>NC_132996.1:71371323-71681029 GCF_048564905.1 Vicugna pacos | reverse complement strand
AGGAGACAACACCCCCCCCCCCCCCCGGAGCCCCAACGAACAGCCCAGATCTCTGCTACCCAGAAAGGGACAGAGGAGCACTTCTGAGAGTGGGAGGCGCCAGGGGCCAGCTCCTCAGATGGGGAAACGGAGGCAGAGGGCCAGAAGCTGCTTCCGGGGCGCAGGGGCGCGCGGGAGGCGGGGCCAGCACCCTACCTGTGGCACAAAGGGCGACGAAGGTCTGCGCGTGTTTGCGGATGATCTGTTTGTTCTCCTCAGCCACCGGCATTTTGGAGAGGAAGTGCTCGATGAAGTCGTGCGGGGTCATGGCCGCCAGGTTCCACTTGAGTTTGTTCACCAGGAGCAGCTCCATTTGCTGCGGAAATCGGGGGCCAAGCATAAAGAGGCGCACGCAGGCGCAGCTCGCAGACGACCCCAGTGGGACCGGGTTGGGGGAGAAGGGACAGGGGTGTTGAGGGTCCTGGAAGTGGCGGCCAACGCGCGATCCCACATCAAAACTGAGAGGGTGCCGCTTAGTCTCCCGCTCTGAATTAAGCCGATCCTTCGCCAGTGGAGACCACAAGACCGCCCACACCTTGAACGCGAGGGCTAGTAATTCGTGCGGGACCCGCGCGGCCACCGCTAGAGGGCGCGCGCCGCCTACTTTTCGCGGCGCTAGGGGCGTAGAGGTGGTGGGAGTCGGAAATAAAGTGTGAGGTGAGACTGAGGGGATGGGGGACGGCGGGGGTCCTGCCCGCTCCTCGAGAGGGGCCCCACCAGTGTGGCCGCCCTCCCTGGGGCCAGAAGGTCTGTCGGCGGCCCGCCGGGCCTCCTTGCTCTCTGCACCTCCCCCACTCCCGGGGTCCTGCGACTAACGGGGCGTCCGGGGGCGGTGGGGGTCCCGGGGTTACCAGCAGCTCGTCGGGCCGGATGGAGTTGTCAGTGTAGATGCACAACTTCTCGGCCGTCAGGGGGATGGTCTCCTTCATCTTCGAGGCCACGAACATGCAGGTGGCCCCCAGCAGCTGCAGGCGGCTCTTTTTCACGGGCTCCAGCGACAGGAAGCGGTCCAGGTAGTTCATGGCCAGCGGGAAGACCTCCTCCTCGCACTTCTGCTCCTCGCAGACCTGCCGGGGCACCGGGGGCCGTGACCGCCGCCGCCGGGAGTGCCGAGCCCCCTCTGCGGAGACCTCGCGCCCCCCACCCGGATCCCGCCCGGGCTGCGGGTCCCCGAGCGCGTGGAGGATCGGGGGAGGGGGCTGGCAGGAGCTTCTGCTGATGCGACCCCTCCGAGAGCCCCCAATACCCACCCACCCCGAAACTGAAAGGGAAAGTCCCCGCGAGGCTGGCACAGTGGGGGCGGGAGCCGGCACGGCTGGGCGGCGTGCCGCGCGCGGGCTGCGGACCCTGGAGACCCCGGCCCGCGTGGGTGCCTCGGGACCCGCCAGGCCTGGGGTCGGCACCAAATGGGGTGCACGGCCACGGGGCGGGCCGCGGGGCTGGGCGCCGCGCTCACAGAGCCTGCGAGACACAAAGGTGGCGTCCCAGGCCGCCGCGCCGCATTTCCCCAGACGTCATCTTTTCAAAAAATATTTAAAAATATAAAAAAAATAACTAGGCACATAAAGAACCCCTGAAAATGACCCTCAGGCGGCCCTTTACCCAGCCTGGGGGTCAGGAGCTCGTTAAGGGCTCAGGGGAGAGCCCCAGGAAATCAAACTCGGGGGCCCCCCTTCCCCATGGGCGCGGGCGCCGTTTCCCTCTCGCAAGGGCACCACGCCGCACTTTCAAAAATTATTTTAAAATACTTGCGGTGCCCCCAGGATCCCACTGAAGACCTGAAAAAGTGCCCCGGGTCCCCGACTCGCTCTAGACAGGTTCCCCAAGCTGAGACCCTGCAGATGAGGGTCAATCCCCAGCGTCTTGGGGGCCACGCGACCTTGCAGCCCGGCGTGCTGTCCGGCCCAAGCTGGCCGTGCGGGGCGCCCCGGGACTCACTGCTTGAACAAAGGGGCCCCCTTTCCTGAGCGGGGTACCCCCAAAACTGCCTGAACTCTATCCCCGCGCCCCTCCCGCCGGTTCCCGGTGGCCGCGCGGCCCCTCGCGGCGGCCCCAAGCGCCTCGCCGGCCGCTCCCCGCCCCCACCCTGCCCCCAATTATTAATAAACACTTTTGCTTTGCAATAAAAGAACAAAGATGGCGCATAATACTGGCACGGGCGGCCCTTGCATACGTGTCCATGGATATTAATTTAAAAATCAAATCTATGCCCCCTCCCCCTGGAGCTGGCGGCTCAGCGGCCGCGCGGCCGGGAGAGGAGGCGCAGCGGGCTCGGGCGCAGGCGGGGGCTGCGCGGTGGCGGTCCAGGCGGGGGCCACAAAGGGCGCTCAGCCTGCCGGCCTGCACCCTGAAACCAGTTGGGGTGCTCCTGGCAGTGGCTTTCCCCGAAGGTATCCCTCCTCGACCCCTCCCCCCCAAGGGAATTTCTAATGACCCCACCCCCACCCCCTCCTCGTTCAAAAAATACCCGCAATATCTATATATTTTGGAATTACGATTCCCAGCAACACTCCTGCAAACTTCAAAGTTGGGGTGGGAGAGAAGGGAGGGAGATGAGTGGCAAAGAAGTGTGGGTTTGCGCAACAAGTCGCAGCAAAGTGTTAACAGAGCCGCCCGAAGCCCCGCACCTCCAGCATCCAGGTGGCCACGATCTTCCGCATGGACGGCAGGATCTCCTTCTGCACACACTTGAAGTAGGACACGGAGGGCGCACAGGTCTCCTCCGCCTTGAGCATGGCCCGCAGCACCCGGTCGTTGAGGAGGTTGGCATCGGGGTACGCCCGGCGGATGGTCTCCACTTCGCAGCACAGGAGCTGGTGTGCCATGGCTGGGGCTCTGCGAGGCGACCTGGGGCGGCGTGGGTCCGGGGCTGGGTCCGCGCTCGGCTCTAGCTCCTGCTGCCCCGCGCTCCCTCGAGCTCTTCTGCCCCTCGCCGGAGCGCGCGGACGCTGCTGCTCGCTGCTACTGCGCCGACAGCCCTCTGGAGGCTCTAGGACTTTGCAACTTCCAACAAAACTCCCCTGTAGTCCGTGTGACGTTACTGTTGTTAAGCAGAGATCAAAGCGGGGCAGAGAATGGGAGCGGGAAGGAGGGGGGGCGGGCGCAGGGGGAGGGGGCGCGGGCGCCGAGCGCCGGGGAGCGGCGAGGGGCAGAGCCCAAAAGCCATCCCGGAGGCGCCGCGCAGAGCAGGCGCGGATTTGCCCCCGAAGCCCGGTTTTCATAGAAATGCAAATCGCCGCGAGGCTGCCTTTCTCCCCGCCGGCGAAGAGGGGTGCAGGGGGGCCTGTGCTCCCCGAGTGGGTCTCTCAGGATTTGGGGGGTTGGGTGAAGGTGGCTGTGCAGAGGGGGACATCTAGGAGGGCGGGCAGGCCACACGCAGCCAGGGGAGACCGCCTGGAGGGGGGAATCTGGAGTTCGGTGACACCCTGTATCTGAACCGGGAGAATGGGCGCATTTCCGAGAACGCCACGAGGGCACCCACGGGCGGAGAGGCAGCCAAGGAATCTTAGCTTATACATCTTCTTTCATTTTCATTAACACGTGTAAATTTCAGGAACCATTTAACATTCAGGGACGCAGGGCAGAGCCGGCAACTCTGGTGGAGGCTTCATTCCGGCACACAGGGGGGTCGTTGCAAATGCCCGAAGGGGTAACCCTAAACATTACAGAGATTTCAGCCTAACATGAGCTCGCTCAAAAAATAAAATAGAATAAATGCCCGAAAATTCCAGCAGCAGCCCAAGATGGTGGCCAGCATTTCCTCCATCCTGTCCTCTCGCCTGGGGGGATCTGAGGGCTGTCTTCCTACCTTGGTTAGTCCATTCTTGTGGGGGCCCCTAATACCCCCCACCCCGCCCTATCCCGGCAATTTAATAGTTAGAAAAACATTCTGCAAGGAAGGCTGCAAAGTAGTGGTCTCTGTCCTGTCTCATTTTTTTAAATTAAAAATTAAATCGCTGGAAATATTAGTCGCCTCTTCGCCGGGGACAAGACCACCGGAAGCTTCCTAGTTGGTTTTGTTGGGGGTATGGACCTCACTTCACCTTTAGAATTTGCCCTAGGGCTGCATTCGTAAGCCTGAGGAGGATGGCTGGGGCTGGCAAAAATCAGAACAATTACAAGTTAGGAAATGGGTGTATTGATCTGATGATTTTAAACAAAATCTATGTATGTTCACGGTTATACGAGAGAGCCCCAATATTACCGCAAACTTATAAGACATATAAAATAATATATAAAGTTTTTTTTAAATTAAAGATCCAGTCTCTTTGGTACTTACTTTTTTAAAAATAAAGGACGTTTTACCCAGTCTTAACTTTTTTTAGCTTTTATACTACCTGTCCCAAATTAATAAAACTGTTCATTTATTTCCCTCTGAATATAGTTTTGTGTCATCAAACCACCACATACCCTAAAGTTAAAGGCTCAAAGAAAACGGTTTAAAAAGCCCCCTCCCATTCTCAAGGGCGCACGCAACAAGACCCCCCTCCCCTTTTGAGGGCTGATTCGTCCCGCGCCCCTCCCCCCGCCGAGAATTAGGGTTACTAATATTGCGGGTCCAGGAAGGGTAATTACCCCTGGCTCACTACTCGGAAGCGGTGGGTGGCCCGACCAGGGAGCACCCACCGCGGTGTCCCCTTCCCAGGGCACCCACGCTCGCGTTGGCCCCCGGCACGCAGGAGCCTCGGAGCATCTGCCCGCGCACGAGGGCGGCCGGGCTGCTTTTTCATTCATAAAATCCCGACCGGGCGGCCGCCCGGATGATTTATGGGGCTGCGCGCTACCACCGGGCTGCTTCTGTCCCGGGGGGCGAGGGGGTCCGAGCCCGGCGTGCGCTCCGGCCGAGCCCGAGGCGGGCTGGCGACGGCGAGGGGCAGCGGGTCATAAAGAGGATCGCCCACTCAGGCAATACGGGCTCCGGGTCCAGGAGGGAGCTTCCCCCTAACCCAGGAGAAAGACAGAGGAAACTGGAATTAGCATGAGCCAATGGGGGCGCGGCGCTGTTACTAGGCGGACCGGGCAGATCTCGACGAGGAACTTCGTTGATTTCCCCGCTCAGGGACGGGCGCAAAAGTGCAAGCCCGGCCGACGAGCGTGAAGGGCCGTCCAGGAACCCGCGGGGGAGGCGTTGGAATTTGGGGTCCAGCGGGGAGCTCCAGCCGCCCAGCCCCCACCCCCGGGAGCCCAGATCTGCGTTCTGCGGACACCTCGAGGGGCCAACAGCCTCGGGCCCTTGAGAGTGGCTGTTTCAAGGAGAGCAGGGGACACGATTTTATTTAATTTTTTTTTCAAAGAGAAAAGCAACCTTTAAACAACTTTCCTGTTAAAGTTTTAATTTTGCACTGCCTTTAAAAAACCCACCACGAAGCAGGAACTGCGATTTCTGGGCTCATTTTAAGTGCTCTGAGCTATTTCTCGGTGACTCTTTGGAACAAAGAGCCATTGGCCCAATCGGAAAGGAAACCACGTTGATTGGAAAGAAAATCCAAAAGTAATTTAAATCACCTTCTTGCTTTCCTAGTCTCCTGGCCCCCCTCCGAGGTGACCGCGGCCGAGGAAGAACGCCGGCACCGAGAGGGCGAATTCCGCTGCGGCGCGTTTGCCACCGTCCCTGGCTGTGGGAACCTTCATTCAAGGCGGGGGAAGGGAGCGCGTTCATTCAGGAACCCGCGCGCCGCGGCGCCGACCCCGGGACGCACCGCGGCTGCGCACCGCGCGGCCGGGGGCTTTAAGGAGGGGGTGCAGGGCCCAGCGGAGACCTTGCCGGGCGTCAACCTCCCGCACCCGCCCTCCCCGGAGAGGACTGAGCGGCGGGCGGGCGGGCGCTTGCAGGTGGGGTCACCTGCCGCCGCATACCTGGCGGCGACTTCAAAAGACTTGGCTTCAGCTCCGCGAGTTTTCCATTGTTAAGCCCTTAAGTCTCTCTGGAAAACGCTTCCGAGTGCCGGCCGCGGGGTTCCGGGGGGCGTTCGGGCTCCACTCCCCCCCTCACACTGTTCGCTTTCGGGGCGCGTATGGTGGTCCACGTGCTGAGGTAGCTCCGCCTTAGCTACGCGGTACCCCAAAGCTGCGGGAAGCGCCAAGGCACACTCTGGTCCCGGCGCCCTCCCGGGACAGTAACACGATGGGAGCAGGGGCGGCTGCACCTCCCACCGCCCCAAGCCACTGACGTGCGTTTCCGCCTCTGATAAATTAATTTCAGCCGCACTGCGTCCCAGTATTCAGGCAGGCAGTGGGGACAGGACCCCCAGGACCCCCGCCTCACTCTTAAGGCCTTGGGCAAGGTGTGTGCGGCAGTTAAGAACAAACCCCAACAGGTGGTGGTGGTTGGGGGCGGAGCTGGCTCCCACAGCACCTCGCCTCTGGGATCCCAAGGGAGATGGTGCACTTTGGGGGATGAAAGATTCTAACTCCTTGACCTCCGCCCCTCAAAACGCATCGCCTGCTGCCCTGAGAAATATGGAGCCCAAAAGACCTGTAGGAATTCCCTCGTCTCTTGGCTCAGGCCCCTGGCCAGTCTCTGACCAAGGGCCGTGTAGTAGGCGCCCAGGCTGATTACATAGATGACCACCTCCAACCAAAGCGAGGGAATCCAGAGAGAGGTGGGGGTAATCACTTACGAGGCCATGCCCCTCCCGCGTCTCCCATGGCCAAGCCTATACATGGCTGAGCAGAACCCCCGCCTCGGCCAAGGGAGCTGGGCGCAGCTGAGGCGACCCGCGGGACCTCGGAAACGTTCCGCGGCCACTCGCAGGAGCGGGACCATACGGGAGGAGGAGGGCCCGCCCTAAGACCCTCGTTGGCTCCCGGGGCACCCCCTCTGTCGCCTCCAGGACTTGTCATTTGCTCCCCAACCCCGCCCTTTGCCGACTGTCTGCGGGGAGGACCCCGCATCCTCGTGTTTTCCAGCCAGCTTCCTTGTGCCTTTGAAATGCCTGAAAGTGTTCCCGTCCTTCGTGTTGGCCCTGTGGGTGGGTGGCGAGACGGCCGGGGTCTTCATTATGCGCAGTCTACGAGTTCTAGGGCCCCAGAGTCTTGCCATGGCAGGGTGGCGGGGGGTGGGGGGTGGGGCGGAGCGGCGAGAGGGAATTTCTTTTCTAGGTGCGGGAGTGGGGTTGCACCCCTTCCCTTGGGTCCCTCGGCCTCGCCGTCGGGGCTGGTGTCGGGATACGAGTTTGGACCTGCAGGGGAGTTCTGGGCGTGCGGGGATCCAGGGGCCCGATGGGCCGTGCACTGTCCCCACCCCCGCGGGGGTGCTCGCGCCGGGATCGCCTGCCCTAGGGGTCCCTGGAGACGGGACGGGGGGGCTGGGGGTGCGGTCCCGCTAGCGAGAGAGGAGAGGCGTGAGTACGCGCTGCCGAAACCTGGGCCTTGGCTCGGGAGCCGCGCGGGGCCGCGCCGCGCATTCCACGCATTCCCGCCCGGCCTCGGTTCCGCCGCCACGTGGTCGCTGTGTGCGCCGCTCTTACCGTAAAAGTCTGAGGAGGCGCGCACACCCAGCTTCGGAGCGGGCGCGGACCTCCCAGGGTGCGGAACGCGGATGCACGGTTCAGCCCCTGCACCTGACCTGCCCACTCCTGGTGCCTAGACAGGGGTTGCTTTTTTACGTAACGAGGAGAGTTGTACTGCTGGAGTAATGATACATTCATTTGTAAAGACAGGCAGGAAGTGTGCTCAGGTCCCACTGGTTTCAGCAATAGGGCGACTGTCCATCTGAGGAGCGTGACGGAACCGGACCGATGACCATATGCCTTTCCAGCAGGGACAGCGTAGAGGAGGAACTGCATCCGTCTGATGGTTTTATTCTTCTTTTTCTGATTATTCAAAATCAGTCGGTGGCTCAGTCCAGTATCCTGCGAGACTGGGAAACAGAATCTGCTTAGCACATAGGAAACGTCCATAAAGACGGCCATACTAATTTTTTAAAAAAACCCTGGGGGATCTTTTTTCTGAGGATCAGTTCAGGATAAGGCATCGAACAGCTGGTGAGCAGCTGACTTCAACCAACAGGATGCCTGCCTCCTGGGGCCACTGAGTTGGGCGGCGATCCCGTCCCCCAGGCTAGGATGGGTGAGAGGAGTTACTCCCCACACCGCCAGCTCTCTGAATCCCTACGTGGATGGAAGTCTTGCCCCACAATCACGCGGAGGTGGGGATGGGAATGCGGGGGTGTCGGCTACAAACACACCTCTAGCCCCCAGTCTAAGGGAAGCATGTCTGTTTGCTCTGAAACTGTCTCCTGTAGGGTTTGGAGGAAAAGCCTTCATTGAAGTGCCCATCCTCATCTCCTTACTTCTGCAAAGTGTCTTCCCCTTTGTCACTGTCATGCACTTAACTTTCAAAACAACCACCCAGAGACGCACTTAGTGGGTCAGTTACCTTGCCCAGGGTCACACTGTTGGCCGCCGTGATGACCTGACTTCTGAGCCCACACTCTGAACCATCAGGCTGCATCTCCTTTGGTGTCATGGGCAGTCAGAACAACTCCTGAAGCTGGTCAGGATAACAACCTACTTGCCTCCCAGAATTTATGTAAAAACCGCTTTTTCAAGATGCCAGGAAGTTTGCAAGCATGTCTGTGAAGCTGCACAAGAGTGTCACACACAGACCTTTAACTGTGTAACCTTGCGCAAATCTCTCTCCCGTCTGTAAAAGGGGGTATGATTGTCCACTTCTGAAGGCTGTGGAGACGAGTAATTATGGTAATGTGTGTGTGGAGCTAGCACAGGGCCTGGCACATGTCAATGCCTGTTAGATTTATTCATTCATGTATTTGTTCTTGTGCAGAATGAAGGCCGTGTGATGCATGCTGTATGTGGAATTAATTAAACATTTTAGGTTTATAAAAATGGCTTTATAGTCTATAAACTCGCTTTTATTTGCTCACTCCTGAGTTATCTATGAGATTTAAATCCTAGAATATGCATTTAAATAAAAAAAAATTTAACCACATTCATCTTCCCTTCTTCCTTCTCATCCTGTAAAAGGAGTAAAAAAGCTGATAAAAAATGGACACACATTAATTAAGGGCACAACTATCAACGCAATGACGGGGGTCGGACAAAAAGGGAAGGATTTGGAGGGGTGGGAGAGGGGGTTAAAGTGGGCAGACAGCGTAAGGCCCTGCCCAGATCTCTGGATGGGTGGGGCCCAGTGCCTGTCACCCCATTCACAAAAGGGAACCCTCTGCACCAGCGGAAGACGGGAGGCGGTCACAAATGAAACTGACCAAAGGTGCGGGTCAGTGACACTGGTGGAAGCAAAGAAGCAGAAGTGTCAAGAAGCCGTCGAGGCTGAAGGCAGTGACATGTCAGCCCATGGCCAGGGCACAGGCTGCCTTCAGTGTCCTGCTGCATGGAGGGAAGGAGAGGGGAGGCTGGTTCAGACATTTAGCTACAGCTGGAGCCTGCTGGAGAGAGCAGGCTCAGGGCCCACCAGCCTGCAGGGCATCCCAGTGCCCCCGGGACTCTGGTCATCCATTCTCTTTTGCTCCTTTGGACCAAGTTTTCTAGATACCTTCTAACCCAAAGATGCATCTTCCAGGCAAGATGCAACCTTAGTGCCAGCAGCGGGGCCAACAGGAAAATATTGTCCCATGAGCCCTTGTGGAGTGAGATGGGTGACCTGAGTGGTCACCTCTCCAACATGAGCCTCAACCCTCCTTTGGCTGGGATGACTCAGGCAGTGTGTGTTTCCCAAGGCTCCTGTAACTGAGGACCACATACTGGGGGTCTTAGTAGAAATGCATTCTCTCACAGTTCTGGAGGCCAGAGTCCGAAATCAAGATGTTGGCAGGACCCTGCTCCCTCTGCAGGTTCTAGGGGAGAATCTTTCCCGCGTCTTTCAGCTTCTGGAGGCTCCAATGTCCCTTGGCTTGTGGCCACATCTCTCCAGTGTCAGCCCTTGTCGTCCCATGACCTCTTCTCTGTGTGTCTTGTCCTCTTCTGTCTCTTATAAGAACACCTGCCATTGGATTTAGGACCCAACTGGATAATCTAAGAAGAGCCTTAACTCGATTATACCTGCAAAGACCCTATTTCTGAATCTGGTTATATTCACAGGCTCTGGTGGTCAGGAGGCAAACCAGGAGGTCTTCTGGGGACCACTCACTACAGGTAGAGAAAGGAGAAAGATGGGGACAGGGTTTGCAACAGCAGCTTAAAATACGCAAGCCAGTCCTTGTGTTTGATCAGGACTTGGCTTGTGCCAGGCCTCGTTAGCTATTTAGGGGCAGGGGAAAGGGGCCCAAACTTGTCTCAGTTACAGTCTGTTTTCCAGGACTTTCCATGGGGGCCCTGAGAAAGGATGCATGGAAACTTTTTTTTTTTTAATGCAAGTTCAAGGCCAAATTGACAGGTGCCTTCTGCAGGCAACCACTACACATGTCCTGCTCACTCTGTCCCAGAGGTAGACAGGGGACAGTCTCGAGCAGCTCCATTGCAATTAGAACTCTGAGGAGGGGTAGAGACAAAGTCTTCACCCAAGAGTGAGGAAGGGCAGAAACTGAACAGGCAGAGAAGGAGGAGGGACTGTCCTGGATGTGCGAACAACACGAGTGAAACCCCAAAAGAAGAAAGTGCAGGGTGCGCCCTTGGCTAAGAAGCGAAGAGCCTCTGACCCCTTTAAAGCGGAGGCGGGCGGAGCTCTGCCCCTTAATCGTTGCCGTTGCCTGACAAATTCATGTTTCTGTTTTGGAACTTTCTGGATTTTAATTTTTTTGGAATACTTTTTGATCCGTGAGTGGCTGAATCTTAGATGTGGAACCCACGGATACGGAGGGCCAGCTGTAAGGAGAGTATTGATTTCACAGGGTGTTCACGGAGACCAAAAGAGTTAGTGCAGGCAAATCTGGGCACACAGTATGGGCTGCCATTATTAGCCAAGATTCACAATAAACCCACCCTCTGAAAGCTGTAGGCATGCAAAGCGGGCGGCAGTGGCTGAGGCCACAGGGTCCGGTGACAGGATCCAGGCCATGGCACTCGTCCTGTGGGTCCGGTGCTGGTGGCGGGTGGTTCGGGCTCCTTCTGAGACAGCATCAGGGCGTGGTCTGGTGGGGATGCAGGCTGCCTTCCCTCCCTTATTCCTGCCTGTTTTCTCCACCTGGTTTTCCTTCGCTGCTGAAATCCACTGGCATTGGTTTTGGTCGCCTGCAACCAAAAACTCGGAAGAGGAGGGCACGTCTGCAACTTGCATGAAGACCTATGACCTCACTGCCAAATACTGTACTTACAAGAGTCACCTGGGAAATGATCTCATGTCCAATAATAGGGGACGGCCGATTATGGTCTTGTCAGAGGGTGGAAGAACAATAAGTGAAAAAAACCAAGACACAGAGGTGCACGTACTTAGCTATGGGACAGACGTAGTGGGTCCCAAGGACGGCACGGAAGTTGCTGAGCCTTGTGGGCTGACAGGAGTGATTTTTTCCTTTCTCCTCTGCTCCATCATGTGCTTTCCATGTACTGTATTCTCTTATGAACAAATATAATTTTTAAAACCAGAATAAAAAAATCCAACCAGAAACAATTCCAAAAGATAGGCCTCCAGGCCCCCTGGCTGCCCTCGGAACCCCTGAACCAGACCCTCTGTGGCTCACAGGTCATAGCCATGCGGGGCTCTGCCCATCAGGGAGATGCGCCCAGCTCGGCCCCAGGTATCAATCCAGGAGGAGCCTAACTGTTCTTGTGACTCCAGCAGACAAGGTGGGAGGCTGGGGTTTTAGGGAGAGATTCATGGGCCCCAGGGTAGATGCGACTCGTAAATGCAGAGCCAGGCCTTCACATCACTAGGTGGTGACCCCTTCGGAGCAGAGGAGGCCCAGACTCTGCCTCCTAAGTTGCCAGGTGTGGGCTGAAAGCAGGAGGAACTGTAAAGGGGTACCGATGGGCACAACCTACCGTGTACAATGCACTCTCCTCGCGTCCTTAAACAACTAAAATTAGAGTTACCATGTGATCCAGCAATCCCACTCCTGGGCATATATCTGGAGGAAACTCTTAATTCAAAAAGACACCTGCACCCCAGTGTTCACAGCAGCATTATTTACAATAACCAAGACATGGAAGCAACCTAAATGTCCACTGACAGATGACTAGATGAAGAAGTTATGATATATTTATACAATGGAATATTGTTTAGCCATCAAAAAGAATGAAATAATGCCATTCACGGCAACATGGATGGACCCGGAGATCATCATACTAAATGAAGTAAGTCAGACAGAGAAAGGCAAATATCATATGACGTCATTTATATGCAGAATCTAAAAAAATGGCACAAATGAACTTATTTACAAAACAGAAACAGACTCACAGACATAGAAAACAAACTTACGGTTACCAGGGGATAACAGGGGTGGGAAAGGATAAATTAAGAGTCTGGGATTTGCAGATACTAACTACAGTGTATAAAGTAGAAAAACAACATGATCTTACTGTTTAGCACAGGGAACTACACTCGATATCTTGTAATAAGCTATAATGATAAAGAATATGAGAAAGAATACATACATGTATAACTGAATCACTCTGCTGTACACCAGAAACTAACACCACATTGTAAATCAACTCTACTTAAGTTAAAATAAACAGCTCTCTCCTCTGGGGCCAGTTGGACTGGTGCTGAGAGGATGACTTGAGAAGAAGTAGGGGCAGCTGTCTGGTTTTTAAGATGGTCTTGGACCACATGATCTCTGAGAATCCATGAGGTCCTTGGGAGACACGAGTGTGTGCTGATCCAGTGGTTGCCTGCTGTCTCCTAGGACAAATAAAGATGCCTTGAAGGGGGCTCAGCTTAGAGAGTGTCCCACCCCTGGAATCCTAGCAAGGGCATTGTATAGACGGAACCATGAGAGGAGGGACCACTGGGGGAGGAGGCTGTCACTGCTGATATTCATTCCCTTACTTCCACAGAAATGGAATTTGTTTGTTTTATTTAAAAAAAAAATTTTGGTGGGGGAGGTAATTAAGTTTATTTATTTATTTTTGGAGAAGGTACTGGGGATTGAACCCAGGACCTTGTGTATGCTAAGCATGTGCTCTATCACTTGAGCTATACCCTCCCCCCGAAATGGAATTTTTAACTAGGCACCGGCTATTCACCTAAGGACTCCATTTCCCAGCCTCTCCTGCTGCGGGGTATGGCCATGTGACTAGTCTTAGCCAATAGACTGTGAGTGGAAGTGATGACTAAAACTTCTAGTTGGATCATTAAAAGGCAAAGGCATATAGCAAGATTGCTGAATACAAAGTTAATATACAAGAGTCAGTCATGCTTACCTGTGGACCAACAATGAACAAGCAGAATTTGAAACACAATATTGTTTACATTAGCATCCCCTCCAGCCCCTGAAAAAAAAAAGTACTGAGGCATAAATCTAAGAAAACTTGAACAAGATCTATAGGAGGAGAACTACAAAAGTCTGTTGAACAAAATCAAAGAACAAAATTAATTGAGAGCTAGTCCATGTTCATAGACAGGAAGATTCAGTCTTGCCAAGATGCCAGTTCTTCCCAACTTGAGCTGTAGATTCAATGCCATCCAGTCAAAATCCCACCAAGTTATTTTGTGGATATTGACAAACTGATTCTAAAGTTTATATGGGGAAGCAAAAGCCCACACAACACGAAAGGAGGACAGAGCTGGAGGACGGACACCACCCGGCTTCAGGACTTACTATGGGGTGGGTGTAGCGCAGCGGTAGAGCGTGTGCTTAGCATGCCCAAGGTCCTGGGGTAAATCCCCCGCACCTCCATTAAAGATAAATAAATAAAAAAACTAATTGCCTGCCCGCCCTCCTCCAACCCCTGAACCCCCGTCAAAAAAAAAAAAAAAGAAAAAAAGAGTTACTATAGAGCTGCGCTGTCAAGTGGAGGCAAGCTGTTCAGTGTTACCGCGGTCGCCAGCTGGCTTGGAGGCAGGACTATTACGCTGCTCTGGATGTAACTGCTCCTCTTTCCGACTCATCTCATGTGCAGCACCTGAAAACTCTATCTCATGATGCCACGGGTACCCTCAGCTGCTCCCCAAGGCCCCTGAAGATACTCTAAAACCACTGGTCTGGGCTCCAAGGCCCTCTTTGCTCAAGTCAACTTGTCCTCCCTTGTCTCCCACTCCCCTGTCAAACCCTCACACGTCCGCCACTCCCCTGTCCTTGGCATTCAACTTCTCTTTGCAATGGTATCCCCGCCCCCAAGTGCATTACACGTTGACCTTCACACAAGACCCCGCTGCCATCCAACCCCTTCACAAAGCCCACTCCGCCTGTTTCTTTGGAAGTCTTCGGAGTTTGGGAAACCCACTCTGACTTTTGGTGCGGGGAGGCAGGGGATCTGCCCGTGAAGGTGGCTCTTTGGAAATCATGACAACCCAGAGAGCTCATGGCCTGCCTGCGCCACGTGGTCAGATGCCGGGCACGTGGGGGCGGAGCTGGCAGGATGCCTCTTGGGATGCTGGCTGGGTGGGCGGCCCTCTGGTGCGCTCAGCTGGGGCGTCTTGTCATTGCTGCTGTTCTGTTTGCCACAGGACTCTGGCTCGCCGTGCCCACAGCGTCCTCAGAAGAACACGAACCAGGAAAATTAGAGGGAGGCTGCGGCAGAACTTTGCAAAATTGGAAAAATGAGCGCGCGCCCCATTGCAGAGGGCCTGGCTCAGCCTCCCGGCCCTGATTAAGGGGAGTCGGTGTTTGTGGGGGCGTTCAGCAAGAGGCCTCTGATTGGGAGACAATTTTGTGGCTTTGGCCTGTAATTTGGATTCGGGGGATCAGGCACAGTTAATGTGATAAACTTGCAAACCTCCGATTGTGACCAGACTGGGAGTGTGGCCCCCATGGTGCACACGCGGGGCTCCTGTGGCTGGGCCAGGCGAGGCCGGGCCTGGAGGGCTGGGCCCCTGTAGGCCATGGAGAAGCCCTTTCGTGGCTGGCTTTGGAGGTCTGGAAATACAAGTCATTCGTCTGATTTGCCACCTCATTCTAAACACACACTGCTGACAGGCTTCATTTTTGTGGGACCCTGGTGTCTGAGGTTATCCGTGTCCTAGACAACGAACTTTCGGAGGCAGGAAGGGAGGCAAACGTTCCCTGTCCTGGGTCAGTGGCACAGTGGGGCTTTGCAGGAGGGACGCACGGGATGCAGGCCTTTGGCTTGAAGAGTGATGGCCTTCAGGGCATTTTGGGTTTGTGTTTGCCCCAAGAGGTCTTCTGGATGGCCAGGGACATTGTGTAGCCGAGCAGGACCCTGTGGGGCCTTCCTGGGGTAGCCTCCTCTCCTGTGTCCTCGGCTGTAGCTCCTCCCTGAAGTGCCAGGCCATAGTGTCTCATGTACATTTCCCGAGTATTTCAGATGCTACAAATGACCACTGAAGGGAAGGACGTAATTACTTGATGACCAAGGGCACGTGGCCCCAGCCCTTCTGGCGCCTAGGGGTTGATAGTATTGACTGCCCTGTTCCCTCCACACCAACCAGGGAATTGTGCCCGAGCTGATCACGCACCCCCGGCCCACCCTCCCTTACCTGGCCTTTAAAGACGCTTCGCTGAAAACTTTTGGGGAGTTTGTGGTTTTCCTGGGCATGAGCCTCTCCGGCCCTGCAATCAGCCTTTCCATGGCCCAAACTCCGATGTTTCTGTTTGTCTGGTCTCATGGTGCGTTGGGCACATGAACTTGCATCCGGCAACAATCTGATTGTCACCTGGAACACAGGGGTTCTTTTTGGCTAGTGACCACTTTAGTACATTTCTCTTGCTTTGTAAATCACCAAGAGCAGGCTACTGAGAAGCCAGACAATCTCTAAGTGTGTATGAGTGTGTGTGTGTCTGTGTTTTAAATGTTGTGGGAAAGCTGAGAGGGATGGTGTGGAGTAAAACATTCATTTACTTACATGAATTTTTATATAGTGATTTTTTTCAAATGGCTCCTTGACATCTATTGAGATAATGAAGTGATCCTTTACCAGTTCTCATGCTAATATGAAAGATAATTTTCCCACTTTATTCTTGGCATAAACCCTACTTGGTTGCTGTAGACGCTTTTTAAAAAAGCGTTGGGAGTCTCCGCTTGTATTTGGAATTTAAAAGATGCACGTTTTGTTTAGGAATAATTTAGATAGCACAGGGGGCTTCCATACATCCCTCGGGAAGCATTCCTGCTGTTAACATCTTACGTGACCGCAGCACGCGCGTCGAAGCTGAGAAACCGACGTCAGGGCATCGCTGGTAACTGGACTCCAGGCTTGATTGGATTTTGCTGGTTTTCCTTAGTGTTTGGGTTTCTGGGTCTGTGTTTATGATTGATGTTAGCCTGTATGTGTTCACTGTTCTTTCCAGTTTGCTTCAAAACTCTACGTGTGTCATGCTTCTCTGGTGTACCCCATACATTTTTATATATATATATATATATATATATATATATATATATATATATATATATTTATTTATTTATTTATTTATTTATAATAGTTTATTGATGGAAGGATTATTTATTCCTTGAAGGACATGAATTTTCCACAGTTCAGGCCTGTGGACAAACATGTGGAAGGTTAACGTGTTGTGTTAGCAATCTGTGCTCTTGCTGCTCAGAAGAAGCCAAGGCACGAGAGAGTCCTTTCCTCTTCGTCCAGAAGGCGAGCAAATCCTTGAGACAGGGAGCCGGGGGCTTCTCCGCCCGCAGGGAAGGGCTGACTCACTCTGATTTTATTTATTTATTTATTTACATTGAAGTATAGTCGTTTTACAACGTTGGGCCAGTTCCTGGTGTACAGCATAACTTTTCAGTCATACGCCTACGTACATATATTTGTTTTAATGTGCTTTTTTATTATAGGTTACTACAAGGTACTGAATTGTATAGTTCCTTGTCCTATACAGAAGAACTTGTATATCTGTTTTATATATGGTGGTTAGTATCTGCAAATCTCGAACTCCCAGTGTATCCCTTCTCACCCCTTTTCCCTCCTGGTAACCATAAGTTTATCTTCTGTGTGAGTCTGCTTCTGTTTTGTAAATAAGTTTATGTGTGCCTCTCTCTTTTTTGATTGCACATATAAGTGATATCATATGGTATTTTTCTTTCTCTTTCTGGCTTACTTCACTTAGAATGACATTCTCCAGGAGCATCCATGTTGCTGTCAATGTCGTTATGTTGTCGGCTTTTATGGCTGAGTAGTATTCCATTGTATAAATATACCACATCTTCTTTATCCAGTCACCTGTTGACGGACATTTAGGCTGTTTCCATGTTTTGGCTATTGTAAATAGTGCTGCTATGAACATTGGGGTGCAGGTGTCACCCTGAAGTAGGGTTCCTTCTGGATATAAGCCCAGGAGCAGGATTCCTGGATCATACGGTAAGTCTATTCCTAGTCTTTTGGGGAATCTCCACACTGTTTTCCATAGTGGCTGCACCAATCTGCATTCCCACCAGCAGTGTAGGAGGGTTCCCTTTTCTCCACAGCCTCTCCAGCATTTGTCGTTTGTGGATTTTTGAATGATGGCCATTCTGACTGGTGTGAGGTGATGCCTCATTGTAGTTTTGATTTGCATTTCTCTGATAATCAGTGATATTGAGCATTTTTTCATGTGCTTTTTGATCATTTGTATGTCTTCCTTGGAGAATTGCTTGTTTAGGTCTTCTGCCCATTTTTGGATGGGGTTGTTTGGTTGTTTCTTATTGAGTCGTATGAGCTGCTTATATATTCTGGAGATCAAGCCTTTGTCGGTTTTCACTTGCAAAAATTTTCTCCCATTCTGTGGGTTGTCCACTCTGGTTTTAGAACAGTGCTGACATGGCACAAGGGCTGGGGAGGCCAGGGTCTGCATTAGGGGCGAGAAACAGTGGTCAGAGCTGCAGGCAGCTGGACCTGGTAGGCAAGATGGGGCTGTAAGTGAAGGGGGAGTATTTAGAGAGCAGGAAAGCCCCTTGCCCTGTTTCCCCGCAGCACCCGGAACAGTGGCAGCTCCTCCGGCACGGTGGCACCTGGATGCAGGGCTGGGGACAGAGGAGGGGGGCTTGGGGGTGGACTTGGGGCAGAGCATCCCTGTGCCTACGCCTTCACCACAGGGTGTTGCTCTGCCTTCAAATGGCCAGTGAGGGCTCATTGGCGACACGGATGACCCAAAGACTGGTGGCCTCTCTCCCATCCCAGAACCGTGTAACCCCCTGAAACACTCTCTCGTGCGACATGGATGATGCTGACTTACGTCTCCCTGGAAGGGCCCCACATCCTGTCTTTCTTCTGTGGATGCCGACTCCCTCTGCGATTCACCCCGGCTCAGGGCTGTAAATGCCGTCACGATGCTGATCTGTGCGGCCGGATCGCCTGCTGGGATCTTCACATTCATTTACGGGGCTGCTCTTTGACACCTTCCCTGGCCACTGGCACATGTCCCAGGCCCAGCATTCCCGCAGCATCTCAAATGTGTCCATAACTCCTGACTCCCCATCCACCTCCCCCGCTTCCTCACCCGAGTCTTTCCGGTCTCGGTGGGTGGAAGTTCCATCCGTCCAGTTGTTGGAGCCAAAAGCTTTGGACCCAACCTGAACTCACACTTTCCCTCCCATCCCTCGTCCAGCCCGTCAGCGAGTCCCCCTAGCTTTACTTCCAAATATCCTGGGACCCTGCGCTGCGTCAGCGTCTCCGCTGCTATTTCTCTCGTCTGAGTCGCTGTCATCTCCCATCGGGACGGTCCCGATGCCCCCAGCAGGCTCCTCAATGCCTCAGTCAGGCTGGGTTGTGCTGTGGGCACAGAACCGTCACCAGCCTCGGTGCTGAAAACAAGCAAGGCTTCTTCCTCACCCACCCGGGCACCTGCTGTGAGTCTGCAAGGGGCTGGGCTCATGGAAGTCCCTCAGGTACCCAGAACACCCAGACCAGGCAGGTCCCCAGGCGGACAGGGCACAGGCTCCGGTTCTGAAAGTATCCGTTCAGGAGGGACATCCCTTTTGCTGGCATTTCACTGGCCTTCACGTGGGGAGAAAGTGCCTGGACGGAGACAGAGCTGGAGCACTGGCGGTGGGTTCCAGTGCCCCTCTGGCCTCTCCCCATTTCACTCAGAGAAAAGCCAAAGTCCTTTCAATGACCCCCGTGTCCTGCACTGCTTCACCCCTCCAAGATTAACCCTCCCCACTCTCTCTCCTCCTCCCCTACAGTATCCTGTAGCCCCACTGGCCTCTTTGCTGGTCCTCTGACAATCAGACACAGTCCCGAGACCTCGGATGGGAGGGGGTGTGTCTGCTGCCCCCTCTCGTTCATTCTGGGGGCCCTCCTGATGCCTCTGCTCCTCTCCCATCTCTTCTGTGCCCTCTGCCGTGGTCCCCCAGCACCCTGGGTTCAGGCACTCACCTGAGAGCTACTGAGCATCTTTCTCAGTCCTGGGCTCGGTGGGGTACCACCTACTTTCCCCCACCTAGAGTGTCTAACCAGGTGGGCACTTGAACCCTAATACAAACCATCACCAAACAATGGGCAACAAACAGAAGACAGAGGGCACACAGAGGAGAGGGCGGTCAGGTTTCAGGGCGTGGGGATGTTCCCGTGAGTGAGGGCAGCTGGAAATTACGGGAGGGTGGCGCTCCCCAGAGGGAAAGGTGGGGAAAGCGGGAAGGGTGATTTCAAGGAGCGGGCAGGACTAAGGTAGGGCGGCAGGGAGCCAGGCCAGGGGGCTTGGGGCTTATCTCAGGGTCGCTGAGGGGGTGCCCGAGGCTCTGGTGCCTCGTCCACTGCGCCGCCTGACCAGCCCTGCCCAGGCCCGCTTGGCAGAGTGATGCCGAGGGCCCTAGTCTCTTAACAGAGATTTTCTGTTTCTGACTTCGTTTCTGGTTCCTTTGAAGCGAGGTGGTCTCCCTGAGTGAACTTCGGAGGAAGTGACCCTGCTCCGGCTCCGGGTGCCCACCTAGTGCCCAGCTGGTAGGGAGCATGAACACCTCGGCGACGCTCTGGGAGAATGACCACCATGGTCAGGGCTTGCATAGCCCTGAAGCACCCTTGCCACTGTCCTTTGTGTCCTGACTTTGGAGAATTTGGTGAGGCTAGGGATCGGGGAGAGACAGGAAATCCACTGCTATACGGACATTGAAAGGTGAAGGTGCCCGGCTTTCCAGGCTGCGCCGCCACCGCCTCCCTTCTTTGGGGTGTTGTCTGGTCTCCCATCTTGCGCCCCATCCCAGTGCCACCTGGACCCCCTGAGGCTCCCAGACCCCTCACGGTCCTCCAGAGCCTTCTGATTTCTCTCAGTAAAACAGTGGTCCCACAGCCCTTCAGACACCCTGAGGCCTCCCAGACTCCCCGAGGTCCCCCAGCAGACCACTGAGGCCCCAGATCCCTGAGGGCCCCCGGACCCTCCAAAGACACCCCCAGCTGCCCTGCTCCCAGAGCAGGGAAACGGTGGGCTCCTGCCTCTACCTTCCCTCCTGGGACAGTGGGCAGAGAATTCCCAACTTCCCTCCTGCCCCCGATGAACGAATACTTTTCTTATCAGAATATTCCTTTTCAGCAAATTGTACCGTCAAAAAGGAGAATCCTACAGAATGCAGAAGAAGAAGAGGAAGAGACAAAAGCTGTGTCTACACTCTAGAAAACTACCACAGCGTAAAGGCAACCTTCCTCGCCCTGGAGGCTGGAGTGTGGTCCTAATGATCCGCGATGAGCCCGCTGACTCGACGGGCATCATCCTTGCACAACCCTGGACCTCACCTGAGTTATTCTTCAGGTAACCAGGGGCCTGTTTGGGCTGGTGGTCCCGAATTCTCAGAACAAAATTTGGGGGTACTGTCTAGTAGGCAGAACTGGAGGTTTGGAATAAGGGTGACTCCCTTGTGAATTTTAAAACTTTCAATAGTGGGGAGGGTACACCTTGGTGGTAAAGTGCGTGCTTAGCATGCATGAGGCCCTGGATGTCATCTCGAGTCCCTTCGTTAAAAATAAATAAATATAAATAAAGAAAACTCCCACCGGCTTGTAGTGTGTTCTAGATCTCAGGGACTTTGTGTTACGGGCGGCACGTTGTCCGGCCGTGTTGACTTCTGGGTACCAGCGCCGCGGAGGCAGGGCTGGGCGTGGGAGTGTGTTGTGAGATCAAGTCACACTCACACACAGGCTCTGACTTCTTGATCTTCTCCTCAAAGTCAGGGAACGGAGGTGACCCTCAACTTTTTCACCTTATTATCTGCTTAAACATCAGTCCTTGAATTTAAAATCCAGGCAACTGTCTTAGTTTATTGCTTCATAGCTAAGATGTGACCACCATCATGATTTATCCATTTAACCAGCTGAGCATCAAACAGATGCCTATTGTTTGGAAGGCCTTGAATGGGCTTCCCCCTCGCCGGCCTTGTTCCCCGGCCATTATCCTTGCTCACTAGGTCTCACTTCCCAATAAAGAACTTGCAGGTGGGCCATAGTTTCTGACTTTGCTAAGAGCATCTGGCCAAGGTGGGAGGTACGCAGGAGTCTCTGAAAGCACAGCCCCCGGATGGGATTTTGCTGTTAGATTGCTCACCAGTCGGGCGGCCATGAGGACCCCATTCCTGGAGGTAAACCGGGTGGTGACAGTCCTAGAACACCATTGCCAAGGCTCTCACCTGCGGTAGAGCTGAGCTGAGGTGCACCAGGAGAGGGAGGCGCTGGGTTATGCAGACCGTGGCCCCTGAATAGCATGGAGTCAGTGGCCTTTTGTTAAATGGCTCTGGGAGCCTCGAAAAAAAACGTGATAAGCTTACTTCACTTAGAAGCAGGCCAGACAGAGAAAGAAAAATACCATATGATATCACTTACATGTGGGATCTAAAAAAATGAGACAAATGTACTTATTTACAAAACAGAAACAAATTCAAAGACATAGAAAACAAACCTGTGGTTACCAGGGGGGAAGGGGGGGGTGGAGGGGTAAATTGGGAGGTTTGGATTTGCAGATACTAACTACTATATATAAAGTAGGTAAAAAACAAGGTCTTACTGTGCAGCACAGGGAACTATATTCAGTACCTTGTAACAGCCTATAATGAAGAAGAGCATGAGAAGGAACATGTATGTGTATGTATGACTGAATCACCATGCTCTACACCAGAAATTAACACAACATCGGAAGCCAACTATACTTCAACTGAAAAAAAAAAAGAGTGATTAGTTTGGGGCAACCGGCTGTCAATGTTAAGTCATGCTGTGGAAGCCAGAGGGCTTCTGGCAGCATTTAGAGATGCTTATCTCCTGCAGAGCAGACTGTATCAAAAGTCAGACCCAGGACCTGACTGGATGAGTGGCAGACGTCTTTAGTAAGGACACGGGGCCCTTGACAGGTAGCCTTGGTCCAAGCCACGGCCCTAATGGGAAAGAGGGAGACTCTGAGGTGCAGGATGAGAACCCTGTGGTGAGGAGCTTGAAGCTGTCGCACCTCTGGGTTCTCCCAGGCCCTCCACATCAGCAGAAGCAATCTCCTTGTCCTTGACAGCGGATAGACGTCCCCTTTGCCTAGAGATTCCGAAGAGCCTCCCTCAAGGCACTAGACACTGTGTCCCAATGCTCCCCAGCACCTCGAGGCTGATGAGGCTGGTAACCGGGGCCAGCCCTCAGCATGGTCCAATGGGCAAGGACATTCCCACCTCTAGAGGGAAGAGCTCAGGCGGCGAGGAAGGCAGCGGCTGGCAGCACGTGCCCACGGGGACCAGGGACATAGACGTGGTGGAGGGTCCAGCTCAGTTCGCAGACCCACACTCCACTGATTAATTAATGAGAAGGAAAGTTGGGGGTCCCCTTGAGGAAGGATCCTGTAATGTCACTGCCAGCTTATGCAGTAATCTTTTCCCCAGTCCTTCCCCAAAGTGGCTATTTACCAGGCTACCTGTGAATTGAGAAAAGGGGGGTAACCAGACATTCAGGGGTCATTAGATGTAGAGTCTGACATCAGAAGACCTGAAACTCCACCGCTGTCCCCGGGTTACAGTGGGGGCTTGTGGAAGCCAGGTGATAAATGGAGTTCTTGCCCAAGTCCATGTCACAGTGGATCCGGAGGCCACCCTGTGATCGCTTTCTTGGTCCCTAATTGTGTAACTGGGGTAGCTGTTCTTCAGAGTTGGCAGGACACTGGCTTTGATTCTGTGACGTGTAGAAAACAACCCATTTGGTGGGAGGAGCCAAATGGAATCCCCCAAAAGTCTCCCCTCCTGACTAAGACAGCAAGTCAGAAGCAATGCCACCCGAGGAGGAATTGCCAAGACTGAGTGCCCCACAAACCCTTAAGGGCACAGGTGCTGCCTCGACATAGCCCCATTTAACTCGCCTGTCTGGTCCCTGAAAAATCCAGGTGGATCACATGCACGATGTTATTGTAACCTGCGCTAGACAGGGTGTATTTACTGGAGGAGACTGACACAACCTCTGACATTGGTACGTGGTTATTAACTCACAAATTTACTGGTTCAGGCACTTTTCATTCCTTCCTGTAGAGTTGTGTTTCCAATTGGTTAAACTTCAGCCTGAAGAGCACCTGGTAGTGTAGAGCTGCTGACATTACATTTTCTTAGGTGTTACTGATGTGAAAATGCGTCTATTTCAACTCTTGGTTTTGATGGGTTTTGTCCCTGATATAACATTCTGAGTTGATGGGTCTTTTCTTTTAACACTTTAATTATTTCTTTCCACCGTCTCCTGGTCTCTGTTGTTTCTGATGAGGTATTAGCTGTCATTGTTGGGTTGTTGCCCTTTCTGTTTTGTGCTTTCTTCTCTGGCTGCTTTCAAGATTTATCTTTGGTTTTCAGTAGTACCATGATGTGTGTCTGTGTGGTTTTGAGGGTGGTTTGTTTTGTTTTGTACTTTTCCTGTTTGGGGTTCATTGAGTTTCTTGGAATGGTAAGTAGTTCATTCCCCCCCTATTATCTGGAAATCATCAACTCTGGTAATTTTTTGCTTTGTTTCTTCAATTTTTTTCCTGCCTCAATTTTACTCTCTTTTACTTCTGGGACTGCAATTACACATATTCCAGGCCATTTGATTTTGTTCCAAAGGTCTTTGAGCGTTTGTTAATTTTCTTTCAATTTTTAAAATCTGTTTTTTTTAAAAGATAAGCTAGTTTCTATCGATCTGCCTTCAGATAATTTCTTCTGTCATTTCTCATCTTCTTTTAAGTAAATCTACTTTTCCACTTATCATGTTTTTGATTTCTAGAATTTCAATTTAGTCCTCTTTTCAAGTTCTGATTTCTCTGCTGAGATTCCTTATTCATTCACTCATTTGGGCCATATTTTCTTTTAATTCCTTGAACATATTTGTAATTATAGCCTGAAAGTTTACGTCTGCTAAGTCCAACATCTGGGCCATCTCAGGGTCAGTTTCAACGGACTACTTTTTTATGGGGTCTGAGGCACATTTTCCTGGTGCTTTGCATGTCTAGAATTTTTCCTCTCATTTGGAATTGCATATTGAATATGACATTGCATATGACACATTGTAGAGATTTGGGATTCTGATATTTGCCTCTGAGCAGTGTTGGTTTTTATTCTTGCAGGTGGCTGGATCCCTGGCTGATAACTTGAACTTGCATAGACTTGGATCTGGTGCTTCCCAAGCCATTGTAAGTTGATTTGACTCATCCTCTGAATTCTGCCTTCTAGTCACATGAAAGGTCCTTGTCAAGACTTGGTTTAAGGCTCTGATAGAGTGCAGACTAGACTTTACTCTAGGTTATGGTCTTTGCTCCTAAGGTATAACTTTTCTGATGTCTCTTGGGTCTAGAATAGAAATAAAATCTCTCCTTTCGGGCTGGCCAGGAACTTCAGTATGTCTCAGCCATGGTTGGCCTCTCAACCTCACAGCAGCTGCTCTCACGTAATTCTTGTGCAGTCTTTCCCTGTATATGCACAGCCCCACCCTTGGCCAAGGGCTTGCAAGTGACTTCTGCACAAGTGTCTGAGGCGCTGCTGCTTGGCGCAGCTCCCTCCTTGCCAGTGCCCTGACTACAGACTTGACTCACTTTGTCAGCCTCTTCAGCTCAATAAGATTGCCCTGCCCTGTCCTGCCCCAGCCCCCTGCACACAGTCAGGAAATTTTCCTTAGGCAGAGGGAAGTTAATGGGATTGCCTCATGAATTTCCCTTCTCTTGGGGATCACAGCCTTTAATGCCTGTGGTCCATTGCCCAAACGCAACTGCTTTGTGTTTTTTTCTCCCAATTTCATGGTTGTTTATGGCAGGAAGGTTACTCTGGCAGTTAGCTCTCTGTTTTGGAGCCAGAAATGGAAGTTGAATGATATACATCCATTGATACAGGAACGTGCTCTTCTTCAGCTCCATCAGTGAAGAGGGTAAAAAGCGGTCTGTCACAAACGGCAAAGATTGCAGTAGGCATTTACCATCGTGCTCCAAATCTGTGTTAACTCTCCTGTTCCCCAGTCAAGGCAGCTCACCGGGACCAGCGTCATCCTGATATTCTATAGCTCACGCCGACCTGCTAAACTGATAACATGTGCTCACCGGATGTGGGGGGAGGCGGGCACCAGAAAGCGGGAGACAGACTCATGGCCGCTCCAGGGGCTGCCCGTCCGTGAAGTGAGTAGGGCCCCAGTGTCCAGGGCGCGCTGGGACAGCCCCTCCGAGGCAAAGGACAATTTGCGGCCCCTCCTGCGTCTCCTACTACTAAGAAAGAAGCACCCACTGAATTTTTTTAGATTTAGGGGGGCAGTGTACGCCACTCTTGGACATTCGGTTTTAATCAGTTTACTGAGTTGACAGGCTCTCTGTTTCAAGTGAGACCCGGAGCAGGACAGGGCTCTGCAGCAGGTCGAGGCCGGAGGGGTGTGCGATTGATCAGACACGGCGCTGAAGCGCCCACAGGGAGAGCGCGCAGAAAGCCTCTGCAGGCGCATCGCAGCGGGGACCTGCAGCGTCCTGGGGCGACGGCGCGCTCTTTACAACAGGACCTGCTTGCCATTTGAAGGCCAGCATTCGGGCTCCAGTAGAGGTGAAGTGCTTGGCCAGGGGGTGCTGGGTGGCTATGCAGCTGGGGCTGTCCCTCGTGAGCCAGCTAGATCTCCCCGAGTCCATCGTTCAAACAGGCAGAGCGGTGATACTTGTGGTAGGCATGGTGCCCGGGGGCTGGGTGTCAGCCGGTCTGGGAGGCGTGAGTAACTGACATGACCAGGCACCCAAACTCCATATGCTGCCACCTCGTCCTCTTCCTCAGCTCACGCCTCTGATCTTACGAGGATGAGCTTTGCACCCGACGTTCAGAAGAGGGAGGAACTGAGACCTGGTTCCCAGAGGGCTGGCACGATTTGTTGCTGAGAGCTCAAAGCTGACATCCCCACCGAGGGGCAGCCCTGGACGTGGGTGGGCGGGGAGCTCCTCGGGCAGCAAGCTGCGTCCACTTTGCATGGAGAGAAAAGTGCCCAGAAGCGAGAATATCCACAGATCCCTGGACATAGGCAAACGGCTGGGCTGATTGGACAGGAGCTTGGAAGGAACAAAATTAGAAGACTGGAGACAAGTGAACCTGGAGATGGACCTACAGGAGGGGGCAAAAAGTGTGCGGATCTCTAGTGCCCATGGGAGGGCCCGTCCCACAGAGCAGGCTCTCGGGGACCAGGTGGGTGGGACGACGTGTCCTGGGGGTGACAGCCAGTCTTTCTACTTTGTTAGGCACAAAAGAATAAATAAAAGACACTGAACCCAAGACCACTCCTTGGCTGCTCATCGAGAAAGACCACTGTGATTTGGAGCTATCCAAGCCAGATGCGGTGGGTACCACAGCCATCCCCAGACGATGCTGATGGCGGAGGAATGAATGAGAACCCACAGGAGACAGCAAAGATGTGTTTTCCTTCCTGGGAGTGATGTTGCTAAGGAGCGTTTTCAGAACTAAGGACCATTGTCTTGGGGTGTATTAAGTGGCCTACAGAAATCCAACGGCTTTAAAGGGGTTCAGAAGCAGGTGTGGTGGGAAGAGGAGCATCACAGGAGGCAGCACTGCCGGAAGGGACAAAGTTCAGATGATGCCCACGACATTTTATCACAGAAAGGAAGGCATCTGATTGGATTCTATATTCATACTCTGTGTCTGTGGTCTATTATCCTCTGAGGCTCTGAAAACATCTTCAAGCATTAATTAAACTTCACAAAGATCAGATGCAGTGGGTGTAATTAGACCCATTTCTTTGCTAGGTCATCTGAGGCTCATGAAGATGCACTGGCTTGTGAGGAGGGAGAAATTAGAAGTTAGGGATTCATAGACACACGTGACTATGTATAAAATAGATAAGCAACAAGGACCTACTGTAGAGCTCAGGAAACTGTATGTTCAATTTCTAGTAATAACATATAATGGAAAAGAATCTGAAAAGAAAAAAGACATATGTATGTATATGTATACGTGAATTGCTTTGCTGTACACCTGAAACCAACATTGTAAATCAACTACACTTCAATAAAAAAAATATAATATAAAAAAAAGATGAGCTGACTTACTTAGACCTTCAGTTCCAGCGTTCCTGTCTTCCACTCTGACTGGCCCATTTCATTTTAATGTCACAAAATCAGACAGGGACAGGAAAATTTAAGCAGGTCTACTCAGAAAACCAGTTCCTTAAGGAATTCTTGGGCAAACCCTCCACGGGTCTTCGTAACCACCTTGCCCTCACTTTCTTTCCTTGCAAGCAATTAACCGTGGTGTTTTTTTACATGCCTCTATGGAAAGACGTCATATTTCCATAAGGGAATATTGGAAGGCAGGAGGTTGGTCCCCAGGAGCAAATGTGCCCCTTTCCCATGGCCTGAAACAGACTCCCTCCCAGGCGTGCAGGAGCCGCAGGTGTACCGCGGATTTCCCACCATTCTGCCGGGAGGCTATAAAATGTCTTTCCATCTTAAGTTGCATAAGTATCCAAGAAGGCTGTTATTACAAAGGCTACCACACAGGGGAAATAAAAAGGGGGGGGGGTCCTCGTTTGTTCTGAATATCTGCGCGACACACTTTTGATGTCCTTTAAGGGGCTCCTCGGCACACAGAAGGAGAAAGATGCACAAAAGTCCTTTTTGAAAATGCAACCTGGCCGGGGCCGATGTTGAGTCTGGCGAGAAATCTATTGTCCAGAAGGCAGGGGCTGCGCGGTCATAATCCATCCTATGATATTTGCATTCGCTCCCCCTTCTGCCCGACAAGCGGCTTATGCAAAACAGCTCTTAGTCTTCTCCTGGGGGGTGGGGGCGGGGAGGGGGCCGGTCCATTTCCTTCAGAAGTTCGGCTGTGGACAATGAAGGACATTTGCCGTGAACACGCCGTGCCCTGGAGGGCCCCTCCCCGCCCCTGCTTCGGGGAAACAGATGGGCAGTTTCTCTGACGGTGAAATTTATAGGTAACTGAAGGAAGTGTGTAGTAAAAGGGTAGACTCCCTGTTTTTAATGTTCCCCCTATAATCAGAGGCCTCTTTCACCGAGGTTCCCCACCGCATCCATCCTTCCACATCCTTTCCCCTTCAATGACTCTCAAAAGATCCATTTCCACGAGGAAGGAAAAAACACCAGCGTCTAGGATGATGGTTGCTGATTCTGACACATAGATATGCTGTCTGTCCAACAGATAGCTTTGGCTCAGCCCTGTGGGACAACTGACCTCTGCGGGAGCCGCCTCGAGGCAGCCTCGCTCCTGCAGGGGATGTTGGTGGGGAGGGGGTACGCGGGGAGCCAGCCCTGTAGATTATGGGCCCTGGGGAACCGAGACGGATTCAGACGCTTGGTTTCATCTGTCATCTTTTCAGTGAGGGGTGTTCAGTCGGTGACTTCCTTGAGAGGCTTTGGCTGGGTGGAAGGAAATTTAAGTTCCCAGCCTCTGTCCCCAGGGCCACCTGAATGGAGCCGCTGTTTGAGAGCCGGCGGTGATCCTGGCCTGCGCCGTGCCAGTTTGCGATAGCATCTGAGGTGCCCCTGCCCTGGGTCGGCTGGGGAAGGGCTCGGTGGGCTGCCTGGGGAGTCGAGGAATTTAATCCCGGACCATTTCAGCTTGACAAACATGGATGGGGAACTGACTAGGTGCCCGGTGGAATGCGAGGACGAATACATTGCAGAACACAGTCTCCACTGGGAGGGACAGGAATGTGTATGACTCACGGAAGGCGAGTGAGGATGACTTACATATATAGATATAAAGAGAAGCACCAGAATGTTCCAGATAAATGGTTCATTCTGTCTCGGAGAGCCCGGGACCACAGTCCTGCTGGGCTTTGAAGGATGAGTGAACGTCTGTGAGAGGAGGGCTCCATAAATTTGCTCGGGCTGTCGTCCCAAAGCACCACAGCCTGAGGGCCTCAAACATTCACCGTCCCCCGTCCTGGAGGCCGGAGCCCCGGACCCAGGCGTGGGCGGGGCAGGCTCCCCCGGGGCCGCTCTCCTCGGCGTGCGGACCCTCCCCGCGTCCTCAGGCGGCCGTCCCCCTGCGTGTGTCTGTGTCCTGATCTCCTCTTGTAAGGACACCAGGCCTACGGGGTTAAGGCCCACCCCAGTGACCTCATTTTACCTTAAGCATCCCTTTAAAGGCCCAGCTCCAGATACAGCCACATCTTGAGGTCCTGGGCTTTAGGAATTTGACGCATTTGGGGGCACATTTCAGCCTGTAACAAGGGGAAGGCAGTCTTTCTACTGAGGGGACAGAGGCAGCAAATCCAGAGACACCCAAGGGCGGGGTGTTAGGCCAATTTTCCTGGAAGCAGAGCCTGAGGCAAGGGTTGGGGGCCACATGTTTTATTGAGGGAGGGCCCCTAAGAGAAAGGAAAGAAGAGATGCAAGATGGGGCGGGGGAAGCGCTCAGCAAGGTGGGCTCTGAGCCAGAGACTGGCCTCAGCCTGACCCCTCAGGGAGCCCTGGGGTGTCAAATGTACACAGACCTGGTCCCGTCTTGAGGCTGCCATGGGGGCCTTCGGTACTCCTGCTTTGTCAGGCCCTGGCTGTGGTCTCCCAGGCTGAGGCCTGAGGTTCTAGGCCAGGGCTCCCACGAAGTTGAGGGAGCTCCCTGGACCAGGAGGTGCCAACATCAGAGGCAGGGGTTGCTCCTGGTGCCTGAGCCCCTAGGGAGGACCTGGGTGGGTGGCCACATACTTCCCAGAGGCACAGTAAGCTTGGGTTGACCACAGAGGCCTCAAGGGCAGGGACGGGGGGGTAATCAGGCAGAGCTGGAGAGCCTGGGACACCAGGCCGGGAATCTGGACTTGAACCGTAGGAAGGGCGTGTCTGTTTGACCAGTGTCGGCCCTCCTGTGTCTGGTGTCCCCCTCATAAACACACGAATCTACCTGCCCTGGCTGAGGCGGGAACAGGACACAGCACACCCCCACTTCAGGCTTCCCCTCTGCCAGGGCAGCCCACGAAACCAGGGATGGAGCTGTGATGCTGCCCCCTCTGCCCTGCGCCCCTGCCCAGGGGCCTTGTAAAAGCGGTTGACAGAAAACACGTGTGGACCAGCCACACCCCAGCCTCTGCATCCTAGGAGCCACTTCCATCGTCATCCTTTGGGCTCTTATTAAAAAGAGGTGATTTTCAAAACTGCAGTGAGGTATCCCCTCATATCAGTCAGAATGGCTGTCATTCAAAGTCCACAAATGATAAGTGCTGGAGGGTGTGTGGAGAACAGGGACCCCTCCTACACTGCTGGTGGGAATGTAGTTTGTTGCAACGGTTATGGAAAACAGTAAGGAAGTTCCTTAAAAAACTAAAAATAGACTTACCCTATGATCCGGCAATCCCACTCCTGGGCATGTATCCAGAGAAAACTAATTCAAAGAGACACATGCACCCCAATGTTCACAGCAGCACTACTTACAACAGCCGAGACAGGAGTGCAACCTTAATGTTCATTGACAGATGACTGGATAAAGAAGTGGTGGTGTATTTATACAATGGAATACTACTCAGCCTTAAAAAAGAATGAAATACTGCCATTTGTAGCAACATGGATAGACTTGGAGACCATCATTCTAAGTGAAGTAAGCCAGAAAGAAAAAGAAAAATACCATATGGCATCACTCATATCTGGAATCTAAAAATATGAGACAAATGAACTGATTTACAAAACAGAAACAGACTCACAGACACAGAAACTATCTCATGGTTACCAGAGTGGGAAGGGATAAATTGAGAGTTTGAGATTTGCATATACTAATTGCTATATATAAAATAGATGCACAGTAAGTTTCTTCTGCACAGCACGGGGAACTATATTCAATGGCTTGTAATGACCTATAATGGAAAAGAACTTGAAGAGGAATCTATACAAGTACACGTATGGCTGAAACATGACGCTGTGCTCCAGAAACTGATGCAATGTCGTAAACTGACTACACCTCAATAACAATGATTTAAATTAAAGAAAAAGAGGTGATTTAAATCTGATGAATAAATCAAAGTGGATTGAATAAATCAGTGGATCTGAGTATCTCTGCAGAGGAGCCCGATGCCCTGGGGGAGGGTACAGGGTCCCTCTTCCTAAGAGGGATGGGGGAGGGCCTCTTGGGGCGCAGGGCCCAGGAGTATTCAGAGCTAGGAGGAGTGATAAATATCGGCGGGCTTGCTTCTGCCCTCGCTTTGTTGGTGGTGGCCCTGTCTACACATGCACGGTCAGCTCCATCCACTGCGGGTTGGAAGGAAGCCTTCCTGGTTCGGTCACCATCATCACCACGTGTTGGGAAATGGCGATGCACTGGAGTTTCCCAAGCAGGCAGGAGTTTGGCCGGGTCCGAGTTCGGCACCGCCTGCAGGCGAGGATAGGTTCGTGAGGGGAGAGCCACGCCAGCGCTGGTGCTGTTTAACACTTTCTGTGAGACGCATGCGGGCTCTGGAGCCCGCTCCCCGGCGCTTCCTCCCACCGCGCGCCCTGGGTCACTCTTTAAGACGCCATGTGACCGGCTGGTTAATGAAGGCAGCTCATTAGAGCCACCCAACTGATCACCCCACTGCACCTGCCCAGGGTTTGGAGCTGGAGAGGCTGCCCCAGCTTCAATCACGCCCCTGTTTTGATTGGGTTTTGATGAAGGAAGGAAAAGGTCCCCAGGAAAGCCCCCTCACCCACACCCACAGGTCAGCGGAGGGAAGTAGTCCCATTTTTCTCACATCAGACTGTTCCTTTTGGAAACAGCTGCCCGTTATAAAAAGGGACAATGTCCTACAAAGAGGTAGACGCCCTCATGTTAGAGAGAAAGCGTCTTGAGCAACTCTGTGTTGGCTCCTTTCCCCTTCCCCCAAGACCCTGACGACCCGGTGGGTGGCAGGTGCGTCTGCAGATGCAGGTGGCGCTCAGCTCCTGGTGGGCCTGGGTGAGCGAGTGTGTGGCGGCCTGGTCCCCCGAGGGACTGCCAAGCTGCCAACATTCTGGTCCCTTAATTTTAGGAAAATATGCTGTTTATTTTTAAAACAGAGAAGCTTAAAGACAGACAAAGAAGGAAAAGGAGAAATGCTAATTTAACTCGAGCTGATTATCTTTTTTTTATAGTCGACTTGAAGACCCGACAGAAGTCTGGAAAAGATAAAGCCACGAGTTCAAATGTATAGAGCTTACTTTTCCTTTGCGTCAAAGCAAACCAAACATTGAGAAAGCCCACAGGCAGAGCTGAGACACTCAATCGATGCTTTTCTCCCCCCGGCACTGACTGCTGGGGGGTGTGGATGCCTTGGCCTCTTAAGTAACACTCGGAACAGCAGACCGATTGTGCGGCAGGGCCGGCGCTGCCCTGGGTAGCCGATAACTTCCCGTGTTGAAATGACGACCTGGAGATTTCATCCTGATATCCCTGCTCACCAGGAAATATCATCTTACCGACCTGCCCTTTCTTAAAGTAATCGGTGAGAATGCCATTAAAGTCAACGTCTTAGTGAAGCGAAGCTTTAGCCAAGGAATTACAGGCATGTGAAGGCTTAGCTGTCCCGTGGGATCCAGTTTCACGAGGCAGAGGTATGTGAAGGGCTGGGAACTCCGAGGGAGACGGCTGCCGCTGCCCTGGACCGTCTCAGCAAGGCTGCCCAGGAAGCTGCAGGATGCGCGAGGTGGTCTGAGCCCGAAATCCTCTTTGCGTCTCCGGCTTCTCTAATCTGTGTTCACTGCCTTTGCTCAGTTGTCCTTTGCACAGATGCCTGGAGCTGGATGCTGTGGGTGCTGCCCCACCCTGATGCTCCATCTCAAGTCCTGCATTTGAGGGCAACTGAGGCCAAACAGAGGGAGCCCAGGTCCTGGGTCGCTAGGGAAAGATGTGCCCGGGACAGAAGTCGATTCTGCTCCACGCCCACTGCACCACTCCCACCACCCTTCTACTGCGCCAAGACCTCCAGGAACACCTGGAGGTTCCATCCGGAACAGCCCTGCCTCTGCCTCTGGCTTCTAGCCACTTATTTAACTGCTCTCTTCTCAGTGTTCAATTCTGGAGAAGATGGGATTTGGTTCTCGGGTGCCCAGCTGGAGGGAGCCAGCGTCTTAGGAAAAGCTGGCTGTAAAATATAACTTTGTATCAGAAGCAGCGCTAAGCCAGGGATCTGGGACCTGGGTCCCGGGCTAGCCCTCCTGCTGGGAATCGCCCAGTCTGGCGGTCAGTGAAGGAGGAGCTGCTGCTCCCTGTGTCGCTCTGGCCATGCTGGTCCAGAACCACTTTTGCCTTGCTTTGGACTCTGGTTCCTAACCTCTGGCTTATGCTGGGGACCTTGGCTGTTGGTGCCCACCTCCTGGCTAGGCCCCTGGGTTGTACACCTGAACTTGTCTCCAAGCCTCCAGACCTCTCCCCTGGATCCTGAAGTCGTGAACCTTGCTGCATGTATCAGTTACCTAGTGCTGCATAAAAAATTACCCCCCACAACTGGATGCCTGGGGATTAGGAATCTGGGAGCAGCTCAAGATGCGTGGCCTGGGCTCAGGGTCTCTCACGAGGTTGTAGTCAAGGCACTGGCCGGCTCCCTCATGTGAAGGCTTGACTGGGGTCACAAGATCTGCTGCCAGGAGCCCCAGCTCCTCTCCCCGTGGACCCATCCAAGGCTGCTCAAGCATCTTCATAACACGGCACCCGGCTTCCCCAGAGCAAGAGGTCCTGGAGAGGGTGGCCTTTTACAACCCAGCATTGGAAGTCACACTCCAGATCTCCACAGCATCCTGCTCCACACGGGAGGGATGCACACAAAGGCGTGGATGCCAAGTGATGAGGAGACCACTGGGCATCTCGGAGGCTGGCGGCCAGCCTGCCTTCTCCACCACACCAGGGCCTTCCTCTTCTCCGGCTCCAGGAGACCGACTCCTGGGCCCTTTTCCTCCTCAGCAGGGGGACACACAGCAGCCTTACAGAGACTGCAACCCCAGCTGGGCTGGGGAGGCCCTGGGGCCATCGCGTGACTGGCCAGTCCTGAAGGACTCCGGCTCCTGGGCCTGGAGTCCGGGAGGTGGTCTCAGCTCCCTGGGCAGTGGGCAACGCTCTACAATTTCCCCTCGTTTCTGGTGAGTCCTAGGAGAGTCCAGAGGTGCCGATGCTTGTCTGCGTGCCTTGACCAGGAGGGTGCAGGCGTCTTCCTCAAGCCCCGCCCTCCTGGTCTCTAATACCTTGCTCCTCTCCCTCCACCCGCGGGGCTAAACCACGGGGACAGACTCTACCTGTGAGCGCCTCCCTGGCCGGCCAGTGGCCCTCTGAGGGGACGGCCAGCCGCCGGCCAGGTGCTCCCAGGCTTGACGTCGGGGCTGCCAGCCAGAGCCCTTGGGCCCCCAGACTCACACAGCAGCGAGGAGGGCTGTGTCGCTGGGGACACAGTCCCACTGCCTGAAGCTCCTTGCTGGGGTTGGAGGAGGTTGTCAAAGTTGTGGGCCTGTGGGACTCAGGCGACGTGTGGAGCAGGAAGGGGTTCCAGCCCCCTGGTCGCGTCCCCTGGGGAAGCCTGGACTCAGCGGGCGTGTGCACGTCACGTCAGGCGCCGGTGCCGGGTGCTCCCACCTGGAGGGCACCTGGATTCACACCAGGCCTCGGTAGTTACAGTAGCTCAGGGTTGTTTCTTTTCCAAATAGAGCTGTCACACTTGGCATCCTGCTGCATCGGCCCGGGGCCACCGGAGGACGAGAGGAAGCAACCTAAATGACTCCTTCACCTCCGCGAGCACAAGCCCTGGAGAGCTCAGAGCTCGGGGAGCGTCTCCGTGGGGTCTGTGCCTCGTGCTGCTTTCCCCGGGGGGCCGATGGCTCTCTCGGCCGGAGATGGGGGCAGCTAGGGTCCATCTCCCTTATCCCGTGTTACAGACTGAATTGGGTCCCCTCACAAGTTGCTGGAGTCCAAACCCCCAGGACCTGTGACTGTGACCTCATTTGAAACAGCGTCTTTGCATACGGTCAAGTTAAGATGAGGCCACGGGGGTGGGTCCTAATCCCGCAGGACTGATGTCCGTCTAAGAAGAGGAGACCAGGACACAGACACACACAGAGGGACGACCGTGTGAGGACACAGGGAGAAGGCGGCCGTCTCCAGGCTGGGGAGAGAGGCCTCGGGAGAAGCTGGCCCCGCCCACGCCTCAGGTTTGGATTCCAGCCTCCAGGACAGGAGACACTAATGCTGTTCTGGCCGCCCGGTTTGTGGGACTTGCTGTCACCACACCCAAGCAGACTGATGCATCCTGCGACCTGTGTTCGTCCTGCTCCCGGCGGCTGCAGGGATGCTGCCCCAGGGACCGAGGCAGGGGTGGCCAAGGTCATCCACACTGGCGTTTGCTGCTGCTTGAGTCCTGTCATCTATGCACTTCTCTGCACGTGTGAGTGTGTGCAGGTGTGTGTGCACTTGTGAGCGTCTATGTGTGTGTAAATGTGTGATGTGTACCCAAGAGGCTTCCGGGAATGAGTGGCACCAGCTTGGACCCTGCAGGAGAAGAGAGGGAGGAGGCAGAGTCTGGGGGGAGGGGGCGGGGCAGGCACGCAGGTGGAGGACACAGGTGAGCAAAGGTGTGGAGGCAAGAAATGTGGCTGTTCCCTCAGCATCTCGATGCTCCCTCCCAGCAGTGGAGATGCTTCCAGCAGGGCAGAGGGACGTGGGACAGAAATGCCCAGCCGGTAAAGCACCAGCGAGGGGAACCTGGGCCGCTGCTGATGGCGGGTCAGCCCCTACTTCCTCGGTGGTCGTCAGCCAGCACAGTTTTGACGACCATAGTTGCGGGTGACTGTCATGGGTTTACCTGGCCCGACACCAAGTCTTGCCTGCATTCTCCCATTCACCCCTTGACAGTCACCTGCAGTGATGTCACCCTCCTTTCTACAAACTTGATGGCTCTCCGAGGTCTCTGGGACCAGCAGAGACCTCTGTCCTCAGTCCTACCCTGGTGACTGCTCTCCTGTGCTGTCCCCTGGTGTGGCCTCTGGACAGAACCCTGAGGAGGACCAATGGCTTGGAGACACGGTCCCTACCTTTGGGAGTTTGCATCCAGCTGGGGAGATAAAGGGCTAAAAGTCCAGCTTAGAGGGGTTCCCAGTGGCCCCCACGTAGGCTGGGGCAGGAGTGGGGGCCTCGGAGGCAACCCCAGAAGCGAGAAGGAGGCTCCCCCTCGGCCTCCTGTGGGCCCCATGCCCGCCCCGTGTGGGGGCCACGGAGAGCACGGGAGGGCCGGACTGGAGGACGGTGCCTTTGGCCGCTTTCCCACGGCTGCCTGCACCTCAGGCATCGAAGCCGCCCCTGCCCACGACGCCATCACGCACGCAGCGTGTGCGCGGCACTGAGCCGCACAGGCAGCCGTCACCTGGCTGCCAGGCAGGTGCACCTGGGGCAGCTTTGAGAGAAGGTGCTAGGCCACCTGCTGGCTTATTGGCCACATCCATTTGGGTTTGTTTAAAGCTTCCAGGTGATTCTAAGATGCACCCACATTTGAGAAGCTCTGGGCCAGACACTAGGTAGAGTTTCTCAGACTAGGAGTGGGGGCTGTGTCCTCTGAGTGATGGGTCCCGCGGCCCCAGGGAGACGCTGAGGTCCCTGCCTTGTTTACCATCTAGACATGGAAACACCATGGTCGCAGCGCCACCAAGAAGCAACACCGGGGCAGCTAAGCCCCTCCAGGCCCCGGGTGGCGGGAGCGGGCAGGTCCCCGGCAGCCCCTCCCTAGGCAGCGGGATCGGTCTCAGCGGGTGACGAGATGAAAAATTGTTTGGCCCGATTGAGCATTTTTCTCGATTTTGAGTGTTCCGACAATGAAACGGAACGGGATGCAGGGAGCAGGAGACTGTCTGAATTCATCTGTGGCTGCCCAAATGTGATTCAAGGCAAAAATGGCCTAGATGGGCCTATAAAAGGAACACCAAAAATCCCCTTAGACAGATAGAAAGCATTCTGATGATTTCAGTATAAATAAATCCGGAACATAAGGATTACATTTCTCTCAAAATACTTGAGCATCTAAAACTGTGCAAGGAAGCACAGGCAGAGTGAAAACATGACTGCTTTTGGAGAGTTTTTCCAGGGGGAAAGCGTGGCTGGTTAAAGCTGCCGGGAACGGGTCCTTCCTGGTTCCCAGCGTCTGGGGTACTGAGGCGGGTCCTGGAAGGAGCCCTGCCCATCTCTGGGGGTTCAGGGCACGTCCCAGGACCTCATTTTACCTTAACTACCTCTTTAAGGACCCCATCTCCGCATCCAGCTCCATTCTGGAGTGCTGGGGGTCAGCACCTGGAAATAGGAATTTTGGCAGGTGAGGGGGACCCAGTTCAGCCCTCAACACTTTCCACCAGTGGATTTTTAATGTTTCTCCTAAAATTCCAAGACCCTTTCACGATCTTATGACAATTAATCGTTTAATTAAAATATATCTCATAGAGGAAGTGAAATTCTCATTTTACTGTGTGAGGAGATGGTGGGGAGAGATAAACGGGACTCCAGTCTCATCTCTCAGAGCAAGAAATGATGTGGGAACGGGACAAAACCAGGCGCGACATTTTGTGAGACGCCTATATTCATGTGGTAAACTTCATGCAGTTGAATTTTTTAATCCTTTTTATATTTTTAGTCATAATGAAAAGGCCTTCCCTGTTGTATAGTTGTAAAGGAAACCTACCACGCTTTTTTCCTAACACTTTCATGACCCCCCCCCCCCACAATTTCATATAATCCCACAATAACTGTTTTTTCCCTTCTCTCTTCCCCTCTCCCCACTGGTAACCACTAGTTTGTTCTCTAAATCTGAATCAGCTTCTTTTCTGTTTTATTCACGAGCCTGTTGTATTTTTTAGATTCCACATAGAAGCGATATCATACAGTATTTTTCTCCATCTGACTTATTTCACTCAGCAGAAGGCCCTCTGAGTCCATCTGTGTTGATGCAGATGGCAAAATTTCATTCTTCTTAATGGCTGAGTAATATTCCATTATATAAATATACACCACATCTTCTTTACCCAGTCATCTGTCAATGGACACTTAGGTTGTTTCCATGTCTTGGCTGTTGTAAATAGCACTGCTATGAACCTTGGGGTGCATGCATCTTTTCAAATGAATGTTGTTTTGTTTTGTTTTGTTTTGGATATATACCCAGGGTCATATGGCAGTTCCATTCTCAGCTTTTTGAGAAAACTTCACACTGTTTTCTACAGTAGGTGCACCAATGTAAATTTCCACCAGCAGCATCCAAGGGTTCCCTTTTCTCCACACGTTCCCCAACACTTGCTATTTGTGTTCTTTTTGGTGATAGCCATTCTGACAGGCGCGAGGTGATGCCTCGCTGGGGTTCTGATTTGCATTTCTCTGGTGATTAGTGATGTTGAGCATCTTTTCATATGCCTGCTGGCCATCTGCATTTCCTTTTTGGAAAAATGTCTATGTCGTTTTTCTGCCCATGTTTAATTGGGTTTTTTTTTTTTTTGATGCTGAGTTGTATGAGCTGTCTGTATGCACTGAATGATTTTTTTCCCTTTCCTTTTCTCATGTGAATTTTTGATCCATTTGCAGTTCATCCTGGCATCTGTGGTGAGTGGCCTGGCTGTCCCTGCACCACTGGTTGGCCGTCTTCTCCTGGCTGGTTTGAGATGCCTTCTCTTTCCTGCACTAATGCTCCACGTGCGTCCTTGTCTGGATCTTCTTCACCACGCCTTCGGTGCCACATCTTGGTCCAGCTTGTTTCATTCCTTGTCCCACACTGCTTTGATGGTCAGTGCTTTACAATATGGTTTAATACCTGGAGGGAGAAGCTCTCTTTATTCTTCTTTTTTTTTTTTTTCAGGGCTTTCCTGGTTATCTTATTGATTTTTCCACATGAATTTTAGCATCATCTTGTCTGGTCAAAGGAACAGAAGCCATATGTATTTTCACTGGCATCAAGTTTATAAATTATAAATTAGAGCACATCAGTGTCTAGAACTTTCCAGTTGTCTTCTTTTGTGTTCTTTAATAGTTTAAAAAGTTTTTTCTCCATAAAGATCTTTAACATTCTCATTATGCTCATTTCTAGTATTTTATCTTTTTAAAAAATTTGAGAATCAGTTTTTTTTCTTCCCATATAGCTTTGGTGTCGTGTGTGTGTGTGTGTGTGTGTGTGTGTGTGTGTGTGATCTATCCATTTTTAAGTATGGTCTGTTCCCTCGCTCTTTTATTTTATTACCCATAATAGCTTTTAAAAGAGTCATTTGGAGTTTTCTAGGAATAAAATCATGTTACCTGCACAAAGTAAGACTGTCTTCTTTTCAGGGTTTATACTTCTAATGTCTTTTCCAATTGTATTTGCTAGTGATTCTGGAACAAATAAACAGGATGGAGATGATGACTGTTGCTGACTTCAGTGGGGAGACCTTTTGTGATTCCCTGTTAAGCCTGAGGCTGGCTGAGATGGATCTATTTTGTCATTGTAGGGATATTTCCATCTATTCTTATTTTATTGAATGAGTTATCGAGAATTTTATCAAACGCTTTTCCAACCATGGAAAGAACCATTTAATTCCCCTGCAGGTCAATTAGTGTGATCAAGTATGTTAACACGTTTCCTAGTATTGTACTAGGCTTGGTCTTCATGCACTTTTATTTTAATGTGCCTCTAAATTCTGTTTGTTTATATTTTATTTTGGACTTTCCCCATGGTATTTCTAAGAGATATTTGTCTAAAGCTTTCATCAAATTTTGGAATCAATGCTATGCTTGCTTTATGAATATAACTGGAAAGTTTTCTTTCCTGTTCTCTTCTCGAGAGAGCTTTAAACAGCATTAGAAGGAAAGGTTTAGGAGTGTTTCCCTGTGAAAGCATATGGGCTTGGTCCTTTTTTTTGGGTAGGAGGGTTGTTGATAAAATTTGCTTTTAAGAAGAGTGCCACAGTGAATAGCCTCTTATATCTACCTTCGTACACTTATGTATATGCTTAGGTTAGATTAATTCCTAGATGCGAAATTGCTATCAGAAAATATCCAGTTTAAGGTTTGATTAATAGTTCCTCATAGCCCCCACTTCTCCCATGAAGGCTGGACCAATCTACACTCCCACCAACAGTCAGTGATACTGGATACTGCCAACTTTGTTTGTCTTTGGCAATTTGATAGAAACAAAACAAAAGCAAAAGCCCTTATATTACTTATATTATTTCAATTTCCATTGCTTTAACTAATAGTGAATTGGATGCTTTTCATTTTTGTCCTGGCAATCAGATTGCTTTTCCTGTGCATTGCCTGCTCATGTCTTTCCTACATTTTCCAATAGGCTGTCCCTCTTTTTCTCATTGATTTTTAAGTGCTTTTTATATATTTGGGATTCTTAATCCTCCCAGGGTGTATGTTATCCTAGGTCAGCAGGGAGTCTTCCTGGTGAATGCACTTTGTCACAAAAATTATGTATCTGCAGTATCTAAGTTCCCTCTCCTGGACTGAGGCCACAGTGATTCAGTCTTGGGTCATGTGGAGAACTTGAACTTGTTGATTGAACACTCAGAACTAACTTGAGGAACTCGACTCAATTCTTCTGTGTCCAGTTCCAACAAGTTCTTATGGGACTGGAAAAAAGCCCCCCAAAACCAAAGAATAACAACAACAACAAAAAACACCAGCTGCTGGAAAACTCCCATTGCTCGGAAACATACCACAGACACACGTCATTCTAGTCGTGAAAACTCATGTCCTGAGTGTGGTCCGAGGAAACACAGGTCTGTCCCTGGTGCACATTCTGAGCAGGGAAAGGAGCCATGGGTAAGTTTTAAAAGTCAGAATTCGGCAGGTTTCCTATGCAGTTGTGTTTACCGTGTGCCGTCATCGATTTCTGAAGGAAAACATAAACACATGACTAAGATGCAGAAGAATTTTCATGACGTTGCGTGTTGGCTCTCTCCCCAGGCTGCGGCCAGGAATCCTAGCAAGTGCCAGCTCCTGGCTGATCACCGCAAGGGGCGGGGCGGACGGCCAATCATCTGTAGGGGGACCTGCCACGAACTGCTCGGTGTGGTTCGCAAACAACTTTTAAGACAAAGCAAACCAGCGGACCACCACCATTCCAGACCCATCTCTTTGGAAGCCACATCTTCTGCCTCCAACTTCAGTCCTGGCAGGAAGGAGCATATGGATGAGTCAAAGGATGAGTGAAAAACGTCAGGTACCACGATGTGGGGAGAGCATGGCTCAGCCCTGTGCCGGGCACAGCTGTGGCTCCAGGAGACAGAGGTGAGGAGGGTAACAGGGATACAATCACAGTGGCAGCAAAAAGCAAACCTTCATTTTCTGTTATGGGCTCTGTGGGGAAGCCTGGTACAAAGGCTCTCATTTTGTCTGAAAGACGAGGCAAGTGAGGTGGACGGAAACCCCACTTTGTGGGTGAGGCAAGTAGGGGTGGAGAGGGCGAGTGACCTTCCCAGGGCTGCATGTCTGGGGGTTCTGAGCCCAAGCCCATGTTCTGTGCCACACACGTCCCAGGACAATCCATGAATCTGTCCTCCAAAGTTGTAGCGCCATTATGTTGTGGAGAACATGAGATGATGCTTGAGGGCACCTGCAGGATGGGGACCTGATCCTGACATGGGCCAGAGATGGACCCACTGAGCCTGCCAGGGGATGTCAGGGAAGACTGCGGACCTTGATGGATGAGCTGGATTTTGCCAGGATGAGGATGAGGAGGGTGGAGGGAGGGTGAGCCTTCCAGGTGGATGGGCCAGGCTGTGGGATGGAGCAGAGACATTGGAAGGACAAATGATACCCAAGAACAGTAGGAGAGCTTGTGGGTATAACGAAGCTGGCCTCAGTGGGGAGCCTGCGGAGGCTGGGGGGCCATGGCATGAAGGCTCTCCTGGGCTACAATAGTCTGGCCTCGGTGCCCAGCAGTGGGAAACAATGCGGTTTCTTATTTAAAATTATTTTAAATTTTTAATTGAAGTATAGTTGATTTACAATGTTTCAGGTGTACAGCAAAGTGATTCAGTTATATGTGTGTGTGTGTATATACATTTATATATATATATATAAATATATAAATTTATCCTTTTTCAGATTCTTTTCCATTACAGGTTATTATAAAATATTGAATGGAGTTCTCTGTGCTGTACAGTAGGACTTTGTTGGTTATCTATTTTATAAATGTTAATCCCAAGCTCAATTTATCCTCCCCCTACCTTTTCCCCTTATGGTAAACATAAGTTTGTTTTCTATGTCTGTGAGTCTGTTTCTGTTTTGTTTTAAGTTCATTTGCATCAGTTTTTGGATTCCACATATTAGTATATCATATGATGTTTGTCTTTCTCTATCTGGCTTACTTCACTTAGTATACTTATCTCTAGGTCCATCCATGTTGCTGCAAATGGCATTATTTCATTCTTTTTATGGCTGAGTAGTATTCCAATATATATATCTCACATCTTTTTCATTCAGTCATCTGTTGATGGGCATTTAGGTTGCTTCCATGTCTTGGCTGTTGTGAATGGTGCTGCCAACACTACAGTTTCATAAGCAGAGAAAGGACTGATTAGATTCCCGTGTTAGGAAGTCCATGATGGCTGGAGCCAGGAAGGAAAAGCTGGGAGTCCTCAATGTTTTCGGTGAAATGCACCACCTAGAGCCCCACCTGGAAAGGTCTGGGCTAGGAGAGTTACTGGTGCGATGTGACCTCCTGACTAGCCCAAGGGTGTGCATGTCTGCTGAATGAATAAGGTTTTGTGGCAGCAATGTCACAACAGTATAGACGTGCAGGTTGATACCAGCCCTAGTGTGCAGGAACTAGCAGCATCAGCCGCCAGAGAGCTGTGTGCTGAGCTTTTCTCAACAAAGAACGCTACCAAGCATCTCCTCTGTCTCATGATATCAGACTTTTGATATGTGAACATTATTTTTGAAGTTAAAACCTAATGTCATGATGATAAGAGTGTTTGCTGGGCACATCACTCCAATTGCTGTAAGGGAAGTTTGATCATTATTAGGCTGGGAGAGCAAATGTTCTATGTGTCTAGATGAAGTTACCTGCCTTAAGCTTTGGTTAATGGTTTCTCTGTGCCTCATTCACCATCATCATTTTATGTTGAAATTTCAAGACACTACATGTATGACTCATAAGAACCAAACTTCACATGGGACATGATGGGGCATGAGTTAGTGGGAGATGAGTTAGCTCACTGGTACAGATAGAAACTAGAGATCATTCTTTTCTAAGTTCTAGGAGTGTGCCCCCAAAGACACTGAAAACATGAAAAACCACAGAAAGCAGAAAGAGACAGACTGATGTCAAAGCTGGCAGAGAACTGCCAAAAATCCAACCCTGCAGAGCAGAGTGAAGTTCTGGGTGAAGATCTGCCAAAGAAACTGGGAGTTGGGCTGGGAACTGAGCCCTTGATTTGCTTTCCTGTTGAGATCTCAGAAGGGGAGTCCAACAAGCATGGCCGATCGGCCTGTTCACTTAAACCCATGGCACCTGAACGAATTCCGCCTTGTTCAGAGACTTAAAAAGCAATCAAATGCAGAAGCCAAAAAGAACAAACTCATCCAGATGGGACAAACAGGAGAAATGGGACAGTAACCAGAGGATGAAGAATCCTGACAATGATCTGCTGTAGAATCCAAAAGGAAAAAAATAGTCAAGAAATGGATCAACATGGACAAAGCAGCAAAAGAGAAGAAAATGGCTGTATGTCAGATTGAACCCTATAAAACCCTATACAATTCCCATATCTGATTAGTATATTTCCTATATGCCAACTTAGTATATAGCTTATATACCAAGACAGAAACAAAATAAATGACAAGAAATTTATGCATGCAATTGTAGAATAGGGTGACAGAAATAGGACTGACTATGTTGATTACAACAATAAACGTAAATGTAATAGATTCTCTTATTAAGAAGACTCTAAAATTGGATAAAATAATTCAAATATATGCCATTTCTGGGCAGTGCACTTAAAAATAGTTTTCAAAAGGTAGAAAGTAAATATATACTAAAGAAATGCAAATAAAAGAAAGCAGGAGTCACAACAATAAAACTGGCTCAAGTAAAGTTCACAGCCAAAGCGTAAGTAGATCAAAGAAGGTAATTTTATTTTGCTAACTGGTATAACTCACAATAAAGACATATGGACTTGAGCCTTTTGGCTACAGATAACTATTCCCCAAAATATGTAATGCAAAAATTGTTAGAAATATCAGGAGAAATGGACAGAAACCCACTGAGGCCCGCCATCTCTTTGCTGTGTGTTTGAATTGCCCTAAAACTATGATAGGCAAAACTTCTTCATAAACCTGAGGCCAAATAGGCAGAACTCACACGAGGTGAGGTTATGTATAGTTTCATCTCACTCAGTGTGGATATTTGTGTATTTCACTGAAGAAATATCATTGGAGCCAATTTCTCAGAGTTTTGTATAAAATGCTGTGTATTATCCTTCTAAACAGTTAAAAAAAATCTGAATTCTGAATCAAAGCCTGCTCCACTGGATTTCAATAAGTGTTTGTGGACCTATAGGAAGGAAATCTATGAAATGGGCAAAAAATAGAGTATACAATATAATCACAGATAATGAACATTTTTAGTGAGCATGAGTGTGAGTATATAGACATATACATAAAATACAAATAGAGAATGAACGTTTTCCAGCTCTTATGTCATGTTTGCATAAATCACATGCTATGATTACAAAGCAATAAAACTAGAAATCTAAAATCCAGCCACATAGTTTTTTTAAAATATTCTTCTAAATTAGGTCAAAGCAGAAGTAAAAACTGAAATTACAGCCATATTGACATTTATGGGATGTGGTCAAGGCTGCTTTTAGAGACAGATTAAATGCTTTCATCAGTAAGGTTTAAAAAAGAGAACAAATAAGAATGAGAAGGGGGCATGGCCACAGAGATGGGGATAATCCACACAATTAGAGAAAAGGTTTTGTGACCCTCGCTATTAATAAATCACTTACATTTACTGGGAGGTCATGATGTGCCTGCTGCTGTCTAGAAAAATGCAAATGGCACAATGATTGAATTAAGAAGGGGTTGACAACCTGAGAAGACAAACACTCATGGGAGAAATTGAAAAGCTACCCAAGAATTGTCTTCCAAAAAAGTCGTGTTCCATCAAACCCTCCATGGTCATCCCTATCCAATTTAGGCTATTCTTATTAATAATGATTAAAAAAGGATGAAAAGTCTCCCTTTTTACTCAAAACAAAACTACAAACATACCTAAACTCTAAACATAACATTCAGAAATTCACAAAGTAAGATTCCAAACAAAATAATGGCAAATTGAGTCCAACTGAACTTTTAAAAGCATATCGCCTAACCAGGCAGGTTTATCAAAGAAGGAAGAAGGGTTTGGTATTTGAAAACCTATTAACATAATTCTACACATTAATGAATCAAAAGGAAGAGAAATCTCTATAATTTTCTGGATAATTTTCAACCTTTGTGTGCAATGACTAAGCATTAGACACTTTTCAACTGAAGTTCCAGGCAGGACAGAAGGCTCTAGTATTGCTGGTGCTCCTTCATATTGTTCCAAAAGTCCCTGCAGAGGCGTAGTTTTGATAAGGAAAAGACAATATATGCTTATTTTATATGATATAATTGTCTAGCTACGAATCCTGAAATATTCATGAAATGAACATTGGAGAATTTGGAAGGTGGCTGGTTAGAAACTAATTACACAAAAATGAATAGCTGTCTTTATGCAGACAGTAGCCAGGAAGGAAGGAGAAAGCCGTGTTTTAATAAAAGCCTTATTCACCTTAGCAGCTCAATTCATAAAATCTCTAGTGATAAACAGGGAACACTCAGGGAGAACGCTATGAAAGAAGGAAGCTATAGAGCTTCACGGAGGGGCAGAAAAGAAGAGCAGCAGAGGGACCACATTTCTATTAATAGACAAGGCTAGCTATGACTTTGGCTGATGTCGATTCTCTCCTCAAATAATCTACCTATTTAACACAATTCAAATAAAATTCCACTAGGCGATTTGAAAGAAGCTGACAAGTAGAATTGAAAAGTCATCTAGAAATACAGGTATGTGTGTGCATGACGGGGACGTTGTGCTGGACACCAGAAGCTGGCACATTGTAACTGGTGGTAATTCAATGAAAAAAAAAGTCATCTAGAAGAATCAATGTTCAAGAAAAGTGAAGAAAATCTTAACAAAAGCACAGGACAGATGAAGAAATAGTATATGACACACTATAGGAACAGGCTTACAAATTAGTAGAGTGACACAGGAAATTCAGGAACAGGCCTGAAGCATGTCGAATATAGTTTGTATTTCAAATCAATAGAGAGTGGGTGGAAAAAATATAAACTTAGATCCATATTCATACCCTACACCAAAATAAATTCCAGATGACTAGGAATCATTCGATGGAAAAAACAAAAGGAACAAAAAAACCCAGACCAGGAAAGCCGTACAGGAAGCTTTCAGGTGAAGAAGCGAGGGACTCTTCGGGTGAAACCACCTTGTTAACTGACAGCATAATGAAGCTAAACGCCGTGCCCTGCCCTGGATGGAGACGTGTGGCTGTTCTCCCCATTATCTCAGCTTCCCCATCTGTTCTCCTAAGCTAGTCTGTTATTCTCTTGCCCGGGGTGGGCAGTTTAAAAGAATACATTTGTGTCACATGTAACAATTATTGCTGCCTCCCCTGCGTCCTGTGGGCCCCACAAAGGCAGAGCAGAGGAAGGTGGCCAGGTGGGCTGTTCCCCACGTGGCACAGTGGCTGGGGTGTGGTAGATGATCAACAAAAATTAAGTTAAATTATTCAGTTAAAAAATGTATGGGGGAAGGGCATAGCTCAAGTGGTAGAGCGCATGCTTAGCGCGCACAAGGTCCTGGGTTCAATCCCCAGCCACTCCTCTGATATAGATGAGTAGACCTAATTACCTCCCCCCGAAAAATAATATGCTGCTTAATCCCAGTTAATCCCAATGATTCACAGTTCATGATACAGAAAAAAGTTAAGTTAATAAAGCAGCATATATGCTATGGCCCCTTCTAAAACATTTTCGAACATGGTATGCTCAGAACTGGGCCTGCAATTCTATGCGAGAGTTGGTGATAATGGTCTTTTTTTTCCTCACATTTTCCAGTTGTTCTGGAATGAATGTGCATTGGTTTTTTAAGAAGAAATTTTGCTTTTTAGAAATTGGCTAAAAATATCAACCATTAAACAGTGGAGACACCAATTCTGGGAAAACACGTGAACAGGGCAATAAATACTCAGACACACTGGACCCCTTTTCCGTTCATCCTTACTCGTCACCAAGCACAGCTCAAGCCAGCTGAGGGCTGTCTGTGCGTCTTTCCAGCTCACTGTGAATCTTCCAGAGTCTAAATGCACTTAAATGCAGTTAATTCACTGGTCCTCTTAGCAGTGCCCAACAACTTTTACAACTTGTCTTCTTTATTTTATATATATATATTTTTTTATTGAGGTATAGTCAGTTATGATGTGTCAATTTCTGGTGCACAGCATAATGTTTCAGTCACAACTTGTCATCTTTAAGGGTCAATTTATCCTACATTCTCTACTTACGCCAAGAAAAAACCCTTTACAGTAATGAAAACAAAATATTTTATCCTAAAGCTTTATGCGTTTTCATCCCAGGTACCTGTCTGAAACACAGCCACCCCAAATGGCTAAACCAGCTGGATTTAAGTACACCTAGAGCCTATATGTAATGGGAGGAAAAACAAATGAAGTGAGTGATGTGTAATTAAGTGAAGCAATGAAATGGCACAAGGGGATATTTGACTATGTCTCTGTATCATCATCGGTATTTCCCAAATTTACAACCAAGTTGTTCAAAATGTCGCAGCCATGTGTGCTCGTTCCTGCTGCAGCCAACCACAACTCAGTGGCCTCACCCAGCAGGCAAGTAGTGTTCCCTCATACTTCTGGAGATGAGGAATCTGAAATGAAGGTGGCACTGGGGCTCTGCGCTCTCTGAAGGTTCTGGGGAGCAGCCTTCTTTGTCCCTTCCAGCTGCCGGCGGTTGCTGGCCACCCTCGGTGCTCCTTGGCTCGTGGCTGCAGCCCTCCAACCTCTGTCTTCACATGATCTCGCTCGTATGCGTCTGCTTCCTCTTCTTACAGGGACACCCGTCATCAGATAAGGGCCACCCCCCTCCACTATGACTTTATCTTAACTGATTGCATCTGCAAAGATCTTATTTCCAAATAAGGCCACATGCACAGGTACCAGGGTTCAGGCTTCACCAAACCTTTTGGGGGACACAGGTCAACTCACAGCTTCATCTAAGCAGCAAATAACTTGCTTGCTTACTTTCTTCGCACCAAGTGAGTTTGGTTGCTGTCGTGCGGACGGAGTGTAGGTTGTTACTGAAGACACAGCCTTTCTTTGGAGAGATCTTACTGACAGAAAGTCTCGTAGGGTCTCCAGCAGCTCTGGGATTTCATGACTCTGCGAGGGTAAACATCCAGTGGTCAGGGAGCTGTAGGTCCAGGAGGGAGTGATTTAGGGGAGCAGTGGGCACCTTACCCTTCACTGCCAGGGAGTAGACACCCTGGGGGAGGCTGAGTGGGTTAAGGGTGGCCCAAAGTCCCATCCCTGAGAGGTCCAGAGGTCATGCTGGGTTCAGGTCACTGCTGAGAGCACACATTGTTAATATCATGCTGGTGGAAACACGTGGCTTAAGATGCCCGCAGACAGGATCCGAGTTGTCTGAGTCCAGTTCAGAGCCGCTTCCGGTGGTGGTGGCCATTCTACAGAAGACCCATGAATGACCCAAGTTAAGATCCAGGGACAGGAAGGACCATCAATGATGCTTGCACAGCACATCTCACACCTGGGGAGGGGGGGCAAATTTAACATGACAGCTGTGCGATTAGAGAACCCTATTATAATCACCTTTACACTATGACTGCCATTGTCACTAGAACACCACCGGGACAGCATTAGAGGCTGCAGAGTTAGAATTCATCAGCTACTACTAACTATAAAATGACATGATTCCTTTTTTAAACAAGTGTATCAGTTTATCCAACCAAATGAGCCTGCAGTTTCCTCTCCTGTCCCACAGGACGGTTGTTGCTGAATGCGCCTAAAGATCCCCAAGAGATGGCGGTGAGCTCTAATTTCCGTAAGAGAAGATAAAAAAGAATTACTTTTAACATTATTCAGCCATAGAAAAGAATGAAATAATGCCATTTGCAGCATATGGATGGACCTAGAGATCATCATACCAAGTGAAGTAAGTCAGACAGAGAAAGACAAATATCATACAGTATCTATTCCATAGATGTATGGAATCTAAAAGTAAAAGATACAAATTCTTTTTACACACCAAAAATGGACTCACAGACATAGAAAACAAACCATGGAACAACAAAGGGGAAAGTGCGGGGAGGGATAAATTAGGAGTTTGGGATTAACAGACACACACTACAACATATAAAACAGATAAACAACAAGGACCTACTGCACAGCGCAGGGAGCTATGTTCAATTTCTTGTGATAACACATAATGGAAAAGAATCTGAAATGAAAAAATATATATGTATGCATATGTATAGCTGAATCGCTTTGCTGTGCACCTGAACCTACCATTGTAAATCAACCACACTTCAATAAAAAATAAAATAAAAAAAAAAGAATTGCTTTTGACCAGCTTGACTAGACTGACCTTTAGGGATAGAGATGGAATTGTAAAACGTCTGCTTATTTAATTCATCGATCTAGTTGCAGACACACAGGAACACACATACGTATATTCAAAATTACTTATTAACAGCATCCTGATGTAGAATATGGCTCACATTTATGACTCAGTTTTATTGCAACTTCTGTGTCTACCAGATTGTGTTCCCTCCCCTGTTGGTTGTGCGGCTCCCATTGGCCCAGCAAGGAGGGTAGGAGAGGTGCTTTCTCATGCCTTGTGTAGGTCTACTGTAGGAGGCTGTGGTCCCGGGAAGACTTCTAAATCCATACTATGTGCCCTTGCCCTCCCACAATGGAACATTTTATAGGCATGGGAATCACCCAAGGTTGAAGGTGTCTCTGCTACTGTACCTCCGAGTTTGTTTGCATGTAATAAAATACCCAAAATGAGTGTGTCTTACACAACGTAGGTGTTTGCTTCTCTTTCTCATAAAAGGCATCCCGAGGTCGGCAGTCCATGGCTCCAATGGGGCGTCACCAGAAGCCCTGATCCTTCTTCAGTCTGTCTGCTCTACCATTCTAGTGTACGGTTTCCATCCTCAAAGACATCTCATGGTCCAGGATGGCTGCTGGAGCTCAGCCATCAACTTCAAGTTCCAGGCAGCAGAAAAAGGAAAGGCGGAGGGCACGAAGAGCACATCTCCCAGCTGAGGCAGTTCCTTTTAAGGAGCACCCCTGGAATGCCGTCCAGTGCTTCTTAGTGATGCTTACTAAAGAATTAGGAAATAGTGGGTTCTGGCAGGTGGCTGAGAGCTTTGTCCACGTATCTTCTTCAGGCTGTTCTTTGCTTAAAAAAAGGTAATAATTGAACTTCACCAGAGAAGATATACAAGATGGCAAGTAAACATATGAAAAGATGTTCCACATCACATGTCTTCAGGGACATACAAATTAAAACCACCATGAGATATCATGGCACACCAACAAGAATGGCCCAGATCCAAAACACTGACACCCCCAAATGCTGGGGGGACGTGGAGCAACAGGAACTCTCGTCCATTGCTTGTGGGAACGCAAAGTGGTACCGCCCCTTGGTAGACAGTTTAGTAGCTTCTTGCAAGACTAAACATACTGTTACCCTGTGATCCAATAATCGTGATCTTGATATTTACCCAAAGGATTTCTTTTATGTCCACACAAAACCCTGTGCATTAATATTTACGCATAACTGCATAAGCAGTTTTATGCAAAAAGGCCAAAACTTGATGCCTTTCAGTAGGTGGATGGATAAATAAACCATGGTTCATCCAGACAGTGGAATATTATTCAGCACTAAAGAGACGTGAACTCTCGCACCATGAAGAGACATGGAGGAAACTTCAGTGTGTATCGTGAAGGGAAAGAAGTCAACCTGGAAAGGCTGCGTATCGTGTGACCCCAAATCTGTGCCATTCTGGAAGAGGCCAACCGTGGAGATGGCAAAGCTACCAGCGGTTGCCAGAGGTCAGTGACGAGGAGCAGGTGGGGCGGAGGGGATGCTTAGGGCAGTGAAAATGCTCTGTGCGACGCCGGAATGATGGCGCGTCAGTCCACGCCTGTCCAGACACACAGCATGAAGCCTGAGGTCACTGTGGACTTTGCTTAATCATAACGTAGACATTGGCTCATCGACTGGAACGATCGTGCCCCACCAACGGGAGATGCTGGTAACGGGGAATCCGGTGGTGGAGGACAAGGGAGCCTGCGGGAACTCTCCATGCCTCCCTCTCAGTTTTCCTGGAAACCTAAAACTGCTCAAAAAATAGAGTCTATTAATCATAAAACGAATGGCTGAGAGACAGGCCCACAACATGAAAGGTTCTGTAAGGACTCCAGCGTCAAGCTGAGTCTCTGTTTTCTGAGGGCGGTTTCTGGGGAAACGATTCAGCCTCATGTCGGGACGTACAGGGCGTCTGGGAGCCTCCGGGGGCGGGGGCAGCTGCTCTGAGGCCGCGGCTCTCGTGGAGAGATGGATGGGTTACGAGGCTGGGTGGCTTGGTAGCTTTTCATCAAAAACAACATGTGATGATCAAGTCTCGCGAATGACTGTGTAGCATTGCTGAACAATTTTAAAAGAGAGGTATCCGCATGGCTGGAGTCACGTTTGGCATCGGAAGGCCCCGAAGGGACCTCTTTGCCGAGGAGTTTCGGCGATTGTGACCCCCGGCCGGGTCCTTCCTGCTGCGCTGCACACTACCCTCCTCGGCCTCCGCCTTCACAGACTTTGCAACTGTCCCCAGCCGGGAGGACGGGCTGGGGTCTGCTTTGCAACCAGAGGCTGGAGTCAGGCTACTCCGAGCTCAGTCTCTCCCCAGGTGTGTTTCTCTTGAGGCCGAGGGGAGTTGGCCCACGTGGCAGCGGGTCCCGGCCGGACAGGAGCCAGGGCACCCTGGGCAGCCAGAGCGCTGAGGTCGGCGTCTGAAACCCACCCCTGCCCACTTCCGTCCCGAACAAACAGCGCCTGCGCTTTCCCAGGATGCCCGAGGCCAGCACAGGGCGGGCTGGGAGCGGGAGCTGGGGGGTCCCCAGGGCCTCTGTGTCCATCCCCTCCTTTTCTGACGAGGAAACCGAGACCAGGGTGGGGGTGACTCTCCCCCATCAGCAGCCAGCCCTTCCTCTGGGTGGCCTCTGGCCCCCACAGTGCGGTCCCGCTGGGGACCTGGCCTGGGGCTGCCCGCTGAGGCGAAGCAGCTCCGGGTACAAATGCGGCTGATCTTGTCCGCTTCCTGCACACCTGAAACCCAGGCCCCTGCAGCCACGTGAGTCAGTGTCTCCTGCGCCAAGGCCTTGGGCGTTCTCATAAATTCCTTCCTTCTCCGCACAGCCTCTGGCCTGGGAACCCTCCGGGCGATGCCGAAGTCCATCCCACATACCTCGGAGGCCTTTGGGCAGTGAGGGAACTGTCGTGGAGAAGGGACAGGCTGGGGGAGGGCCTGGAAGCTCCGCTGGTGTGGGAAGAGAGATGGAGAAACACAGAGAGACAGAGACAGAGAGACAGAAAGGAGAGTGAGCTCTCAGGACTTCAGAAAAGAGAACACTGAGCCCCGGTCCCCGCCAGGCCATGGTTTGGCTGCGGCACTTCTGATGTCTCCCCCTCCCGCCCCCAGTAGGTACAGACAGATGTAAGATCTGTCCCCGACCTCAAACGGCTTTCAATCTGGCCGAGATCGCGTAAGGACACACAGGGCAGTGAATGCACAATACAGCCCCTCAAGGACAGGCCCCGGAGGGGGCAGCACAGGGCTGGGGGAGGGGCAGGGAGGGCGGGGCCTCGGTGGCCTCGGTGCTAAGATGCGCGGGGCTCAGCCTGGGGGACAGGGTGGTTGCAGGTGGGGAGACTGACTCACACGTGGCCTAAGGGATGAGCAAGTGCAGGTGGCCAGGCCGCGGGAGGGAAGGCAGGCTGGTTCCGGCAGGGCGGAGGGAAATGGCACCCACCTGGGGGTGACAGTGGGATGTTGGGCCGGGAGCTCAGGGCAGGGGAGGCTGGAAAGGCAGGTGGGGGCAATTTCTCCCGTTAGCCGTGCACTCCCCAGCTTCTGAACATACTCTCCATCACAACCTCGCGCCCACCCAACCCTGAGGGGGCCTGGGCTGATGGGGAGGAAATCGGGCCCCTGGGACTCAGGAAGGCGAGGCCTCATGCCGCTGGGAGCAGAGCCGGGCCCAGAGATGCAGTGCCTCCCAGCCGCTGGGCTCTCCTCAGCCCGGGGGCCACTCTGCTCAGCTGGGAATGGTTGCGATCGGTGACAACCAGGTTCCCTAGCTTTCACCTTTGAATTTCCAAGATACTTCGACTCTTTTCAAGAGCAGCAAAGATCATGGGCCTCATCTCCAGCACCTGCGATCTCCCCAGGGTGCCCTGGGACCTTCCCAGCCATCACCCGTGCCCTGCCCAGGGCTGTGAACTCAGCTGCGGAGCCACCCCCGTGGGTGCGAACAGGTGTCCCCGCATTCCAGAGCCCACGGGAAAGACAGGGATGGTCTTTTTTCCCTTCCTCCCAGTACAAATGCCAGCAGGAGTCTGGCCCAGAACCTGGCTGTCTGGCCCTCGTCACAAAGAGCCAGCTAACGGACTGGTGAGGACAGGGAATGGGAGGAGGAGAGACACAGCATGAACCTCCCCCAGGACAGCCCCCCCGGCCCAGCGCGGGAGACAACGTGGCATTCGTGGCCAAGGCCCCGCTTGACTGGAGGCCGCGGAGAGCTCTCTAAACACCCAGCGCCCTTGTCTGCATCCTTCAGAATTGGACCATCTATCCACACAAGAGGGTGGAGCCCACAAGAGGCTCCAAGGTGGCCTTGGGGGCTGGAAGTCCAGGAAAAACCCCACGCACCTATGGTCAATTAGTCTATGACAAAGGAGACAGTGGGAAGAACAAGAAGAGAGTCCAAAGTTGGGGTCTGACGGCTGGGGCCTCCTGGATCCTGGGTCACCCCGTCAAAGCTGCAGGGGTGACGAAGGTCCAATGCCATTAGAATACCTAGGCTGGAGAATGGATCGCATAGATGATGCCATTTCCCTGTCATTCCCTGGTGTGTCACTTTTCACTGGCCTCGAGCCCCAACTCAGATTTAAAGGCTCGTCGTGATCTGAGTTTTCAACCTCACCCCCTGGCCAGCCCCCACCCCTGAACTCCAGCCCCAGCAAACGTGGGGGCCCCAAATAAATAAGTCCTCTTTGCTTCCTTGCCTTGCTTGTGCCGGGTCTCTTTCTGGAATTTCATTGCTCCCTTCATGATTGGACTGAGTCTGACTTTTGGAGAATCCCTTCAGCTGCCACCTCCTCCAGGAAGCCCTCCTTGATCCACCTCGGGCATAGTCTGGGCCACCCTCACTGGTGCCATGGCGTTGCAGTGTCTCCCTTATAAGATTTCCCACACTGTCCTATGGCTGTCCTCACTTCCCAGCCTTGCTCATGTGTCCAGATTGCAGTGGAACCGAGAGCTGGACACCTTGGATGACCTATTTGGAGCAGTTTTTGAGACAATGTCATGTCATTAGAGCCCCTTGCAGTTTGCAGGCATGGAAGTTGCCATTTTTCCTGGGCCCTCTGGCCCCAAGCCACATGCACGTACACACACACACACACGCACACACACACATGCCTTATGCCGACAGGAGGGCTCAGATGATGGAACCCCCGCAGCACTTCAACCAGCCCGCCACGCGCCTCCCATCTGCACGGTCCATCATGACATGAAACCCGTTCCCAAGAGCAGCCAGGCTGTGACGTCAGAAGAAGAGCAGTTTCACAAGCTGGAAACAGCCTACATGTCCATCAGCTAGCGAACAGGTGGGCAATGTGTGGTACATCCGTCCAAGGGAGGTCCGTTCAGCGGCTCCGGACACGAGCGGGAACGTGGATGAACATGACACCAAGTGAAAGAAGCTGGTCACGAGAGACCACACACCTGTGATTCCATTCGTACGAAAATGTCCAGAAAGGATGAATCCATAGACAGAGAGTAGATTAGCAGCTTCCTGGGGCAGGGGTTGGGGGTGGGGATAGAAAGGGAATTAACAGTAACTGGGCGTGAGGAATCTTCTAGGGATGATGGAGATGTTCTGAAGCTGATTTACGCTGAGGGTGGCACCCCCGGGCAAATTTCCTAAAACATCATTGAACGGCACACTTGAAATCAGTGAATTATATAACACATATAATATGCCCCCAATCAAGTTCCCGATGGATGTAGGACTTTCTGGATGTGAATCTTGGGACCAGGACCCCCCCCCCCATATTTTAATTTTCTTCAGTAAGAGGCAGATAAAAAACCCAGCATCAAATATCTGGTTTGCAAAAGTGTTACGAGGTTTTGGGAACTAATCACGCAAAATAAAAGTCTTCATTATTTGTGGTTCACACTCGAGACACAAGCGGGAAGTTGTGCACATCGCCAGTGAGGACAGATCCTTGTAAGGACATGGCTTCTTGGAAAGATGATTATTTCTCTAGAGCCGTGTTTCTCAGACCACCAGGAGAGACATCATCTGCAAAGTCCTAAGTTGCAGAAGTTCTGACTTACAGAAATGTAGGTTCTGTCCCTTGTCCAGACACAGTGAATTAGAACCTTGAACCTGCGTTTTCATAGCTCCCTGGGGGTTTGCAGGTCCGCTGAAGTCTGAAAGCACCGATTACAGGGCTAGAATTCCCGGGTTGCAGAAACCTTTGACCTCGTTTTGCAAAATAAGCCTGGCGGAGGCTGCAGGAGGCTGACTGCAGGAAGGACCGTTCACTCTCAGTGCCCACTGAAAGAGCAAGTTCCTTACCCAAGGAACACTGGTGCGTGGAAAGTATTTTGCGAGCCCCCGGCCCGTGTGAGCGGTCAGAAGTGTCTCAGGTCGGACCAGTGCTATTTCAGAAGACCAGGTGGAGCCAACTGCGAGATGCAGGGACCCAGTGCCTCCAGCAGGGTCAGGAGCGCTGACTCAGAAGAGGAGGAACACCAGGGACACGTGGTTCCTGCCACCCGGACCCCACAGGCCAAGGCGGATGAAAGGCCATTAGTGAGGTAGCTCCAAGCCGGGCTCTGGTCAGCACGTAGCAGGCGCTGAACGGGCGTCAAAACTGGGTGGAAAGCTTGTCAACTTTTCTGCACGGGCTGCTAGTTAGACAGCCTGTGGTCCTTTGGCCACAAACCGGGCGATTTCACCCATCAGACATGGATCTCTCGAAGTCTGGAGGCCAGAAGTCTAAACTCAAGGTGTCCCAGAGCCGTGCCCCTTCTGAGGCTCCAGGGGAGGGTCCTTTTTTGCCTCTTCCGGCTTCGGCTGTGGACGGCAGCCCTCGGCAGCCCTCGGCTTGCAGTCCCCCCGCCCTGTCCTCACACGCCCGTCTTCTCTCTGTGTGTGTCTCTGTCCCTGTGTCCAAATGTCCTTCTTGCAGGGACACAGCCGCTGGGTTAAGGGTCTGCCCTAATCTAGCATGACCTCATCTCAATTTGATCGCATCTGCTGAGATTCTATGTCATATAAGGTCGCTTCAACAGACCCCAGGGATGAGCACTTCAGTGTAACTTTGGGGAGCACAGTTCAACCCACAGCAGTCAGGTGTAGTCACCCACAGCTTGCAGACGAGGAAAGAGAGGCTCGGCCTGGCCAGGCAGCGCCAAGTCCCTGAGCTGGCCGGTGTCGGGCTGGCGCACGGCTGCTCTGCTCACAGGCTCCCTCTTGGCCCTTGAGTGGCTCTGAAGGGTTCTCAGCTGAAGCTGGAAAGCTTTGCCCGGGGAGCTGCACTGGCGCTGGCATCAGAGGCTTCAGCTTTCCTGGGGCTTCTAGAACTTGGCATGAGCATCATGGATTGTCTGTAGGCCAGGCTTTCAGCCAAGCTAGTGACCAAGCCCCGCCATTCTTGTCCTCTGTCCTTGCATCAGAAAGTCCCGCCCAATGAGGGGTCCCTGGGGTAATGTGCCCAGCCCTGTGTGCGGCACTGCGGGGACCACAGAAGGGGCTGGAGGTCCCTACTTTTGGGTAGCTTGTGATGGCTCCTGAAGACAAGATACGCACAGTACACCCTGTCCAGCGCCACACGCTGTGCTGTGGGTACAGATACTGTCCCAGCCCCTGAAGGAGGTCCAGGAGGCTGGCGTGGTCAGGGAAGGCTCCCCGGAGGAAGGGTCCTTAAGGGAAACACTAGCAGACAGGGAGCCCCAAGAGAAAGGACTGCTTGGGGGAGGAGGCAGAGGGACAGGGATCCACCCAGCAGTGTTCCAGATGGGGAGGCCGGTGGGCACTGGTGGGAAATGCCTGGCTTGCTGGGAGCGGGGCACGGCATGGAGACGCTCAAACGCCAGGAGGCGGGGGGCTCAGCGCTTACCCCGCTCCCTGCCTCACCATCCTCACGGCTGGCGGTAAGGGAAGATGCGCTGATTGCGCACTTCTTACGTGGCAGACATTAAAGCAAACATTTTCTCATCGATCCTCATCGCTGTATGGAGAACGCCCATTCCCACTCCTCAGATGAGAAAAGTAAGGTTTGGGGAAGGCCCGTAGATTTACTCAGGCTGCGCAGCCCCTCCCCGATCTGCTCACTGCAAAGTGCAGACTTCTCGCTCCGCTGTACCCCCAGGCTGGGTGACCCGAGGAGCCCCAGCTGGTCTCAAAGGATCAGAAAATAAATTGAGCAGTGACACAGCCCTCTGGTCTCGCAGAGCCCCGGGGTGGCCCACCTCCATGTGGTGTGGAGGCCAGCATTTTTTTTTTTTTTGCAGGATGAGGTAATTAGATTTACTTATTTATTTATCTTTTTAAAGTGGAGATACTGGGATTGAACCCAGGACCTCACGTGTGCTGGCTATACCCTCCCCCTCCAATATGGTGCGTTTTATGTTTGGTGAATTTCATCCAGGAAAAAAAAAGGCAGAGCCAGGAAATGCGGAAACCCTCCGGGAGCGCACAGGTTCTTCTCTGTGGTTTTGCGGGGAGGGTGTTAGGCGCATCCCCAGGACCATTGACGGTCGAGGGCGAGCCCCACTGAGCAGGACTCTCTTTCAAGGGGAACCCAAAGGAGCGGGCCGGCCCCTCCCCGCCGCAGCTCCAGGAGCCCTTCAGCCCAGCCCTGGGCTCTTTCTCTAGTGAGCGCCCCCGGGTGACAAAGTGGGTGGGGCTGCTCAAGCGCCTTTCATTGCTCTTCCGCGCGTCCTCCTGGCCCTCCAGAAAAGCCCCAGCCACTTCCTGCTCAGGTTCGTAATTTGTGACCAGAGATGTCAGCAGACTTAAAAATGCCCCTTCAGATTCGTGAGTGGTGCCTGCTGACCCCGCTGGCATTTAAATACTTCATGACAGCACGTGAGAACCGAGCCTTCTTTTGTTCAGTTTTTCAGATAAACGGGCACATTTCCTATTGCTCCTCCTCTTTCCCTCCATGACCCCGGCTGGTCTGGGAGGGCTGCGGGAGGGAGGGGACCCCGCAGCCACCGCTTCCAAGATGTGGGGTGACATGTGAGGCACAGGACACCTTGTTTCTTCAGGTTTGTGTTCTTTTTTGTATCTCGCTTTAGAAAACCCTCTTATGGTGGGATTTGTGGGTCAAAAGCACCCCCAAACTTAGATGCTATGAGACAAACAGATGGTGGGAGAGGCACAGGGAGGGGGCGGCAGATAGGAAAGTGGGGGGGGGACAGGAAAGAGAGGGGAGGAGGGGCTTTGCTGTGTCTGGATCGTCATTCGACCAGGACAGAAAGACGTCTGAGTGACCTTAGCTTCTTATGATTTGAGAGCATGCGAGTCTTTCTAAGACACAGCCGATGAGGGGGACTTGAAAGGGCAAAGTCACAGGCTTGCGCTGAACTCCGAAGACAAAATTAGAAAGCCCTTGAAGAACACGGTCACACTGACATTTGGGTGTCTCTAGCGGCCAGCCAAGCCACACACCCCACCCGGACAGCCCCCTGGAAGACGGGTGGTCCAGACACCCACACATCGATATGTCTCTAGCTTGCTGCCCAGACGTCCCAAGGAACCACAGGTTACCTGGGGACCACACAAGCGGCAAGCTGAAACGTAACACGGCTGAAGTCACGAGCTTTCTAGCTAAGTGTTCACAAGCCGAACAGGGAACACGGGTTAAACATTCGCTTTATGCCAAACGCCCTCCTGAGCATCGTCCAGGCGCTGATTAATTCAGTCTGCTCCGCAGCCCGGTGCACTGGGTGCGCGTGTGATCTCCGTGTTGCAGGTGGGGAAACTGGGGCACAGCGGGGTTAGGGGACTTGCCCTCAGTTACAGTGCAAAAGCTGCGATCAATATTGAAATCAGCATAAAATGTTAACGATGTAACAGTTTCCTAATGATGCCCGAAGTAAATGCCTAATAACAAATGACGCGGGAAGTGGCACTGAGAAAGGATGCTCCAGCCCTGGGCGAGGCTGCCTCTTCTCACGTGCGCTGACCCCCATCAGACCCCCATCGGGGGGAAGGCATGGAGGCCTCGGCGCAGGTGGGCCTGGAATTCACGTCTGTGGCTTGGCTGCCTGGAGTCTGCCTGCGAGCTCCTGCAGGTGCCCCCTAAAGCCATGAGCTGGAATCTCACAGAGACTCGGCTCTGCAGCCTGCCGGCCGGTGGGATCTCACGGCTCTAGAGTCCAAGGAGTGGGCAGATCTATCCCCGCCCAAACACAAGGTCAGCCCTTTCTTCTTTTCAATAAGACAGATGTCGATTTCTGTTTGCAACCTCATGCAATCACTACTCATAGGAGCGAGAAAAGTAGGACTATGAACCCACTTTCCAGGAGTGGAGACTGAGGCTCAGAGAGGCTCAACGACATGTCCCAGGTCACTGGGCTAGTGAGGGGCAGACCTTGGCTTCCACTTCAGGGAAGTAGTGTCCACTCTACGCATCTGAGCTGCAGAGACAGCGGGGCCAGCTTCACGGTTAAGCGATGCCTGAGTCACACAGGACCCTGTGCTCGGAGGGGTCTGTACTTGGTTCCGTTTTGCACTGGGCCAGTGAGTAATGTAGCTAATCCAGGGAAGGAACTTAGTGATGGGCACCTGGGGACCAGAGCCCTGGTCCTGGCTCTCTGCACAGCCCTCACCCGCTTGCCTTGCTCTCATCTTCTGCAAGATGAAGGAGTGGGGTGAGGTCTGGTCTCCCAGTGCGTATTTCAGGCACACCAGCTCCTCGTGGTGCACGGAGACAGAAGTGCCTCGGAAAAGTGGGTTTGTGAAATGGTGCAAACTCCTCTCGGAAATACCCAGGGCAGTTTTGCATATTCAGGAATCTTTGAAGCCTGGCACCAAAACAGCCTGTCTTTAAAGAAAGGAAGGGAAAGGTGCTCATGCTTTCTAAGCATATTAAATCACCCAAGCCTTTTTAAAAAAAAGTGGTGTACACACAGAGGAGCCTTTGGAAAACGCTGGACTGGCAACTTCTCCATCCTCACTATTTAACTCTCCATCTTCACCATCTATGTGCCTACACGCTGCCTTCACTTCACGTTCCCAGGCAGTGGTCACACCACGCAGGGAAACTCAGAGGCAGATCGACCAGACACACGTCAATGATGGAGGAGTCGGCAGCCCCGGACAAGGTTCCGGAGATGGGGAGGGGGCCTGAATTGCCCTCTGCCCCACCTCCCACCACCCGCTGGCGCCTTGACCCCGAACAGCCAACCTGAAGCAACTTCATGTCGTTAGCGGCTGGCACTCCGGGGATCTGCCCTGCTTGTCCGTAGTCCCCTCTGCCCCACTCAGGGTCACTTCTCAGAGCCCATGGCCCCCCTGGAATCTCAAAGTGGTCCAGTGCAGGGTGGCACTGAGGCGGGGGCACCATGGCCCTCGGGTCGGCTGGGTCTTTGAGAGATGATGCTTCATGGTATCCGGTTACTGTGCGACTCCCCTGCCTTAGGGCCGAGATAAACCCCTCTCCTCCAGCTGCCTCCCTGGGCCGGTGGTGCCGCCCGGAACCTGTGAGCACAACTCCGAGTGTTCTAGTTGGACCTAAAGGAGGCTTGCGGGGCCTGCTGAGCACTGCTGAGCATCGGCTCACCGGCTCCTCGGCCGTTTGTGTATCTTCTTCGGAGAAACGTCTATTCAGATCCTTCGGCAATTTTAAAATCAGGTTGTCTTTTTATTATTGGGTTGTGTGAATTCTTTATATATTCTAGACAGGAGACCCTGAACGGAAACACCATCTGCACATCCGTTCTCCCATTCTGTGGGCTGTGTTTTCACTTTCTTGAAAGACAAAAGTTTTCTTTCTGATGAAGTCTCATTTAACTATTTCTCTCTCTCTCTCTATTTATTTATGTTTTTGCACGAGGTGGGAGGTAATTAGGTCTATTTATTTATTTTTTACGTGGAAGGACTGGGGACTGAACCCAGGACCTCGTGCATGCTAAGCACACACTCTACCACTGAGCTACACCCTCCCCCCAGTGTTTTTTCTCCTGTTGCTCATAGTACTTGGGAAGCTTTTCCTGAAGACGGTTCCACGGCTAAATGCAGGTTTGGAAACTAATGGCCTCGTGGGGGAGGATGAAGGTTCTAAGCCCGGTACCCCGGCCCTGAGCACAGAGCCCTGCCTCCCAGCCCCTTCTGAGCCCCCTGCATGTGCATCCTGGCCCCTCACAGTCCCATCTTCTGCCTGGTTTTTGTCTCAGCACATGCAGCTTCCTCTGTTGGGTAGGTCCTCTTCCTTCTTCCTTGTTTTTTGGTGGCAAACTCTCATTCATTCATTCATTCATCTATATATTACCTAAAAGACCCCTGGCACTGTTCTAATACCTGGGAATACGCTGGCAAAAAACAACAAAGCAGAACCAACCAGGACACCTCAGCCCGCCAGAAGCCCTCTCCAGAGGGGAGACGGACAGCTGGAGCAGCCTCTCGTGGGAGGGCCTCCCCTCCCCTCCCCTGCCACGTCCACCCAGTTAACAGTACCGCCGCCCCGGGCACGCGCGCAGGCAGAGGCGGCACCTCTCGGCACGTGCCCTCATGGGCTTCCCGGCGATCTTCCCCATTAGGGCTTGCTTGCTTTCTTTTTTCAAACTGAAGTGTAGTTGATTTACAGTGTTGTGTTAGTTTCTGGTGTACAGCACAGTGATTCAGTTATACATACACATACAGATTCCTTTTCTTACTCTTTTTCATTATAGGTTATTATGAGATATTGAATATAGCTCCCTGTGCAATACAGTAGGACTTGTCATTTATCTGTTTTATATATAGTAGTTAGTACCTGTAAATCTTGATCTCCCAATTTATCCCTCCCCTCCTTCCCCTCCTTGTAACTGTAAGTTTGTTTTCTATGTCTGTGAGTCTGCCTCTGTTTTGTAAATAAATTTGTGTCATTTTTTTTTTTTAGATTCCCCATATAAGTGATCTCATATGGTATTTTTCTTTCTCTTTCTGGCTTACATCACTTAGAATGACAGTCTCCAGGTCCATCCATGCTGCTGCAAAAGGAATTATTTTATTCTTTTTTGTGGCTGAGTAGTATTCCATTGTATATATACAACACATCTTCTTTATCAAGTCATCTGTTAATGGGCATTTAGGTTGCTCATTGTAGTTTTGATTTGCATCTCTCTAATAATTAGTGATACTGAGCATTTGTTTGTGTGCCTATTGGCCATCTATATAGATCATTTATTTCTCGAGGACAAGGACAACTCAACCATCTGGTAGTCCCAGAGCCAGCGTCCTGGCTCCCATAGTCAGGAAACACACGGCTCTTGCTTACTGTGTTTCTGCCAGAGTTTGCACAGAGCTTCACCTGATACTGGTTCCCTATGGATCAGGTTAACTGACCGCACACGTTTTTTCTGAGGGTAATTGTGTCGGGACCCTACGCTGACGCTCTACTGGAGTGATTTGATTTGCTATAAGATGGAAACTGCCAGGATAAGCATTGTTATTTTTAAAATAAAATAAGAGAGTAAGATAAGGCTCAACATGTTTGGGAAAAAACCCTCAAAACAAAGGTTCAAACTACATTTTGAGTTGGATGGCCAGAATAATTACATTTGAATCATTTATGTGAAAAGTAATGCGTTGTTCAGAGCATCAAACTTATTTACAGAACTTCAAACCTTTGATTACAATAGATGTCAAGCCTCTCACTGTACTTATTTTAATAACACGTAATCAGAATGAGGGTAAACGATTTCAAGCAAAGAGACGTTTGTGAGTCACACCTGTCAAAATATTCTGGGGGGATTCACGAGACTCCCAGGGGCCCCTGTTGCTGGTGGGCAGAGCGGCTGGGTGAGTGAGCTGAAAGCTGAGATTAAAGTGCATAGCTAAGCCCTCCACTGATTTGCAAGAGTGTTCCTTAACAGACAGCAGGAAAATCATTTATTTTCTCCCTTGGGCACTTGTGGAGTGATTGCCCCAGGACAGCCCTGGGAGCACGCAGACCAGAGGGAGGGGAGGGCCGGGCACCCTCCGCTCCTCTGCTAGGAATTCCCCATTGGGCCTCCTGGGCCCATGGCCACGGAGACCAGCTTTCAGAGTACCCACTGGCGAGTGTAGAATTTGGACAACAAATGGTCATCGGGTCAACTCAGTGCCCCAGAACCAGCTTGGCAAACGATTTCCAGGGGTGGATCTGTCTCTACCTAGAAATGGGCTGCCCCCTAGCCTGGCAAACCACAGGAAACTGGGCACATCTCTGCCTCCAGGGTCCTCTAGCTGGAGAATGAGGGGGACAGTGGCTGCGCAGGTGGAACCATCCTATCAAGTTCTTGAGCGCCTCCAGGAAGGGCAGCTGGACCTCCACATGGTGCTTTTCTGACTTTGTCAGAGCAAGAGGTGTTAGGTTCCTTTATAACATGGGCATCTCAGCCTCGGCAAGAGCTCTCAGAACCGTACCCTGCTTCCTCAGACACAGACAGGACCAGGACAGAGCCCTGTGTTGCTTTAAAATTCTGGCATCCTAGCTTAATATAAAAAACTCCCAAACAATCCAATCCAAAAATGGGCAGGAGACCTAAATAGACATTTCTCCAAAGAAGACATCCTTTCATGTGGCCAACAGGCATATTAAAATATTGCTAATTATTAGAGAAATGCAAATCAAAACTACAATGAGGTATCACCTCATACCAGTCAGAGTGGCCATCATTAAAAAGTCTATAAATTATAAGTGCTGGAGAGGGTGTGGAGAAAAGGGAACCCTCCTACACTGTTGGTGGGAATGTAAATTGGTGCAGCCACCATGGAAAACAGTATGGAGTTTCCTTAAAAAACTAAGAATAGACTTACCATATGATCCAGCAATCCCACTCCTGGGCATATATCCAGAGGAAACTCTAATTTGAAAAAACATGTGCACCCCAGTGTTCACAGCAGCACTATATACAATAGCCAAGACATGGAAACAACCTAAATGTCCATTGACAGGTGGCTGGATAAAGAAGATGTGGTGTATATATACAATGGAATATTACTCAGCCATAAAAATGAAATAATGCCATTTGCAGCAACATGGAAGGGTCCTATTAGCCATCAGGGAAATGTAAAGCAAATGCAAGTGATTACTTCACCCCTGTCAGGACAGCTAGAATCATAAAAATGGATAATCACAAGTGCTGACAAGGATGTTGAGAAATTGGAACCCTCGTGTGCCTTTGGTGGGAATGTGAAGGGAGGCGCTGTCCTCTAACAGTTAAACGTAGAGTCGTCGTATGACCCAGCTCTTCTACTCCTGGATGTAGTCCGAAGAGAAATGAAGCCATGTGTTCTCACAAAAGCCTGTACGTATACGTCCACAGCAGCATGATGACAATCGTCAAGAAGTGAAAACAGGCCCAGTGTCCATCAACGGATGATGGATCTACAGAATGTTCTAAAATTCACTGTGATGAAGGATGTGCAACTCAGCAAATACACCAAAAGCCATTGAATTGCATGCTTTTAAATGGGGAGCTGTGTGATATATGAATTTTATCTCAATGAATTTGTATTAAAAGTAAGAATCCCTAGGTCTGGCTGTGACAAGAACTGCCTCACATGAAAGGAGTTTCGTATCTCCCGTAGGAGAATCGCGGTGGAGGCCAGATGTCCTGGCAGAAATGCCCCTTGTGCTCAGGTTTCAAGAATGGTCAAGAGCTTGCCAGGTGAGAAAGATGGAAGGGTGTTTCAGGCAAAGGGAACAGCATGGATGAAACATGGAAACACATCACAATTCAGGTATCAGACACTCACGTGGAATGAGGGAAGGCAGGGAGCTGGCCAGTAAGACAGCATGAGGTGGCTTCTGAGGGGCACCCAGTGCGGCTCCTGCCACTCTTTGCCGTGTGGGAACCTGGCCCAGTGTTGCCTGATCTTTACATATTAAAAAAAAACCTAGACATTTATGAGAAATCCCCAGACTTTCAAATGTTATCCAACAATGAGAATTAAAAATAAAGAGGAGGCCAACCAAAACATGTCTTCAGGTGAAACTAGCAGTCCGGGCAGCCTGGCATCCTGGAGCTCGTCTTTGCATTAGAATTGTAATTACAGTATATGTGCAATTTCCCCCCACTTAACCTGTCATGAATATTTCCATGTTTATGTAATCTCTTAAAAGCCATTTGCAATGATTACATAATGTTCCGGACATGTCGTGGTTTGCTTTGCATTTTCCTCCTGTTAGAAATCAAGGTTTCGGGGTGGAGTTTCAGACCCATTCCCAGCCGGGCTTATTGCTTCCCTCCTCTCAGGTGGGCAGTGCAGAGGAGGGACAACAGAGAACCTTCAGGTGTCTCAGGCTCGCCTCCTGAGAGCCTCAGAGATCCTGGGATTTCAGCAAAGGAAGAGACTTTAAAGTCATCAGTTCCTGTCCTTTTGTTTCTCAGGTGAGGAAACTCAGCCCTTGTTCAGGGTCCCAAGGCAGATGTATAAAAATCCCTTCATGGTTAAAACAACCAAATGTCACTGAAACACATTAAAGAAGCATTAAGTATCATTTTATCTTGTCCCAGAACTGCGTTGAACCTATACACACTTTTGAGGAGAAACAACACCTTTATGACATTGAGTCTTTTATCTAAAACATGCCACATATAGATACATTTTTATTATATTTACTCCTGGGTTATTTAAGTATATGCATATATCATTTTTGTTTGTTTTTGTTGCTATTATAAATGGCACCTGTAAGATCTGTGTTTTATAACAAGTTGTTGCTGCTTTCTAGGAATGCACTTGAATTTTGTGTATTGGTTTTGTGTCCACACCTCTTATTTAACTTTCTTATTAGTAATTTCTACAGGTTATCTTTGGGTTTTCCCCGTAGACAATATTTTCATCTGCGACTAGTAATAATTTTCTCTCTACATTTCTTCCTTTATATTTCTTTTTCACGTCTTATTGCATAGGTTATGACCTCAAGTTTGATGTTGTATAGACGTGTATGATACTTGATCAGCATTTCTCCATTAAGTATGATGATTATCTGAGGTGTTTTTGATAGATGCTGTTTATCAGATTAAAGAAGTTCCCTTCTGTTCCTATTTTGCTAAGATTTTTTTTAAACCACAATTGGATATTGAATTTTATTGAATGCTTATTTTTTGTATTTATTACAACAATCATTTTATTTTTCTCTTTTGGTCTGTTACATGGTAAATTACATTAATAGATTTTTTAAAAAAACCAATCTTGTATCACTGAGATAAATGCAACTTGAATGTGACTTATTACTAAATATTTGGGACTCTAAATTTCCTTTTAAGTATTGCAGATACCATGTCATGATTAACTCACATAACAAAATGCCATAGATGAGTGGCTTAAATAAAAGAAATGTATTTCTCACAGTTCTGGAGGCTAGAGGTCCAAGATCAAGGTGCCAGCAAATTTGGTTCCTGGTGAGAGTTTTCCCCCTGATTTGTAGGTGGCAGCCTTCTTGCTGTGTCCTAGCTTGGTGGAGAAGGAAAGAGCTCTGGCTTCTTCCCCTTCCTATAATGGTGTAAATCCCATCCTGGGGCTCCACCCTCATTGTCTCACCTAAACCTATTTACCTCCCAAAAGCCCATCTCCAAATACCATCATGTTGCAGATTAGGGCTTCAACATATAAATTTGAAAGAGACACAGTCAGTCATGCTCCACTTGATAATTTGTGATAATGGAAACTTTTTTTTTAAATTCAGCAGTTCTAGGTATTTTAAAAATTCCACTCTGTTTTTTCCTTGCCCTGTGAGTCCTTTAGATGCACGCTTTCTAATTTGTAAACACATTTTTTTTTTTCCTGGTTATCTTTTTGCTACTGATTTCTAATTTAAGGGTGTTGATATCAGGGTATATACTTTTCCATTCTTTGATTTACATTCTTTCTGTGTCCTTACATTTGGGAAGGTCTCTATTAAACAGTATAATAGATAACAGAAACTTTATCTTCCTCCCAAATAATACAAAGAGCTCAGCTCATCCTTCATTTTAATCACACCTTCCAATTCATGTGCTATTATTATGCAGTGTTTTAGTTTTCTCCACATCCCCCTCCCGAATTAGATGTTGTTGTTATTTCATGTAGTCCACATTTGATTAAATTCACCCACATGTTTAGCGGTATACTTGCTCAGGCTTTCTTATTGTGTCCCAAATCTTACTTCTGGAATAATTTTTCTTCTGCTTGAAGTTCATCTTGTAGAACTTCCTTCCATCAAGGGTATCTTGATTTTAAACTCTTTCAATTTTTAATTATCTGAAAATGCCTTTACTTAGTTCATGTCCTTGAAACATAGTTCTTCCAGGTATGAAATTCTAGGTTTGACAGTTACGTTCTCTTAATACAGTGACGATATTTGTATTAGTTTCCCATTGCTGCCATAACAAATTGTTTTAGTGGCTTAAAACAACACGCACTTATTCTCTTATGTAGTTCTAGTGGTCAGATGTCTGAAATGAGGCTCATTGGGCTAAAATCAAGATGTTGGCAGGAACGTGCTCCTTCTGGATGTGCTGGGGGAGAAGGCACGCGTTGCCTCTTCCAGGTTCTAGGGGCTGCTGGTATTCCATGATTTGTGGCCACATCACTCCTATCTCTGCCTTTTAGTCCGTAGTCACAGCTCCTTCTGCCTCCCTCAACACTTTTGAATACTTTGGACCTGCTAAAATAATCCAGGATAATCTCCCCAGCTCAAGATCTGTAACCTAATCATACCTAAAAAGTTCCTTTTACCATCCATGTAAGGTCACATGTTCGTAGGTTCTGGGGATTCATAAGTCAACCTGTTTAGGGATTATACAGTTTACAGCACTGCTCACTTCTGACTTTCATTTCTGTCATCAAGAAGACAATGGCTAATAAAATGATTGGTCTTTTGTAAATGATCTTTCTCTTTGGATACTTTTAGAATTTGCTGTGCTGACATATTACTATGATGTATCCGCTGTGAGCTTATTTTACCTTTCTTGTGTTTTCCAAAAGCCATTATCTCTTTGAATATTCTATCTTCTCCATTCCTTCTGTTGTCTTCCTTTGATCCCCAATTAAGCAGAATGTTAGACTTTCTCACTCTTTCCTCTGTGCCTTTTATTGGATTCTTTCCTATTTCTGTTTCCTTTCTCTGTGCTGCATTCTGGATAATTTCTTCACTAAGTCTTTCTTTTTTAAAAAAAATTATTTGTTTATTTTTAAGTCTTTCTTCACCTGTGTCAAATAAGTTGTTTAATACTTTCATACATTTCTATTTTTTATTTTTAAAATTACTTTTATTGGGGAGGAGGTACAGTTCTGTGAATTTTCACACGTGTAGATTCACGTGACCAGTACCGCAGTCAGGACTCAGAACAGTCCGTTACCCGCCATGACTCCCTCATGCTATTCCTTTATGATCATGGTCTGTCCCTACCCTGATCTGTTCTCCATTGCTCTAATTTTGTCACTTACAGAATGCTCTATAAATGAAACCATACAGTATATAACGTTCTTAGACTAGCTTCTTTAACTCACCATAATATCTGAGAACCACTGAAATTATTGCAAGCCCTTCCTTTTTATGGCTGACCCAGTATCCACTGTCTGGACGTCCCAGAGTTCACTCATCCATTACCCTGCTGAAGGACATTTTAGTTGTTTCCAGGTTTGGCAATTACGAGAAGAGCTACAGTAAACATTTGCATGTAATTTTTGTGAGCACATAACTTTTCTATTCTCTAGGATAAATACCCAAGAGCGGGATTACTGGATTGTGTGGTACGTGTATGTTTGGCTTTGTAAGAAACTGCTCAAAATGTTTGCAGGGTGGCCATATCATTTTGCATTCTCACAAACAACATGTGAAAGTTTCAATTGCTCGACACCCTTGCCAGCCCTTAATATCATATTTTTTAATATGAATTCTTCTTATAGGGGTGTACAGATATCACATTGTGGTTTTAAAAGGCAAAAGATGTATATGGGCTGAAGAGAAACCAGAGCGTTCATCATCATGGTTTTAGTCTGTATTCCTTTAGTGGCAGGTGGTGTTGAATAACTTTTATGCGCTTACTTGCCATCTGTATAACCCTCCTTGGTGAAGTGACTGTTGAAGCCTTTATTATTTACTTGTTTGTAAACATATTTTAATTTACTTGTTTGTTTTCTTACTCTTGGGCTTTGAAAGTTCTTCGTATATTCTGGATACAAGTCCTTTGTTGGACATATGATTTGCCAATATTTTTTCTCGGTATGTAGTTTGTCATTTCATTTTTTAAAGACTATAGTCCTCAGAGCAAATGTTTCTGCTTTTACTGAATTCCAATGTTTCATCTTTTTCTCTTATGATTATGCATTCGGTGTCACATCTAGGAACTCCTTGCCTAACTCTGAGTCACAAAGAGGTTCTCATTTTTTTTTTTTAGTGAAGATGTCAAAATTTTACGAAATGTTTTATGAAATGTATTTTATGGAATAGTTTTATGAAATGTGTTTTGTGTATTACATGGTCTACAACCCACTTTGAGTTGATTTTTGGATAAAGTATGAAGTTTTGTTTTGAACTTTATCTTTTTGCATGTGGATGTTATGCACCACTCGTCGAAAAGACTATACTTTCTCCATTGGATGTTTTTTTTGCACCTTTGTTAAAAATCATTTGGTCACATTTTATGTGGGTGTGTTTCTGGGATTTCTGTTCTGTCCCGTTGATCTATGTCACCAATCTTTGGCCAATACCACATTGTCTTGATCACTGTAGTTTTGTAGTGTATCTTGAAATTGGGTAATACAAGTCCTCCAACTTTATTCTTGTTTTTAAATTTTTTTTACCTTTTTATTTCTTTTGCCTTTCATGTAAATATTAGAATAAATTTGACTGTATCTACAAAAGTCATGCTAGGATCTTGTTTGGAGTTGCATTAAATCTATAGATCAATTTGGGAGAATTGACACCTTTATTGTGTTCCAATTCATGAACAAGTCATTTCTCTATTTATTTAGATGTTTTTATTTCTTTCTTTCATCCCCATTTCACAGTTTACAGCATAATGATGATGTACATTTTCTTATATTTGTACCTAAGTGTTTATCTTTTTTAGGAGTTACCATAAATCATATTGTTTAAAATTTTTTAGTGTTCAGTTGTGCATTGCTAATAATTGGAAATATGATTGGTTTCTGTGGAGTGACCTTGTATCTTATGACCTTGCTGAACAGTTAATAGTTCTAGGGGTTTCTGTTGTTGTTGTTGCTGTAAATTTCTCGGGATTTTCTATGTAGGTGGTCATGCTGTCTGAGAATAGGGACAGTTTTATTTCTTTCTTTCCAGTCTGTATGCCTCTTATCTCTTTTGGTTTGGCTATTGTAATGGCCAAGATTTCTACTATGATGTTGAATAGAAGTGGTGAGAGTAGATGTCTTTGTCTTGTACACAACCTTTTGGAGAAAGTTGTGCCCTGTACAGTGTGATACTGGCTGTAGAATTTTTGTAGCTGCCCTTTATCAGATTAAGGAAGTTCCCTTCTCTTTGAGGTTTGCTGAGAATTTTATCATGAATAGATGCTGAATTTGTCAAATGCTTTTTCTGTATCACTTGAAATGATCATGTAGTTATTCTTTTTAGAATGTTGATATAGTAGATTCCATTGATTGCTTTTTAAGTATTCAACTAGCCTTGAATTCCCAGGATAAACCCTACTGAGTGGTGGTGTATTATTATTTTTGTATATTTCTGAACTCTACTTGCTAATATTTTCCCATTTTCCTTTTTTTGTACAGTCTTTGTTTAGTTTTGGTATTGGGGCAATTCTAACCCTATAAACTGTGTTGAGAAGCAGTCTCTCCTGTTTTAGTTTTTGGGATATATTGTGTGTAATTGGTGTTATTTCTTCTTTAGATGTTTGGTAGAATTAGCCAGTGAAGTCATCTGGGTCTGGGGGCTTAGTTTTGGGGAAAAAAATTAAACTATGAATTAATAATTGTATTTAATAATTATAAGGCTATTCAAGTTATCTGTTTCCTCTTGGATGAATTCTGGTAGTTTGCCGCTTTTGAAGAATTTATTTCATCTAAGAGCTGGAATTTATGTAAGTAGGATTGTTCATAGTGTTCCTTTGTTAGACTTTTGATGTCTGTGGAGTCTTCTTTTTCTTTGTCTTGCTAAAGCATCATCAATTTTATTTCTCTTTTCTTTGGTTTTATTGCTTTTCCTCTTTTGCTTTTCTGTGTTAAAATCCACTGATTTCTGTTCTTGTCCTTATTATTTCCTTTCTCCTGCTTCCTTTGGGTTTATTTTGCCCTTCCTTTTCTAGTTGCTTAGAAGAAAAAGCTTAAATGATTAATTTGAGATCTTTCTCATATAAGTATTTAATACTATAAATTTCCTTCTCAGCACTGCTCTAGGTGAATCTCACAAATTTTTATATGTTGTATTTTAATTTTTGTTCAGTTCAAAATGTTTTCTACTTTTCATTGAGACTTCCTCTTTTATTCATTGATTATTTCAAAGTGTGCTGTTCAATTTCCAAATGCTTGGGTGTTTTTCTCTTATCTTTTCAGTTTAATTGCATGGTAGAAAAAAATTGCATGATTTAAATTCTTATAAATTGGTTAAGATTTGTTTTATGATCCAAGATACTATCTGTCATGGTGAATGTGACCTTGAAAATAATATTTTCTGCTCCGTAGGGTAGAATGTTCTAAATGTCTATCAGATTTAGATTTTAATGGTATTTTTTAGTTCTTTTCTGTCCCTGCTGATTTTCTATTAGTTCAGTTGTTGAGAGAGGAGTGTTGAAGCCTTCAACTCTGTGGATTTATCTACTTCCCTTTTTCAGTTCCATAAGTTTTTGCTTTGTGTGTTTTGAAGCTCTGCTGTTAGGTGCTTACACATTTAGGGTTGTTATGTTAATGGTGAATTGATCCTTTTTTTTTTTTTAATCATTATGTAGCGTCCCTTTTTATGCTGAATACTTTCTCTGCTGTAAAGTCTGCCTTGTTTGAAATGAATATAGCTACTCAACATTCAAAAAATTTTTAATTTTATTAATTGTATTTTTTTCTAGAAATTCTCTACATACTTTTTCAAGTCTCCTTGGTTGCTGTTGACAGTTTTTTTCCCCAATTACCTTTCAGTCTTCTCTTTTATTTCTTTAAACATATTAAACATATTTGTATTATTTATTATGTTTGATAATTTCAAGTTTGAAATCTTTATAGGTTTGATTCTACCATTAGGCATTTCTGCTGACTTTTATTCTAGTGTTTTATAATTTTTTTACTGTGAGCTATTAATTTTCCTGGGAACTTAATAGGAATTTTTTGAGGCTGAGTTTGAAGCTGCATCTACTGTCATCCCCTCCAACAGCCCTGTTTATGTGGATACCAATTCCATTTCAAAGAGAAGAAAGTTGAAACTCAGGACAGCCAGGTGACCTGCCCAAGGTGACCCACGCAGAAAGTGGCAGACAAGACGAACCAAGGGCTTCTGACTCCAAAGCCCACATGCTTCCCTAGTTTTACACACGGAACTCTTCGTATCCATAGGAGTCCTGCCTCTACTGCCACCCGGACCCTCCCGCAGGGTCCTTCGGTTTAGGATGGTGTGGCTAACCCTGCACTGCAATGCAGTAACACGAAGGCCCCCTGGGGCTGAATGGGAAGGGACATTTGCTACCTTTCTCGCAGGTGTGTAGACAGTTCTTTTTCTCCGGGTGGTCTGCTTTCCCCTAGGCGGGTGAGAATAGTCCTGGGTACCTGAGCCTGGCCAGACCCCCTCCAAAGCTGGTGCAGTGTTTGCTGAGAAGAATGATGAAAATAAGAAAAATCATCATCCAACAAGGGGTTCTATCCTGTGCCTTTTCAGAGTTTCTCCACCACCTCCTTTCTCTCTTCCTGGTGGTACCCAAACTCTACACCGCAGGTTGTAGGAGTCAGGCATCCCGATGGCTCTCTGGAGGGAGACGTCTGCCGAGGCCACCCAGAAGTGCCAGAGAGGTTAATATCCCATGGGGTGCGCTTTGTAAATTAAGGAGATATTCACAGAGCATAAAACCAACCATTCTAAAGTGAGCAGTTCAGTGGCCTGCCGTATATCCACAACACTGCGTAGCCACCACCACTGTCTTCATCCTCAGAGGAACCCTGTGCACACTGAGTAGTTGCTCCTAATCCTCTCCCACCCACACCGTGGGGTAGACTTTGAGGAGTGGGAAACGAGAGACGGGAGCCACATCCAGGTGTGGTTCCTGCCCAGACCGCTGGTGTGCTTCTGCACGATGCCCACCTGCCCTGGGCACCTGGCCTTGCTTCATGCCCTTTCCTTTCACTCTTGCCACCCTACCTTGCACCTAGCTCATCAAGGATCAGTTTTGGGGTCCTTCCTTGGGCTCTGCCTTCTAGAGGAGTGCTTCTCAAGCTTTACTGTGCAGAGGAACTTCTTGGGGATCTCGTCTCAAAGATTCTGGCTCAGTGGGTCCCTGTGGGGCATTCCTAACAAGCTTCCAGGTGATGCTGAAGCAGGACCTGGACCAGGACAGCTGCCAGCCCTGGTAGATGATGCAGGCTGCTGTCCCCTTGGGGTGGTGCTTGAGGAGGCCTCCAAGGTGGTGCTGAACAGAGTGTTACTGTTCCTCTACAGATGATGATACGGGGTCCTGCATGGGTTTCTTGGAGCTGCTGTAATAAGGTACCAAGAAACTGGATGGCTTAGAACAACAGAAATGTATTCTCTCATAGATCTGGAGGCCAGAAATCCAAAATCAAAATGTCGGTGAGGTTGCTTCCTTCTGGAAGCTCATGCGTCTCTCTCAGCTTCTGGTGGCTGCCAGTGGTCCTTGATGTTCCTTGATTTGTAGCCACATCCCTCCAGCCTCTGCCTCTGCCTCTGTCTTCTCAGGGCTTCCTTCTGTGTGTCCCCAAATTTCCTTCTTCTTATAAGAACACCAGCATTTGCATTTGGGGCCCCTGCTAATCCCATAAGACCTCATCTTAACTCGAGCACATCTTCCAAGACTTTATTTCCAAGTAACACCACATCCACAGGTATGAGGGCTGAGGACTTCAACATATCCTTTTTAGGAGTGTAATCAACCCCCTTCTTGGACCCAACATCATGCTACCGTTCAAGAGCAGAGCCAGGATGCAAACGCGTGGCTCTTGTCTGTTTCACCCTGGCCGCCACTGCCCTGGGGGAAGCCGGAGGCTCAGGACAGGAGCCGGAAACTTCCCAAACTGGAAGCGTGCAGGAGGAGACCAGGCACCAGAGGAAATCTGTTTATTTGCAGTGCCAGTGGCGGCAAAATGTGGTATATCGCAGAAGTTGTCCTTCTCCAGTGACAGCCCGTGGAACTAATTGTGTATTTCAGTCCCAGTCTCTGGAGGTGGAACAGAGATAGCGAGAAACTACTGTTAAAATGAATTTTAAAAAATGAAAAGCCTCTGTCGGTAAACCAGTTGACATTTGTCTGCACAAACACTGATATTTCAAGTAAGAATAGTTTCAGCCATGCTTAACAGAAAATCTGCTGTATAGTGGCCTGACAAAGTAGGAAATTAGCTTTTGTCTCGTGTAACAACAGAATGGCAGCAGCTAACACTTCCATAGGGGCTCTTCCGTGCTGAGCGCTGCCCCGAGCGCTCCGCGTATGGTACTGAATTTAATCCTCACGACAGCTTAGGGGTAATGTGTTGCTCTCATAACTGCCCCATTCCATTTTTTTTTTCAGATAAGGATACTGAGGGTACGATTTTGGGCCAAGTTCACAGAGCTGGCAGGTGGTGGGGGGCAGGATTTGAAGCTGGACAGTCTGGCTTCAGCGTGAGTGCCCAGCCCCGCACTGAAGTTCGGAGGCAGGACCTCAGGGTGCGAGCCTGCAGGAGCCACCGCCCGCCCATCACAATTCAGGGATCTTTGGCTTCTTCCTCAGCCGTTCTCGTGAACAGCTCCCACCTCCAGCATCCCGTGTGCTTCCTGTGCTGAGAATGTGATGTGTCTTTTAAAGCTCTTTCCCAAAAGTTCCACACAGTGTGGCTCTTCCTTGTCCAGACCTGCATGGCTGGGCCGCTCCCAGGAGCGAGGACATGGAGCGCACCACGGCTCAGAGTGGTCCTGGAGTTCTTCCTGTGAGGGTGGGAGGAGAAGGGATGACAGGAGGGTGACTAGCAGTGCCTTTCTCTATCCATCAGGACAGGGTCGGGGATACTGTGGAAATAAGCAAGTTAGAGACGCAAGTCATTCCTGGCTGCGCGCACGCCCATCCTGGGACGTGGGGCCCTGCTCCAGAGCCCTGTTGGCTTCGCCCCTGGACACAGCTGACCCGGTGGCTGCCGTGGCACAGCGCACTCTGGCTCTTATTAGAGCTGCCACCTGAGATTGGCATGTGTCATGTCTGTCTCATTCTTTTGGTGGAAGCAAGTCACATGGCCACACCTAACTTCACGCAGGTGGAGCAGGGCAGCCCCGCTGTTTGCTGGCAGGAGAGAGAGCGCGGGAGGTCACAGGGCAGCACTCACCGGCCCTGCACCTGTCTCAGTGCTGGGCTGGAGCTCACTTCCAGTGCATCGATTTGATACCCACATTTCTGGGCAGGACCATCATACCTGCGCTCGCAGGATTATTTTGAGACTGAAACAAGAGAATGGAGATAAAGCTCCCTGAAACCCACGTGTAAATCCCAAGTCCCTGGCGTGGCCAGGTAGGTGCATGCGCTCTGGGCTTTGGCGGGGCCAGCCTGCCACCCATCCCTGGTCCTCCATTAGCTCCATCTATGCCAGTCGCTGGCCCCCTTGCTGGCCCCTGGGGAATCCATGCACATTTCTGATTCAGACTGTTTACATGGTTCTCCCTCTGCCCGAGCAGTCTCCCCCCACCCCCCGATAGTCACTCGGCTCCCCCTCTGCAGTTGTCACCTCCTCAGGAAGCCTGTCTGAGCTGTAGGCAGTGGCAATGCCATGGTGCTGGATCCCCCTTCCCTGGTTACTTCTCTTCATGGTGCTTGTGTCTGCTGGACATTCTACTAAATGTTTATTTATTTATTTTTAAATCTCTCTCTCTACCAGAAATGCAAGCTCCATGGAGACAGAGACCTGAACACTGCTTCTAGAACATTCTTGTACTGGGTCGAATAGTGTTCCCCACAAATGTATGTCCCTCCCAGAACCTCAGAAGTTGACCCTGTTTGGAAATCAGGTGGTTGCAGATCTAATGAGTAAAAGTGAGGACAGAATGGAGTAAGGTGGGTCCTCAGTCCATTACAACTTGTGTCCGTGTTAGGAAAGGAATATCTGGTCCCAGACACACAGGGAGAGAGCAATGTGATTATGGAGGCAGAGACTGGAGTGATGCTGCTGCAACTGGAGTAACACTGAAGGTTGCCAACAACTGCCGACGCTCAGAGGCAAGAAGGGTCCTCCCCGCCGAGCCTTCAAAAGGAGCACGGCTCAGCCAGCACCTTGGTTTTGGACTTCCGGTTTCCAGAACTGTGAGGAAAAATCTGTTATTTTATTTACTTTTGGGAAACTAATTTATTTCTTCATAAATATTATTGGATAGATGAATAGGTGGGTGAGTGGGTGGATGGATGGATGGGTGGGTGGATGGGTGGGTGGATGGATGCGTGGATGGGTGGGTGGATGGGTGGGTGGATGGATGGATGGGTGGGTGGGTGGGTGGATGGATGGATGGATGGATGGGTGGGTGGGTGGGTGGATACCAAATGAGTACACACCACTTCTTACAGTGGTTTGTAATGATCTGTTGGGTTGGTCCCCGCCAGCTGCGTGTTGCTCAAGGACCAGGCCTGTGTCTTTTGGCCAAGTGTCTCCGGCACACAGTCAGCCATAGCGTGTCTGCTGAGCTGGTGCCTGTGGGCATATGGGTGTGCAGTGCTGGTAACCAGGTAGTTCAAAAAAACCTACCTTAAAAAACGTGGCAGAGATGGCACCCTGAGCCCAGAGGAATGGTGGGAAGGGAGCGTGGGAAACCGTTCAAACCATCCCTGGCCGCCTGCAGGCAGCAGGAAGAGATGAGGCTTCAGGGAGGGAGGTGCTGAGCAAAGGCATAGACACGGCGCGGCTGGCGGCCAACGCAGAGTGGAGAGATGCCTTTGCCCCAGAAATGGGACCAGGGCAGCTCGTTCTCTCCGGGCTGCAGATACTGGCAGGGAATTTCCTGGAAACCATTGTGATATTTCAGGCTGTGCCCTCGAGGTCTTCTTGGAATCCTTCTGACAACGAGGATCGGCCTCATTTACACAGTGATAGCACTGTTGCTCGGGAAGTTTTTATTTTTGTTTTTTGGGTTTTTTTCCATTGTTGTTAATCAAAAGTCTTTAAGGCTTGAAGTTTAATCTTCCAAAATAGTTCTTTAAAGGTCCTGCAGGATTAGCTCCCCAGTAGACACTGCTGCTGTTTCTGAACTGGAAAATCAAGAACTCTCTCCCAGTGGGGTGGTCAGCTGGGGTCTTTGGAAAGATCCCCCTCCCTCCCTAGGTGAACTTGATCATTAGACGTTCAAGGGGAGGGGACAGCAGCGGACGTCCGCGGGCCTTGTGGGTTTCCAGCGCGTGGCCCGCAGTTGCTCCCCGTGAACGCTGCCCTTTTGCAGAAAGGACTGGCCACACCCAGCGTTGGGATTAGTCAAACATCTTTTCAAATGTTTTGGGTTCAGCAAAACTCCACGTCTATTTGCCAAGTTATTTTTCGTTTAATTATGAAACCTGGGTGTATTCCAAGGGAAATGTAATCCTCGTGTTTCTGATTCATCTATACTGAATTCATGCACATGCTTTAGAAGCCCTGGTCTCTGAGCCGCCTTTGGAATCTCTCAGAAAGCGTTCCTCGCAGCCCCGCCCCGCTCGCCCCCTTGTAAACAGGAAGATGAGTTTTGCCAACATGGAATGAACTTGAACACCAGAAGGACTGAGCTCAGCTTGAAATCCAGGACCCTGGAGTTTTGAGGGGGTTCTTAGGGTGTCCAAACATCCTCTCCCCTGCTGTTGGGAGCAATTTCTTCTGCAGAGCGACAGCAGGGAGGAAAGTCTGCGGGTCGTTAGCAGACCCGCGTCTGCGCTCTGGCCTCCGCAGCTCTGGCCGGGGGGAGCTGGGTGGTGCTGGTCCCGGGGTGGGGGTGGGGTCTCAGCAGAATAGTGAGAGGTGTGCATGATGGATCAGGCAGCGTGGCTCCATGAGGACCCTGTTCTCAGGGTGTGGCTGTGAGTTGAGATGCATGGAAAAATGAACCCTGATCCCAATGGTTTTCAGCTCAGAGCGATCTCGCAGGCCCCCGCCCTCACTCCTCACCCGGGATCTGGAGGCCCTCCCCTCCATCTCTGGAGCTCTTTCCTTCTCTCTCCAGGTTAGCCATCGGCCCGCTCACCTGCCAGCGCCCTAAGCAGGTCCCACCTCCTCTGGAGTCCAGGTGGCTCTCTCTTCTCCTGGCCGGTCCCATTTGGTCACCAAAGGACGCTTTCAGCGTGTTTCCAATGTGGTATCGCGGCCAGGAAACCCTGGTCCTCCTGCCGCCTGGTCCCCACTTCCTGGACGCCCAGGCAGGGATCACTTTGCCTCTCTGGGCCTCAGTTTCCTCACCTGGAAAACCAAGGTGTAATTATTCCATGAAACTAAAAGTGGAATGTTCTGGTTCGAGTTGAGGCCCGGGCAAAACTGCCTTTCCTATCCCTAATTATGTGATTCCACGGCTCACTTGTAAGACCAAGGCCCTGAGAACTGTTTCTAGGAGATGAGAGTCTCCTGTGCGGACCACCCCACCTCCCGCCCCAGCCCAGCGGCTCCTGTGCTGGAGCATGGCAGTAGGGGTGTCACCTGACACAGGTTTTCCCCGTGATTTCTGTTGGGGCCGGGCTGTGCCTGGGGCAGGGTTTGGCAGGCGAGGTTTCCCCCTGCGAAGTTATCCCAGCGCTCTGGGCTGCAGACTGTCCCACATGCACGGTGGCTCCGGTGTTGTCAGCTCAGAGAAAACCGCATGGACTCTGTGTGTGTGTGTGTGTGTGTGTGTGTATGTGTGTGTGTGTGTGTTGTGGTTCTGGAGAAAGTGGACGGGAGAAGGGGGCAGGTGGGGGAGGGGGCAGTGGGGGCGGGGCTTGGGCCCCAGAGACACTTCTTCAGTGTCTGCAAAGCATTGCATCACAGGAGCGGTATTTTCCTACTTGGAGGCCAGATGGGTTTGCCCGATGAGCTCGGTTGGGTAATCCTGAGGGGATAGTCTGTGGGAACCAGAGAAAGCCTGCCTTGCACCCAGCAGCCTCTTCCACTGGCCCTCTCTGCCCCCAGGGGATTCCCACGGAGCTGCCCGGGACGCGGGGTTGGGCAGCCGGGCTGCCAGGCCCCCCTGCCAGGCCGACGCCTGGGCTCCAGCTCAGGGCTGGGGCGGCTGCCTGCAGTTTTCCTTTCAGGGTGAGCTGCTGGCTTCCCAGAAGGGGAGCTGGGTCCCTGGAAAGGGGGAGGAAGCTGGCTGCCAGCGCTTAAAAAAAGGCCTCTCTTTCCGATCAATTCTTTTTATTTGTTGGCGGAGGCTGGGCAGGGGGTTACCCTGGCTTCCAGTCCATTCTATGAGACTCCAGTCCGGTGTTGCTCCAGCCGAGCTGTTTTCTGTTTGAGACGGAGCTGTCATGTCCCTGCGGGAGGGGGCTCCAGTCTTGGGGGGCTGGCGCAGTCAGGGTGAGGGATGTGCAGACACACAGGGTCCCCCAGAGGCAGAGAGCCTGCCTGCCCGCCTTCTACATCCTTTCCAGGGCGGCTCCAGGCCTTGTGGCCCCTCACGTGCCAGCCCCTCATTTTCTCCCAGGCAGGGCCTTGCATTCTGAGGCTCCTGCCTACTGGTTGGCGGTTCTAAAATGGGACCCGGTAAGACTCAGGCCTTGCAGAGACGTCCACAATGGTCTTCTGTTTGTTTAACTCAATTGTCCATCTGTACGGATTTTGCAAACCTGTAAGTTTAACTTTTTGAATGGCTGATGAATTCGCGTGGCTCCAGAATCTCAAAGGAAGCAGTGCAGTGAAGCATCCCCCCTCCAACCCAGCAGACGTACCCTTTCCTTCACACCATGTGGCAAATCCAGTCCCTGAGGGTCACCTTGCACGGTTAACGCCACGCTGCCTACCGGCGGCCCTTGGAGTCTTGGACACAGATGCGGCCTGCAGGCTGGTTCCTATGGTGGGCCGGGGCTGGGGACAAGTGGGGCTCACGGGGCAGCAGGTGCTGCGGGTGGCTGAAGTCAGGCCCCGGCTTCCTCCTCTGAGGCTGGTCCGGCACCTCACCTCCCCAGCCTGGGCTCAGCCAGTCTGGGGCTTCGGTCCCCTGACTGGGCTTTTGGGGGTTGCCTGGGAGTTGGGGTGGCTGCTGTGCTGCTTCCCAAGGGTGCTGGGCGCTGGGGCCACAGCAGGCACGAGCCTCTTTGTCCCCACCCCGTGGTGCGGCCCCCGGCAGAGCCCACCAGCAGGAATTCTGATGCCTGGGAATTTCCTGATTGGCTTGCACCTACCAATCCTGCCTCCTCTCCCTGAGTGCTCTATCTGACTGTTTCATCTCAAAGAGCAGGGGCCAAGCACAACCTGCAGGGTCTTCCTCACTTACCCCCAGACCCTTTCGATATCTCTGACCTCCAGGGGAAGATGAGGGGGGCTGCTCCAAGGACTGGGGGCTGGTCCCCTTCCTTATGTGGTCGTAGCCACCTTCCCAGCTCCCAGGGCTGAGCTGCAGGCTCTGAGCTCGGGTGGGAGTAGGGGAGCCCCTGCAGCCGGCGGGACCACCACGTAGGGAGCAGACAGGTCAGGGCGGCAAGGCTGAGTGAAGCCCACTGACGCACCGCCTTTACTGGCCAGTCGTGCCCAGGGTTCGACTGTGTGGACTTGGCTTCTGTTTGTCTCTGAAGTGAATGGGACGTTAGGACTGTCCCTCCCAGGTGACCCGGAGGGCAGGAATCAGAATTCACCCTCTGACCCTGAGATGGAGGATTTAGCACCTGCCTGGACGCCACCTTAAAGCAAACCCAGTGTCCACGAGTTCCACCAGCATTCGAAGGCCTTCTCCATCACCCTCTTCGCTCTCCATCTCTCCCTTGGCAGAAATGATCTAGGATTCTTTCTACACCTGGGGCTCCTTTAAGATTCAGAGCATTTACTCACTCATGCATGCATCCCCTCACTCCTTCCTTGCAGAAACCGGCTCTGAGCAACTCCTGGGAGAGACTCGAAGCGGGGACCTGAGAGAGAGACAGATGTGACTGCGACATGTCCTTACCCTGGAGGGGACAGACGGCCATGTCAGCTGTGAGTGACAGGGCAGAGACAAGTGCATCACCCATGATGCCCTGTGATGGGTGGTGGTGGGGACTAGAGAAACCAGTCCTGGGAAAGCTGGGGACGAGGTGGGGAAAGGCAGTGCTGGGATGAGCCCTAAAAAGTAGCTGAAAAGGATGCCTCCAACGTAATCTGAGAGGCTACTCCCTGCCTCACAGCCCGCAGCCCTGCCCAGCAGCCCTGCCAAGGGTCACTGGTCACTGGTCACTCTGCCTTATAGCCAAGGACACCAGCGGGAGTGAACTGCCAGTGGTTGCTCGGCCAGAGGGGCCAGAGGTGGACTCGAGTCTGGGTCCCCCCGACCCAGCAGGGACTTGGGTCCTGGTCCCTGGATCCCAGCCTGCCTCCTTTTCCCTTGTGCCTTCATCAAAGTCTCACACTAAGAGCTGCCTGGCTGAAGACAGCACGTCTGCTGGCAATGCGCCCCTGCGAGCCCGGGTACTGGAGCCCCGCTCTGCTGGGGTGGGGGCCCTCCAGGCCAAGTAAGGAGGAAGATCTTGTGGGGGGGTCTCAAAGAGGAAATGGGGGATGTGGGGACCCTAGCGCCTTTCTCCACAGGAGCAGGAGGGGGCAGGAGGGAAGCAGGTTTGCCTGCTGACAGTAAGGGCAGGAAGGGTTGATTTTAGGGGGGCTCTGGGCCAGAGGACTGAGGTACCCCCAAACTACTGCCTTCCAGCTGGGATGGGACAAAGCGCTCCCTGTGGGTAAACTTCGGGTGAGGTGGGAAGCCCCATAAAAAAGACCAGCAGGACCCCCAGGCAGGGCCACTACTCTCCTGCCAGCACCATCTGCTTCCCTGGCCCAGCGGCTCTGTCTCACTTTTTGCCTCTGAAACAGCTTAATTCTAGGAAAGCGGAACTTACCCCTATAATTCTATTGGTTCCCTGAGCTCACTCCTGATTGGTTATTTCCTTCACTCCTGATTGGTCCTTTTCTCTAACTTCTGATTGGTCTGTTTGTAGTACTTCATTTGCATGGAGCTCACTCCTGATTGGTTATTTCTCTCCCTCCTGAGTGGTCCATTTCTACAAAGCTTGTTCCTAATTAGTCAACTTTTGTTATACCTTATTTACATATGATGTTGCAAAGTGTCAACTGGCAGCTTAAAAGCCTGTGTAAACCTACAGGCTGGGTCCAGAGCTTGGAGTGTTAACTTTTCTGGGCCTGCTGGTCTAATAAACCTGAGCTCTCCTACTCTCCAAGTGCTGCTTGGTCTCTCGCCTGGATCCAGGCTGGTGTCACAACTGAGCTGTAACACGGAGCTGTACCACGTTTTTCTGCAGCACGAGAACTCTCAGTGCTCACTCAATGCGTGCCCACCGGATGCAGGGCTGGGCACCTCAGGCTTCAGAATCTGGGAGATTTTTAGCACCCCTGTACTCTCCGCCAGTTCCCTTGTAAAGCACCCCAAATCTAAATACAGCCTTCAATATGGGCAAGGTTACATGCTGTTTGAAGAAAGCACCTTCAGACAATCTTGATTTTGTTTTGCTAACTTGCAACATTCAAAGAGAAAAAGTATTATTTTGGGGTTAGAAAGGCCCCTGGACCAGGGGGTCTGCCTGGGGTCCTCGGTCTCCCCGAGGTGCCTCCCCAGCACTAGGGGCTCAGGAGTGCAGTGATTAGAAGATGGAATGAGGCGAGCCCTGCGCTTAGGTCCCAGCTGGTGCTTTGTTGGGATTCATCACACACCCGGGTCTCCAGAGCCGGCAGCCACACTTGGAAGCACTGCCCTGAGAGCATCGTGCCCAATGGGCAGTTTTCCTGTATTTACGTATGTGTATAATATCATTGTCTACGTGTATGTTACATTCACACAATTAGCATTGTAGTGACCAGCACTGATTGCTTTTACTTACGGAAACTTCCACTAACTTGGATGGAAAAAAATGTTTGCCTGTAATGTTTGATGATGCATTTTTAAGTGCATGAATGTCTGTCGAATGGTTGGGAATCAGGGTGGGCTGGGACCTGCTGACACCGCGTTCCAAGGAGCCCTCAGGCAGTAGGAGGACAGGTGGGTGATCATCCATTTATTCATCCAACCGTTTATTCATCCATCTATCCATTGAATCAAAACCATTCATCCTTCAAACCATTTGTCCATCCATCAAACCATTCATTCATCCACTGTCCCACTGAGCTACAGTCTCACCAGCTTCTCTCCCACCAGTGTCGCAAAGGCAACCAATGGGCATCAGACCGCAGAGTGGGTGGAAGCAGGGAGATCCAGCCCCCAGGGGAACCCAGACAAGAAGGTGGGAGGAGCCAGCCATGCTAGGAGCCAGGAAGATGTTCCAACTGGATGAAGGTGTCGGTTTGGTGTTCAGGGTGTTGGGGGCAGTGTGGCTGGAGTGTGGGGTCTGGGGAGAAGTTGCTGAGGGTCAGAGCTGAGGCCACATCATGCCATGCCAGCTTTGGATTTGAGTGAGCCCTTTGTCTCCAAGTGAGCTGCAGGCTCTTTGTGGTTCCTAGGACAGTGTTTGGACCCCAATGGACCTGCTTTCTGTTGCAGCTCTAATGCGTGACCCTGCTCCAGTCTCTTCTCCTTCCCTGCCCCTCGCTGCCTGATCTGAACACTGGGTGATGTCTGCTTATTCCTCGAGTCATCCAGAAGACTGAGAGCGAGTGAGGCACAGGACTGGCCTCACCGCTGCACCCTCCCCAGCGCCTTAGTGAGAAGATGGGCAGCGTGGTTGGAAAGACACCCACCCCTCCTCCAGCTCCTGGGAGGAACAAAGGGCCGGCGTTCCTGGAACAAATCCATTCTTTATTTATCTATTTATCTATTTCCCCAGCCACACAGCTATTTATTTTCATCTCTAACATTGTCTCATCAGGGAGGCACCAAGAAGGAAAAAAAGTGAAATTGATATGGGTTCCTTTTCAAGTGGGGGAGCCGGCAGCCTGCGGCCTTGGGAGAGACGCTGCTTTCTGATCTCCTTCCAGGGTGTGGGTGCCTTGGGGCCTCTGTGGAGCGTCCTCAGGGATCCCTCCATACCAGGCCAGCCATCTCCATCCTTCACCACATCAGGGGTTGGCTGCGTGCTGCTTCAAAGTAGGACAACGCTCTGCAATTGGAAACACGCATGTTTTGCAAAGTATCAATTTAGCAGTTGGTTCAAGTCGGTCAGGGTGGGTGGGCCAGCTGGCTGAATTCCTGTTCATGAATGCCATACAGCCTGGCGCACAGAAGGCCCAAGTTCGAATCCTGGCTTTGGCACTAACAAGCTGAGAGATCTTGGACAAGTCTATGTCCTGCATTAGGCCCTGGTTTCTTGTTCAGCTGATAGTTTATGGAGCCGTTGATTGATCGCTTGGTTCAGACCACGTGGCAGACCCAGAAAGAAAAGTGTTTCCAAGGTGAAATCTGAAGACACTGGGTAGAGAGGGCTTATTACATGTTACCAGACCCAGGTCTTCTTGAGATTCTCTTTCAGTTCAGGGTCTTTTGTTACAGGAAGCAGAAAACTTCATTCAAAGTGGCTCACTCAGCTGACAAGTCTGGTGGCAGGTGAGCATTGGTGCAGGTGGGTTTAGAGTGCAGTTTAACCAGGTCTCTGGTTCCACATTTCAGAAGTTCTCTTGCTCTGCCTACCTCTATGTGTTGGGGCTGTCATCAGGCTGGATTGCCTCATGGCAACAGAGTAGCTGCAGGAGTTCCAGGCTTTGCACGTGCATCCTTTGTTGGTTAGAGCAAGAGAAAGGTCTGAGTGAACAGAATTCTTACCTCTTGCTCTGGCTGGACCAACCTGTGCCAATCACTGTTGGGTCAGGGAAATGCCTTGCACTGACTGGGAGTTATTTCTCATCCCTTAGTAAACAACTCTGGGAAAGGAGTTGAGGTTATCGTGACTGGCTTAGACCCATCAGAACCCAGTCTTGGAGCTCAGAGTGGGTTCAGTCTCATGCAAACCACACAGCTGCCATGCATGGGTGGGCTGGGGAGGTGCCCACCTCCACTGCCCTTCTCCACTGAGACCCAGCTCTGCTACAGGGGCTGTCCCTGCTGTTAGCCTTTGCTCTAGGGTAGAGTCCAGCACTCAGCTGGTGTCCACTGTCTGGGCTCTATGCCGAAGCCGCCCATTTGGCCTCCACTCTGGGATTCCCTGGAATCTATGCTCCTGGATGTGGCTCTGGGGTGGCAGTGCCCAGCCCTGACTGTAGCTCTGAGGTCATTATCCTCTGCTGTGTGCAAACACCCTTGAGCTGTGTTGCCTCAGTGGGCCTCGTAATGCCCAGCAAGGCGGTTGTGACCCCTGTTTGCAGGTCAGGAGACTGAGGCTTGGCAAGGTTGGGCAGTTTGCTCCCCCAGCCAGTGGGTTGCAGAGAGGGTCTTCTAGACGCCTGGCGGCTGTTAGCAGACCAGGTGACGCTAATAATGGAGCCCTTGTAGACGGCAGGTGTCCAGGGCAAGGAGGAGGTTTGAGAAATGGGAGACCTGGCTTTGGGGGCCCAGCCGTCGCCAACGACCTGGTGCCTTACCTGACCTTCTCAGTTTCACTGGGATTGGAAGTAACCACGGTCGGAGAGACTCATGGTAAAGAATAAATAGTTCAACGGTGCGTCTCAGACCTTCCTTGGGAAGACCCAGAAGGGGAGGAGAGCCCCCTCTCCTGCCATCGAGTGCCTGGTGTGGCCCTCCATGGGGGTCTCCTCCTGTCTCTTGGGACACATTCTTCTGAGAAGATCCAATCAAGTGTGCAGACCGTGTACGCCTGGCTTTCCTCCCGCTCACGGGACTCCCCTGAAATGGTGACAGAAACAGCATAGATGTGTGATAGCTTTGCCGTTCGTGAACTGGAAACCTGAGGGGTTCCTGGGTGGGAAGGTGTGAAGAAAACAGGCAACCAGCACTAGCCTGGAAACGTCTGGAGAAGACGACTGTGAGGGTGGGGGCCACGTGGGGAGCGGGCAGGAGACCCCCGCCCAGAATCGGGGTCGGAGAGGTGGGAGATGGTGTGCCCTGCTGACTCAGGGCTGTGTGCTCCTTCAGGATCCGTGAGGGTGAGTGCTGGGCCCGGAGAAGTGGGGTGCAGGAAGGAGGGGAACTCGTCCAGCTCCCGGCCCCCTACGCTGTCATCGGGGTGGGGGGGCAGGCTTCATGACCCGAGCCGGCAAGGGGACAGCAGTCTCAGCCACAACGCTGACCCGGGAACCGGGGCTCCCCAGCACCTGTGTGACGAGAACACCAGAGCCGGCAAACAGGAGAACCAGCATCTGCAGAAGTAAAGCTAACGGGACAAACAGGGGAGGGTTTTAAGTATCACACACACATAAACATTGCCGCCTTCAGGAGCGGCAGGACGACGTCCAAAAAGGGGAAGTTAGAGAGTTTGGGAGTTAAGACATTTGATTATGAAAAAAAAAAAATCCCTGAACAGCACGAAGGACCTTGCTGAAGAGCACGATCACGAGCTGCAGCGTCTCCCGGAGGCCAGAATGGAGGCGCCCAGGGACTGACGCAGAGAAGAGGCGGAGGCACCACGGAAGATGGAGCCAGGCGTTCCGGCACCTGCTGTTGAACTGCCAACGAAGACGAGGTGGGGATGGGAGAAACCGCTGGAGTGTGAGTCGTCAGACCAAGCGGGTCTACTCGGTGCCAGGCAGGAGGGCTGAAAAGGGGAAAAATCCCTCAAAGGGAATTGAGAGAGGATGCCTATCCAAGACTGATTTGGAGGGAATTCGGGACAGCAGAGATCTTAGGAATTCCTAAGAGTTCCCGGGGTAAAAACAGGTCATGTGTGAAGTGCAGTTCTGCTGGATGCCACCGTCAGCCACGCCAGGCACAAGGAGACAGGGAAACTGCCGCAGGACTTAGACCTTAGAGGGAACGTACAGACCATCTCTTTGAAATGTTGCCTACGTTGAGGGAGGCTGCAGCTGCACTTGGGGCCCAAGGTTACCTGGCCAGGCGGTGCCCTGGCCGCGAGGCGTGGGGCAGCACACAGAGTTCCTCCTCTCTTTCAGCAGAGTTTGCTGATGGCCCACTCTGTGTAGGTGCCGTGCCGGGTGGCCAAGGAGGCAGTGGTATTAGAGATCAGTTGCAGTCTCATTGGGGCAGGTTTCACATCCTCACAGGAAGGAGACGAAAACAAGTGCAAAATGCAAACAGTGGTGGGTTCTGCAAAGGAGGTGCCCTTGGAGCTCAGGGGAGTTGACCTTGCAGGGAGGACAGTGTCTCAGACTTCCCAGAGAAACCAACGATTCAATTGCGCTCTGGAGGATGAACTAGAGGAACGGGCTAGATGTGCAAGGGCCCTGTGGTGGGAGGGAGCCAGGAGTAGGGCCTGTGGGACCAGTTGGCAGGGCCTGTGAGAGGCATGGGGTGCCCTGAGGGTTTGGCAGGACCAGGTTGGCACTTGAGGAAGTCACTCTGGCTGAGGGCAGAGAAGGCCACATGAAAGCTGCTCGGGTCATTGGGAAGAGATGATGGCATTTGGACTGGAGTGAAGGCCGGAGGACAGCAGCCGTGGGCACTCAGAGGATGGTCCAAGTGGAGATGGAATGAGGGCGTCTGGAGGGAGCAGGAGGTGTGCAGGGCGGGAGCGGCCAGCTTGTGGGAAGTGGGGAGGAGGGAGGAGGGAGGAGGTGCAGGCGGGCGCCCTGCTCCCAGAGACGCTGCCCCATCCAGACACTTGGGCGGGAGGCGCTCTGCCCGCTCCAGCGGGGCTGGCTGGGAGTCTGGCCTAGAAGGGTCCCGTGCAAAGCCCTCCCGGCTGGCCACCGTTCAGCCTGGCTGCGGGGGAAGGGAGCCAGGTACGCGCTCCTGCCCGGGGCCCCGGGTGCCTCTTGCTGCAGGGCGCTGGTGGGCAGACACCCTGCTGCGGAGACGCGGCTGCGGAAACCGCGGACCGGGGCTCTGGGAGCAGAAGGGCTGTCGGGGGCAGAGAGAGGCTTGCTGCGTGGACCTGGCTGGTCAGCCCAGGGCGCGTGGAGACCAGTGGTGAGACGGCCGGCGGGCGATGGCGGAGACCCGGCTCCAAGTCGCTCGGGCTCCCAGGAAGGACTCGTGGGCATGGAGGGCGGGTCCTGCTGCAGCTTCTGAAGAGCAGGGCAGCGTCTTTGGTTCCATTTCTGATTTTGAGCTTCACGTAGTTCAAACAGCTCAGCGCTTGAAAGACACACCATGGACTCGTCCTGAAGGCAAGCGCCCCACGGCTGGCGGGGGAGACTGTCGCTGCTGCGTCTGCACACAGATTTTGAGAGAGCGCCCCAACTTGGAGCCACTACCCCAAATCCCCACCGTGTGTGCTTCCCCAAGGCTCCCAAATCTGTCCCTGTACTTCGGGGTGGTCTCAGGGGTCCCCCAGCGCTCCCTAGAGCGTGGTGGACGGTGCCCACCTCTGGGAACCTCGGGGTGGCTGGGAGGCTGCGTTTTTGCCTATTCAGCCTGAGCGCAAGCCGAGGCCGCCGGAGAGCGCACAGGCCAGGCGCTTCAAACCCCGACACGTGGAGAACATGCCGGGCCTGCAGTGGAAAACACTGAAGACACCTCCATTCCCCTCATTCGTGTTTTACACGAACCCCAGCTCCCCAGCTCATGTGAGGGGGCAAAGTCCCTGTGTCCCGGCCCTGCCAACTGTCACCATCCCCGGGGCAGCTTGCCCAGCCAGGGCTTCCCTTCTGGGGGCACCCAGACCTCCACCTTCTGGTCCAGGACCTCCATCTCTCACTGCCCAGCTGGGACAGCCACATGGCAAGGACTGGGCTTTGGCATCAGACGGGGGGTGGGACAGGGGTGGGCAAACATCTTCACTTTGAAGTTGCTAGTCAAACGGCAGGTTAGTGGCTAATCCTGAGCATCACTTTCAGAATTGACAAATGGGGGCAAATGACACTTTGGAAAATTCATGAAATTGGGACGACAGTCGTGGGCTGCCCCCTGGGCTTCTGGTGGGGCCCCCGGAGGGTATACGAGGCATGATGTGGTGCCTCTGCTGTGGTGACTCGGACAGCATTCAGGCCCCCAGGTGTGGCTGCCGGGCCCGCTCGGGCCCCACAACTGGACTGCGATGACTCGCGGCTACCAGATGCGTTGGTACCTTGCGTTGGTGGTCCCGCTTGGAGTCCTGAACGGTCAAAGGTAAGCCTACGGCAGGGAGAGGCGTCTCCTGCGTTGATCCTCCTGGGCCGCTTGGCAGGAAGCGAACAGAAGGCTTCAGGGGTTCCCCTCCAGACGCGTGTGATGCCAGTAAGTCTGGCCTCAGGAGTTTGGCTCAGAATATGGAGTCACTGCATTATTTTGTGGTTATTTCAGCTGTATGTGAGCACAAGACATTTGAAAGTATGAGCATCCGTGTATTATTGAACTATTTCCATCAAACTCCATCTTGACGGATTTCCGATTTCTTTCCCACCCCATCACTATTTGGCCCAAGACCTCCTTGCTTCCTGCTGACCCAGTGTGGCCATTTCTCATCTCTACAGGCTGAGCCGTGTCACCAAGTGGCTCATGGCTGGTGGAAGACATCAGAGGTGTCCCCCAAAGACTCGGGTCTGCCAGCAGTGAGAGGCGTGCCTTCAGAGAAGAGATTCAGACCTTCAGGAAGCCGAGCCAGAGATGGCATGGGGTGGAGCTACGAGTCAGGCTGGCCCAGCCCATCTGACCGAGACAGCAGTCACGGGCCAGGCCGAAGAGAGCCCAGGGCAGGAGGAAACAAGCAGGGCTGGCCCCGGAGCAGATACAGCCCGTTCCAGTCTGGGAGGGACACACCTGCCCCAAGTGCTCAGATGGAGGAAGGGGCCAAAACTTTGTGAAACACATTTTGGGTGCCCTGTAGGCTTGGGCCAGAATGGAACCAGGGAGGCAGTGGACACAGTGGCCCATGGCTGACCTCGCTGGTCTTTTCTAGCAGGACTTTACCCAGACACTGTCCACTCTGCTCCATGTGGTCTCCGGTGCCTGGCACGTGGGCGACTCTTCATACGTGAATATTGAACAAATGAATGAGTGGATTAATGCTGGGAGCACGGAGCTGGTGAAGCTGTGGTCAAATCTTTGATACTTTTGAGTGGAAACTCTCTCCACTCCCACCATCCATGGACCGAAAGGCTGGGCAGTCGGTCTGGGCTGAAGCGGGCACAGTGATGCTTGGAGGACTGTGGGTAAAACTGCGCTAGGTACCAAATCAGTAAGGGAGAACAGAGGTCACCTGTGCACGTGCTGGGGGTCTGCACCTAGAGCAGCTTCCTGGCACCCACAGAGCGGGAGCCTCAGAGTTCTTGGCCCTTCCGTGGGGGACCGGGTCACAGTGCAGCTTAGCCAGGCTGAGGGACAAATGCTGGGTCCGAACCGTTGACCTCATCTCTCCCTGCTTCACCCCGCTGACGCAGGGAGAGACTCCGGAGCCTTGAGACCCTTTGAGGACCTGAGCGCCTGCTTCACGTGAAGCATCACATGACTTCATCCCACATCCGCATCCCTGGGAAGATCAGCATTCTCTCATTTCTCTAGTGCTTCGCTGCTTGCAGAGTAATTTCAGGTCCATCATCTCATTTAAAACTTGCACTATGAAAATGAATATATGTATATTCATGTATGACTGAAAAATTGTGCCCTGCACCAGAAATTGACACAACATTGTAAACTGACTATAACTTAAAAAAAAAGAAACCACCTTGCACTAACTACTTGAAACAGGCCTGGAAGTAATCTCTTTGCTGGTGACTTGTAAAATGCTGGGCGCTGTCCTTGTGGCTTTATTGGTTGATTTGCAGACTCGTCCCATGCCCCTCTGGGTGGCTTCATTGTTTCTATTCTCCAGGTGAGGAAACTGAAATAGGAGAGATTCATATCACCATCTGAGGGTCTTAAAACAATAGGCATTTATTCTCTCCCAGTTCTGAAGTCCAGAATCAAGGTGTCAACGGGGCCGTGTTCCCTCCAAAGTTTCATGGCAAGGCTTCTCTCGTGTATCTTCCAGCTTCTGAGGGCTCCACGTGTTCCTCGGCTTGTGGCCGCATCCCTCCAGTCTCCGTGGTCATGTGGCTTTCTCCTCCGTGTCTGTGTCCAAAGTTCCCTGGTCCTGTCATTGGAGTAGGACCCACCCACACTCAGCACGACCTCTAAATTTTGCAGCATTATATCTGCAAAGATGTTTTCAAATGAGATCAAATTTACAGGCTCTGAACATTAGGGCTTGAACGTATCTTTTTTGTTCAAGCCCCCCAAACCAAGATGGCCCAGCTGTTCCTGGAAGAGCTGAGATGCAAGCTGTCCCTCCACCTCCAGTCCCATATCTGTCTGCTTTATTGTTGCTGAAACTCTGCCCATCCAGGCAATGAACAATCCCAAATTCCATTCACAGTGGTACAAAGAAGAATAAAATACTGAAGAATCTAAAGAATAAATTTAACAAAGGAAGTGCAAAAAACTACAGAATTGTTAAAAGAAATTAAAGAAGACCTAAGTAAATGGAAAGACAGGCTATATTCATGGATTGAATATTTTACTACAATTAATATTTTTAAGAAGACATTCCTTCCTAAATTGATCTACAAAGTCACTGTAATCTCTGCCAAACTCCCAGCTGACTTTCATTTTTGGTTGAAATTGGCAAGTGGATCCTAAAATTCATATGGAAATGCAAGGGACCCTGCCTGGCCAAACAATCTTAACAAAGAAGATGAAAATTTGAGGACTCACACTTGTTCTTCCCAAATTTACTACAAAGCCGCAGTAATTAAGACAGTGTGGTGCTGGCATAAAGACAGGCATTCAGAGCAATGGAATAAAATAGAGAGCCCAGGAATAGACCCATCTCTGTTTGGTCAACTGATTTGTGAAAAGGCTGCCAAGATCATTCAGTGGGGAAAATCATAGTCTTTTTTTTTTTAACACATTGTACTGAAATAACTGGATATCCATCTGCCAAAGAATGAATTCAGACCCCGACCTCACACCATATGTTAACAAACATACTGTGGTATATCCACATACCTGAATATTTTTCAGCGCCGAAAAGGATGAAGTATTAATACATGTGACAATATGGATGAAACATTATGCTAAGTGGAAGAAGCCGGACACAAAAGGCCACATATTGCAGGAGTCCATTTATATGAAAAGTCCAGAATGAGCAAACCCACAGAGACAGAAAGTAGATTAGTGGTGACCGGGGTCTGGTAGGCAGCGGATGTGGAGTGATTGTTAACGAGTACACGGTTTCTTTTTGGGGTGATGAAAATGTTCTAAAATTAGATGGTGGTGATGGTTGCACAACTCTGTGAATGGACTAAAAACCACTCAATTGTACACTTTGAATGGGTGAATTGTATGGTGTGTGAATTATGCCTCAATAAAACTGTTATTTGAAAAAAAGTCCTGAGAAAATAAGGGTAAGTGTCTAATGCTTCTTCCTACCCTCAGTGGCTTCCCTCGTCGCTCCTGGGCATGCGGTCTGCCCGGCAAAGTCCAGTTTCCAGGCCCTTGGTGGTGCCGTCTGCCCTCTTCATCTCTGCCCTCTGTGGGGAAGGACACCAGAGGTTCCAGAACCTTCCTCCGTGTGCCTCCTCTGCATTCATCTTCATGTCTCACCCACTCACCTCTGTTTCGGCTCCTCTGGGCTCGATATGACTGGGCCCCCATAGGGAAGATTTCCTGGGTGCACTGCCCAGACCCCTGGGGTATAGCGGGAGGGAAACCCAGCTACTTTCTGAGAAGCGGAAGGGTCAGGGTATCTAGTAACGCCCTGCCCAGAGCACACGGCTAAAGATGGGTGGGGGCCGGGGAGCATGGCAGCATCCTCTCCCAGACAAAGGAGGTGGGGGCGTGGCCCCCGCCTCATGCCTCTGACTCCTGCTGGGTTCTTTGAGGGCTCTCCCAGACTCAGGAGAAGCCAACGTCTTCCCGAGAGTGGAGAAAAGAACAAAGGTGCTTAAGAAGGAAGTGACCCCCGAGGGGCTGGATTCCTGTCCTGTTGGTCCACTGTGGAAGGAGGTGGCCAGCACGGGGGCTCCGCCCACCTTAGGAATAACCTCCTCTGGAGAGACGGAGCCATGACCGTCCGTGCAGCACCTCATAGTGATGAAAACGTAACAATGGAGTTTAGACTTGCACTGTTTCCAATGATCCAGGGTACGGCTCTGTGACACCCAAACAGCCAGAGAATTTTTTCTAATTGAAATACAGTCAGTTTACAATATTGTGTCAATTTCTGGTGCACAGCATCATGTTTCAGTCGTCCGTATACATACATATATTCATTTATCATATTTTTTCGTTATAGGTTACTACAAAGTATTGAATATAGTTCCCTGTGCTGTACAGAAGAAACTTGTTGTTTATCTATTTTACATAAAGTAGTTTGTATCTGCAAATCTTGAACTCCCAGTCTATCCCTTCCCACCCCCTTCCCCCCGCCGGCAACCATCAGTTTGTTTTCTATATCTGTGAGTTTGTTTCTGTTTTGTAAATAAGTTCATTTGTCTCACTTTTTAAGATTCCACATATAAATGATACCATATGGTATTTTTCTTTCTTTGTCTGACTGACTTCACTTAGTATGGTAACCTCCAGAACCATCCATGTTGTGGCAAATGGCATTGTTTTACTCTTTTTTATGACTGAGTAGTCTTCCATTATATAAATATACCACAGCTTCTTTATCTGGTCACCTGTTGTTGGACATTTAGGTTGTTTCCCTGTCTTGGCTATTGTACATAGTGCTGCCATGAACACTGGGGTGCATGTATCTTTTTGAGTTAGAGTTTCCTCCAGATATAAGCCCAGGAGTGGGACTGCTGGATCATATGGTAAGTCTATTTTTAGTTCTTTGAGGAATCTCCATTCTGTTTTTATTAACAGCTGCACCAAACTAGATTCCCAGCAGCAGTGTAGTAGAAAAACATCCAGGTAATTGAGAACATTTTAAGTGTCATCTGTCTGACGTTCAATGTGACGGGGACATGGATGGGGGCAGGGAGGAGGCTGAGGTCCCCGGGGTGGGGTGTGAAATGTGGGTGCATCTAGGGAAATGGAGCAGACCTTCTGATAAGTTCTGCTGGCTCAAGGCTTTGCCAGTACAGACGGGTAGGGTTCTAGAAAGCCTTTTATTTGGATCAGTGGTTCTCAACCTGCAGTGATGTTGACCCCTAGCCGAAATTTGGCTGTGTCTGGAGACTTGTTCCTTTGTAGCAACTGGAGAATGGGGTGCTACTGGCTTCTTGAGAAGCCAAACACCCCACTGTGCACAGGACATCCTCCCCCGCCCAAGAATGATCCAGCCCCAATGATTCAGCACCATGGTTGAATAACCCTGACCTTTCAAGGTGCAGATCTGGTAGAGGTCACCTGGGAATGGCCATCCTCCCAGTGTGTCGACACTGGTTAAACACATCTCTTTCCTTTCTGATCATAAAAGTGATACATGCTTGTTAGATAACATTTGCACAAGGAAGAAAGCAAAAATCACTTGCGATCCCAGAACTGCCATGCCAGACCTTTCAGGGTCAGGCGGGCAGAAGTCTGGTGAAAGGGACACACCATTCAAAGCAGGGACAGCATGATATGTGCTCGTGGTTTACACTTTGTTGTGACCTCAAAGGGTGCAAAGGTACATCCACTTGGTATCGCTGCTGCCCGAGTTCCACACTCTCTTCCAATCACAGACCGCCCCCATCAACCCCAGTTTCAGCTTCTTTAAGGTGAAGTAAAAAGCCTCACAGTCCGAATTCACAATCCAAATTCAGGACTTTTCTAGAATTTTATGTATTTACCACCAGTGTTTATAGCCGCCTCACCCATTATTCACTGGAAGCTTTTTTTTTTCTTTTTTAGCAACTTAAAAGCATCAGTGTTTCATAAAGCTTTGTTTACATAGGATTAATAGTTCTTTAAAACTTTTTTCTTTCATTGGAGGTGCTGGGGATTGAACCCAGGACCTCGTGAATGCTAAGCATGCGCTTTACCACTGAGCTCTACCCTTCCCCAGTTAATAACTCTGTTTGCACTTAGATTTTATTGGTTTATGTAATAGTTAATGAACTGGATTGATTATAAGCACAGAAGTGTTAGCAGACGTGTGGACACGGCCGACCTAGGTGGCTGTGCGAGGGGAGCAGCCGGGGCCGGGAGCGGCCAGCAGGGCACGGCCCCGTGGAGACGGTAGGGCGGGGGGCCCCAGGTGTGGGCTCAGTTGCTTAGGAGGCTGGCTGTCTAGGCCTGCGGGCCTCTATTTCTACACACGCGGATGCAGACGGACCAGATCAGGCGTCTGCTGCACACGCAGGTTTGGAAGCGGATGCTCCACTTACTAGCACATGTGTTGCAAATGGTCGTGATTTCCCACGGCGGCAGAAGCCCGTACGCTCTCGCGTTCCATCCCAGGCTCTGGCGCCGGAGCCCAGAAAAGGAGCTGCATGAAGTGGGGGAAGGACGCCAGGTGGGGCTGCAGGGAGTGGTCAGGCCGGCGGCCTTGCCGAGCTGTGGCGGACCCTGTTGCTTCGGATACAGTGGGAACAACCCCACCCCCGCAGCTGCGCCGGTGACAGGCAGGCGGGAGCTGGACGTGGGAGCCTCTCGTTAAGGCTGTCTCCGCGGGAAGTGATTTCCTAGATGGCAGAGTGGGCTGTGTAAAGGATGGCATCTCTCCCAGGCGGTGGTGCTCGTCAGCCTAGGTGGGGGGTCATGGTGATGGCTGAGCCGAGGGATCAGAAGGAGCTCTCGATTCGGTAGATCACCTCTGACCACTTGCAGATGACCGCGATCCTGTCTCACTGGCAAAACAAACTCCACTCTAGAAAAATCCCCGGGATGCTGGTGCTTTCCACCCTGCACAGGGGATTTCAGAGTGCGCAGGAACTCAGACTGTCTCATTGTGGTAAGCGACCCCGGTTGCCAGTGTTGACAGCATCACTTGAGGGTGAATTAGTTCTTTACAATAATCCTTACCTCCCCAATGTGGGATAATTCAATACAGTTGAACACGAGTGCCCTGTGTTTGGTAATGATCCCAGAGATCATCTCATTTGTCAAAGGAGAAGACAACCTGAGTGGAGGGTGAAGAGCTTCCACTAATTCCATCCTTCCAAACCCAACAAATGTATGCATCTGTGCATCCATCCATCCACCATCCATCCATCCATCCAACCATCCACCTATCCATCCATCCATCCAACCATCCACCTATCCATCCATCCAACCATCCATCTATCCATCCATTCATCCACCATCCGTCCATCCAACCATCCACTATCCATCCATCATTCGTTCATCCGTCCACCCATCTTATCCACCATCCATCCCTCCATTTTCCATCTATTCATTCTACTATTTATGCTTCCTTTTTCCTTCCTTCCTTCTCTCATCCAGTAAGCTTGCTGGGCACCCCCTGTGTGCCAGCCTCTGGGTCAGATTCCGGGGCTACCACAGAGACCAAGAACCAGCCCTGCCCCGGACTGACTCACAGTCCAGTTCACTGCTTTCTCCCCACAACGCATCCCTACGTCCTCATTTCACTTACTCCTTATAATCAGATGACTTCAGCTCCACCCATCGTGCAGGCGGAAGTGAGGAGGCGCCCTCCGCGTCGTGGTGCTGGTCTGAGCGCAGAGTGAAGGGCGCAGGCGGGCCCTGTAGTCGGAGCTCTGGTGGCTGAGCGCCTGCCACGTGGCTGCAGGGGGGCTGTTGCTTGATGCGTATGAGCTTTCGGCATAGGCTCCTAATTTTATGGCAGTTCTAGATTTACAGAAAATTCGCAGACGTCCACTTTCCCTTGCTAGTAACGGCTACTATGAGTAGGGCATGTTTGTCACAATTAAGGAATCGTGACTGATACAGTATCGTGCATCAGAGTCCACACCACATGCAGCCTCCCTTATCTTTTACCCAACATTCTCTCCCAGGATCCCACCCCTCACGTGGCACCGTTGGTCGCCGTGTCTTCTCAGGCTCCTCTTTGCTGTGACGTCTTCTTGGACTTTCCTTGTTTCGAAGGGGGCTGGTCAGGTACTTTGCAGGATGCGCCTTGCCTGGTGTGTCTGCGGTCACGGCACGAGGCTAGGGCATGGGTTTGGGTGAGGATGACCGTGGGGCAAAGGGCTGTTCTCATACTTACTCCCCATGTGACTCACCACCGTGAGGCTGACCTTGACCACCTGGCTGAAGCATGTGTGTGTTTCCATCCTGTGGTTCTGTTTCGGCTCATGAAGAAAGCTGGGATCTCAGGGGTGACGGAATTGCAGAACATCACCTGGAACCGGGCGGAGAGGGCATCGCCGTCCAGATGGTGGGCTGTCCAGTGCCTCCCAACCTCCCTTTGTGTCTGCAGGTGCAATTTCATAGGTGCCCACTGGGACTGAGGTCCCCAGCCCTGATTGGGGGGTGGTTGTCAGGCCCCCTGAGGGGTCAGCTCGTCCCAAACAGTCCAGGCAACCTACCTATGGACAGCCAACCCCACACGGACAGACGTTCCTCAGGGAAGATGGAACCTTCTTGCGCAGTGCGCCCACCCCATCATACAGGACAGAACCCTGGTACCCGGAGGCCTGTCCAGCCCCTAGCAGTGAGGTCATCATTATTTATGAGAAGGCCAGGCTGCCGGTGTCTGCACACAAAGGCCCGGCTCTGGGGCCGGGCGTGCGGGCCGGCCCCCCAGGGCATTCCGCGGCCTGCAGCCCGGCCGGACAATAGCGCGCCCTCTCCCCTCCGCGGGGCTGGCCTCTGTGAACAGAGCTCCGTTGACAGCCAGGGCTGCTCTCACTCCTGAAGAATTCCAAAAATGGAACCGTGCACGCCTGGCCTGGGCCTCTCGGGCCGCTGCTCAGCACGGGCCCCAGAAGGCTGTGGTTTGGGGCTGCCTCTGTAGCTGTCTGCCTGGTTGGCATTTCAAGGGATCCCCGGGGTCGGGTGGGTGCATGGGGGGAGAGAGAGGAGAGGAAATGAAGAAAAGCCAAACTTCCTGTGAACAGGCAGAGCCCCGCTGGCCAGGCAGTCAGTGCGGAGGGCACCCCGGTCCTGGGGTCGGGCAGATTGCGCCCTGTGGGTCTACGCGGGCACTGACCACCGACTGAGACTCCGAGTGATTCTCCAGCCCCCAAGTCATCGTAGCTCGCCCAGCCCACACCCCCCCCGCCTCCATGGAGTAAGAGGGGCCGCAAGGGACGGGGTGACTCAGCCGGGGTCACCAGGCCAAAGAGGAGAGTGAGGACGTGGGACTGACAGACTGCACGGTCAGCCCTCTCAGCCCAGGCGCTCAGGCCTCCGGAGCCCCCTAAAGAGCCAGGTCCTCAGCCGGGCGGACGACCCCAGAAAACACCCTGCGGCCGGCAGAGGGACGGCGCGTGGAGGCCTCCTCCGTTCGCCTGGGCCCCCCACCCCGGCCCCCAGCGCTTGGAGCACGTCGTTCTCCCTGGAGGGCTGCCCTGTGCCCTGCAGGCTGTCCAGCCTCGGCCACTGGACGCAGAAGCACCGCCCCATCCCTCACTCCCCGCCCGTGTGACAACTAGGTTTGTGCCCGGGGTCTGAGTGCGCCCGCCGGGGCGGCGGGCTGGGTCACAGCGCAGCGCGAGACGGGCCGCTGGTGAACAGCACGAGTCTGCTCCTCACGTTCCGGGGGCTGGAGGTCCGAGATCGCGGGGCCGGCACGGTCGGGTCCTGGTAAGAGCCGTCCTCCGGGCTGATGACTTCCCTCTGAGTCCTCCCCAGGAGGGAGGGGACAGGGAGCCCGGTGGGGGCTCTTTCAGAAGGACACCCATTCCATCCCACAGGCTCCACCTCCTAATACCGTCCCCTTGGGCGTTAGGTTTTCAACACATGGATTTGGGGGACACACCACTCAGACCACAGGTCCCGGCCCTGCCAAGGGTCCCCTGGCCCGTCCCCCGGGGAGCCTGTCATCCTGTCTCAGCGCGGTGGTGCTTTTCAAACGTGGTTGTAAATTCTCTGATGCTCTGCGTTTCAACGGGTGAGGTCCCTGCCCTCTTCCTGCACACAGGTGGGCTCGTGGCTACTTCAGCCCATCAGGTGTGGTGGAAACGACCCTGCAGAACTTCCCAGGCTGCCTTGTCGGAAGCCATGTAACTTCTTTGTTTGCTCCGAGAGCCCTGAGCGGCCACATATGGAGTCTGACTCCTCTGAGCCGCCATGCTGCGAGGGACCCCAAGCCACGTGTAGGCACCCCTGTCTGCAGCCGGCTGAGCCCCGCCCCAAGTCACCTGGGCCTGAGCGTCAGACGTGTGAGTGGAAAGGCTCCAGAGGGCTCTGCCCAGCTGCTCAGAGCTTCCCAGCTGAGGCACAAACGTCGTGGAGCAGAAGGCGTCTAACACTGCTTCACCCGCCCTAATCTCAGGACCCCGCATCCATGGGGACAATGAAATGGTGGCTGTTTTGTGCCACCAATGTTACGGTGGTTTGTTACAAGGCAACAAGTTATCAGAACAAGCTTTGCAGCAAGTCCAGGATGTGCAGCGCAGGCCCACGATCTGGCCTCGGCAGAGAGATGCTGGGACCGGCCCAAGTCACACAGAGAGAAGGAGCCAGGACCTCAGTTTTACTCCACCTCCCTTCCAGAATGTTCCACCACTGACTGCCCGCCCCTTCACATGTGCCTGCAGTAGTCGTGGCTGTCCGTGAGGGCCTGCCTACATCCGTTCCAGCTGCTCCTGACCACAGCGCCCTGGTGTTCCTGCTGTTCCCACCCTACACTTAGTCCTAGAGTTCAGTGTGACCCGCGCCAGGGCAGTGAGGACCGGGAGGGTCGCCCCAGGACTTAGGATCACACTCCTGGGGGCAATACACTTTTGTCTGCTTGGACCAGAAGAAAAAGGCAGAGGGGAGAGGCTACCTGAGGATGATACCCACACAGAGGAAAGCAGAGCTGGGGCGCAAGAGGAAAGAGACACCAAGTTCCAGTGATGGGCTCCTGGAACCAGCTCTGCCTGAAGCTGTTACAGCTCATTTGGCTCTCCATTTGGTGGTAGCTTTCTGTCACTTGTGGCTGAAAGATTCTAGACCAGCCCACCCTCTCCGCCCAATAACAGCCTCCTTGGTCAGATGGGAAAAGGGCCAGCTGGTGCGGTGGGGGCCTGGGGTGTCACGTCACCCAGACTCGCCTCGGCTTGCCGTGTGGTCAGAGCCCGGGAGAGGGGGAGTTGGGCGTCTCCTCCCCTGGAGGCGTGCTGGCCATCAGCACCGTCAATCCAGCCATTCCTGCTGCCCTAGGTATCCCTGTCACCAAGCTCTGCCTTCTTGCCTTTCTCCTCTGAGCCCACATAACCCCCAGGAGGTGCTCAGGACGGGGTCCTTATGTCCCCTGGCGGGTGAAGAGAGGTGAGGACTAAGGTACCCGAGCAGAGACTTGAGCCCACGTCCTCTGAACTTGTTTCCTTTGTGGGCATTTGGACCCTGGGGTCAGCCAGCCCCGTCTTCCCAGTTGCGTGTTCACACTGGACATTCTAGGAGCCCTTGCAGGTCCGTGGAAGATGCGAACAGTGAGGTTCCAGGAGAAGATGCCAGGTGGCGGTAAAACATCTGGCTGGAGGGATTTTGGAAACACCCACGTGACACCAGAAGCTCAGAGGTCACCTCTGCAGGTGGAAAAATGTGCAAAGCTCAACTGGCCCCCAGGGGTCTTGTAAACTCTGCAGGAGGCGAGGACTCACTCACTTCTGGGGGGAGAGGTTCCTGAGTGGCTGTGTGTGCGCACACACGTGTGTGTGCAGGGACATGTGTGCACACGTGAGTGCGTGCGTGTCCAGCGGGGCAGTGAGGTAAGGGACAGATTCTTCCACGTCCCGGAGCTCTGGGGTCTGCTCCAGCTCCAGGAGTCACGGTGACATAAGGTACAATGTTACGCTGCAAAACCTTTGTAGCAATGCCGGAGGCTGGCAGCTCCTGCCTCCGTGGGTCCTTCCCACTCCTCGCTGCTGGAGCTGGGTGCAGAGAGCCCGTCGCTCGCCCAGCCCCCTTGCCCAGGCACTGTCATCCTGTCTAGGCAGCTCCTCCGTCACTCTACAGCTGAAGGCACATTAAGGGGCCCGCTCCCCCGTCAGCACCCCTGAGGCCTCGGAAAGCCCCCTGGGTTTGCCCTGAAAGACCAGGTGGGGGTCAAGGTCTCTCCGTGTATCTGGCAGCCATGTGGACCGTGGCCTGTGCTCCGCAGAAGGGTCCGGCTTCCCTGGCCCCCTTGCCTCTGCCCGGGGGAAGGCGGGTGGGCCTGGCCCGGCCAAGGCAGCGGAGCATCCGTGAAGCAGCCGGATGGCGTCGCGGTGAGGAAACAATTGGGCGATGACAATCAGAGGAAGGTGAAGGATCTTGTCCCAGTTCTTCCTGTTTTTGTGTGCGGTTGACTCAGATGGGCACTGATAGTCCTACCAGGAGATGGTCCCCAGTCGGCGAGGCGGCCCTCCAGGCCCCCGGCGGCTGCAGCTCCACGCCCACCCACGGCTCCTGCATCTCCCCTCTCCGGGCAGGAGCCAGACGGCCCAGCCCCACGGAGAGGGGCCCCTCTTTGTAAAACCGCCAACCTGGTTGGCACCCGCGCCCTGGGGCGGGGACTGCGGCAGGGATGAAAGGGGCTCCCACCCTGCCCTGGGGCCACCCATCAGGGACACACACACACAGGATGAGGATGACAGCTAGATGGCCGCGTTCTCCACGGCAGGGCCTGGAGGAGAAACGCAGCCACGCTGCAGAGTCCTGGGACACCGGGGGTCCCAGTCTTCTCCCCAGAAGACTCCTGAGTGATGTCCCGCTAGCTGTTCCCGGCCGCTGCTTGTACCTTGTGATGGAGGGGCAAGCAGGCAGCCCCGGGAAGTCTCCTGGAGATAGTCCTGAGCTGTCCCTGTCCCCACTGCTGGACAGCTCATCTTCTCGGGAAGCTCCCCAGGTCCCTGGGCCCCACGCTGCCCCAGGAGCCCTGAGGCCACTCAGTTCTCTTTTGTGCAAACTCCCTTCGATGGTTAAAGAACTCCCACTGCCCCACACCACCAGAATAGAATTTAGTCACAATGTAAGTTTGTTTGTAACAGTTTTGTTGAAATTTGTCCCCAACTGGGAGCAACCAAGGGGTCCTTCAGTAGGTGAATGGATTAACCGTGATTCATCCAAAGGAATATAATTCAGCACTAAAAAGGAATAATCTATCCTTCCATGAAAAGATGGAGAAAAAATAAATGCATGTTACCAAGTGGAAGAAGCCAGTCTGAGAAGGCCACACACTGTATGATTCAACTCTGTGACATTCTGGAAAGGCCAAACTATGCAGACAGTAAAAAGTCCGGTGGTTGTCGGGGGCTGGGGACGAGGAGGGGGCACAGAGATGCAGTGCAGAGGAGTTTCAGGGCCACTCATACAGTAGCGAAGCTACTCTGTATGACACTGCAATGGTGACTTTATGCATTTAGCAAAACCCGTAGCACGGACGACTCCGAGGGAACCCTCATGTGAATTCTGGACTTTTGTTAATAATAAGACATCAATATGTGTTCGCCATTTATAGCAAATGTGCAGCACTAGTGAGAGATGTGAAGAGAGTGGAATGAGTGGGGGGCAGAGAACTCTCTGTATTTTCTGCTCAATTTTTCTGTAAACCTAAAACTGCTCTAAGAAATAAAGTCAGTTAATTTTTTGAAAAAGGGCACCTGAGCACGCCACACGCCTCACTGACCCTTGTCACCAACGGCAGCCTCCTTAAGGCCCTTGTTGGGGAAGATTCCCGTGGGTTGCTGGGTGTTCACTAAAATCCCGTTTATTCTCGTGTTCCAGACACAGGGCAAATGTAAGATTAGGGCAGGCTCCCAGGCCTGCAGCTCTAACGGCCGTCAGACCAGAACAAGTGGGCAAATCACGCACAGAGCCGTGCAAAGTGATGGAATTCACGCGCACGGGTGTGGCGAGCGGTGTCTGCGGGTCTGACGTTCTGCCGGCAAGGAGAGTGAGGCCCCACCGGTTCCTGGGCGGGCGGGTTCTCTGCCCCTCCGGTCTCCCTGCTTTCTGGCAGGGGGTCATCGCCTGTGGAGGCTTCCGGGGCGTGGACGCAGCCTTCCCCTGGCTGGTCTGCTCCCGTCTCTGCTCACCGCCCCCCAGGACCAAGGAGGCTGTCCCGATTTAATGCGAAGATCTTGCTGTCATCATCCTCGGCCCCCGTGTTCGTTTCCTGTGGCCGCTGTCACCAATGACCATGATCAAGTGGCTTAAAACAAGACACATATATCTTGTAGAGCCTGGAGGTCAGAAGTCAGACACGGGACTCCCGGGACTAAGATCAGGTGTGGACAAGGCGGTGCTCTCCCTGGAGGCTCAGGGGAGACTCTGTTCCTTGCCTTTCCCAGCTTCTAAAGGCACCTGCGATCCTTGGCTTGTGGTCCCTTCCTCCATCCTCAAAGCCGGCGACCTCTGCTTCCACTGCCACGTCTGCTCCTGACCCCTTGCCTTTCTCTTCCCCTTGTGACTCCTTTGGGCCCATCCAGAGAGTGCAGGACAAGCTCCCCATCTCAACATCCTTAACTTAATCACATCCACAAAGTCCTTTTTGCCAAGTAAGGTCACCCACTCACAGTTTCCACAGATGAGGTCGTGACATTTGGGGGGCACCCTGATTCTGCAGCCCGCAACCCCCACCTTCTCCCACACATCCCATGAGCCAGGAAATCCTGTGGGCTCTGCCCTCTGCGTCTGATGGGCTCAGAGCACCTCCCACCACCCACTGTCAGCGATGCTTGGTCGTGTCTCCCCAGGGACGGCTCTGGCCTCCTTGCAGGTCTCCCAGCTTCTCTCCTCACCCTTTTCCAAACTGTTCTCAACCCAGTGGCCAGGCTGATCCTGGGAAGAGGTGAAGTTGACTCCCAGTGGTTCTGGTCTCACTCTGCATGAAATCAAGGTCCTTCCGACAGCTGACGAGGCCCAGCACGGTCTCCCCATCCTCCTGGTCCCTCTGCAGCAGCCCCTCGGGCCTGCTTGGCTGTTGCTCTAACACGCCAAGTGTGCTTCTGCCACAGGGCCTTTGCACCAACTCTCGCCTCTGCCTGTGCGTCCCTTCCCAGTGATCTCTGCCCAAATCACTATCCCTGAAGCTCTGGGTCCCTCCTGCTCAGCTCACTGCTTCCTGTGTCACTTGTCACTTTTCTAACAGACTTCACTGTCCATTTGTTTCTAATACTTGTCAGTCCCCTGTGCTAGAGGGACACTGGTAGGGCAGGAGTTTTGTGTGCTTTGTCTACTGATGTGGTCCTGGACTAGGGCGGTGTCTGGCCACAGCTGGTGCCCAGCAAAGACTTGTGGAGCACACGCAGATGAACGAGTGGAGGGAGCAGAGGCCACGAGAAGTGGGGAACGGAACACTGAGCTGGGTGCCTCTCCGGCTCTCTGAGCCAGTGGTCCTGGGCAGAGCAGGGAGACACCACCGCAGCTCGCCGGGAGGTCAGAATCCTTTCTCCACCCTCCCGTCCCACCTCCCCTGGCCTAGCTCCAGTGCTAGGGAAAGTCTGGGAACAAGCCATTTCTTTTCTCGTTCCCTCAGCTGGTCCAGGGGCTTTGGATGCTGGGGTGAGTAGGATGCTCTGAGTCCCAGTTCAAGTGGTGGAGGTGGACTCGTGGGGAAGAGGAGGGCGTGGTCCTGCTGCACTGCCGGGCGTCTCGTGTGCTCCGAGCGCGTCACAGGTGCTGTCATTTTACCCTGCGAATATCTGCTTGCTCGCCCCCTCCTCTGGGACGTGTCTCTGATCCCACCCCCACCCCTCCAGCAGGAAACAAGCCTTTCGGGGCCCCGCCGGTTCTCCTCTTGTATCTTTAATGTCAACTCTGGCCAGGATGGTGCATTTCTCAGCCTCCTTGCTTGTCTTTTCTGCCAACCCTGGGGGCTCCTGGAGGTCAAGTCCTGGGGTCTTCAATATCTTCCTGTCTCAAGCAGCTGGCACACAGCAGGTGCTCAGAAAACGCGGGTGAAAAAAAAAAAAACGGCTGGCTGGCTGGCTGCATAATGGGTTGATAAATGAATGGATTCCAGGGGGAGGCCCAGCTGGGGCAGAGTTGCAGGGGGAAGCTGGGAGAGGCGGGGTGGAGGGAAGGGGGAGGCCCCCTGCTCTGAGCCCGACATGGTTGCAAAGTCTCTTGACATCAGCCTGGAAAGAGAGGTGCACCAGCTGAGCGCCGGCTGTGTACCGAGCCCTGTGCACGTGTCCGTGGTTCACCCTCCCAAGACCCCCATCCGTGGGCTGCCTGGGTGTTTCCACTAAGCATGAGAGAACCCTAGTCAGTGGTACAACTGGGTTCCAATGTGAGTGGCCCTCCCAGGCCACGAATGCCTGGCCGAGGCGTCTGGACTCTGTCCTGCCCCCCCCGGGTGCCACCCTGCCTGGGGCCTCAGGGTCCCCCGCTCACCCACATTCGGGGCCTCTCATCACCATCTGCTTCAACCTCTTTACACATCCAGATGAATTTTCATCTGGGATGAAACCAGGATTCATCAGCTAACGGTGTATCCGGCTGCTGCCGGTACTTGGGAGCCATGGATGGCTTCAGAGCTGAGGGGGAACAGGATGAAAGGCCATCCCTGTGAAACTTGGCTGGGCCTCTGTTTCTGAGGTTCTTTGTCTTTACTGAGGGCCGACCACTGACTGCTTGCACCCGTGTCCCCAGCGGTGGGAGGCCTGGAAGCCTCAGAGGACTGCCCTCCAAGGGATTCAACTCTAGGACAACAGGCCAGGCGGCAGGGCCATCAGTGGAACCTGCATGAACGAGGCTGAGGATCTGGGAGGGAGGGAGGTGTGCCAGGCGGGGATGGGGCAGCTTCACTCCACCCCTGGGGACGTGGAGAGAGTGGGAGGGGGCCGATGGAGGGGAGCTCTGTAGGCGAAGCTCCAGGCCTGTCTGTGATCTGTGCGGGAGTGGAGCTTCTCTGCCCTGGGGCAGGAGCATCTGACACTCCCGGGGAGCTGGAGCTGGCCCAGCGGGCCCTGGCTGGGCGACCTGGGCAGGGCACTGCATCCCTAGGCTGGAGCCCCTGGGGAGACCGGCTTAATCATGCTCAGGGGTCCCCAGCCCCCCACCCCGGAGCACACCGTGTCACCCGCTGAGTGCGCCAGGCCCCGCAGGCACCGGGAGCCTAGGTGGACAGCCCGCTCCAGCCAGGAGGCCCAGAGCCGTGGGCGTCCTCAGTGAGGACAGCCGCCCTCTTGCTTGGTCTCAGCTCCTGGGGGGAGCGGCCACAGAGACACTTCGTGTTTGACTGTGCAAGCTGGGCGCCATCTCCCCTTCCCCAGGGCGGGGGGGCCGCAGCAAGCAGGGCCATCTGTTCCTCAGAAGCGCCCCGCAGCCCCAGGGCGCTTTCCCACTGCCCGGGGCTATTCTTACCACGCGGCCCGGCCCGAGGGCTAAAAATACCGCTGCGAGGCCTGTGGGAAAGCTGCCCGGCCGTCTCTGCGGTTCGCTGCTTGCCTCGGGGTCCCTGCCCGCTGCTGGGCAGCCAGGGCGCCCGCCCCCTGCACGGCCCAGGCCCCGTGGGCCCCGTCAGGACCCTCCTGATTTTAGTGGCCGTAGGTCTCCAGGGAGGGCGGCGGAGTCTGGGAGCCTTGAGCCCCCCACTTCACAGGCAGGGAGTCTGGCTCCAAGGGGAAGCGAGTCCCCTGAGGTCACGGTGCGGTCTGCTGTGGGGGCCCCGTCTGTCCTCTCCCTGTGGGTGGCCTGGTCCTGCTCCACCCCTGCCCCCTTCAAGGGACGTCTGGAGGCTGTGATGCTGGCCCGGAGGCTACAAGTGGGCTCTCTGCTTCCTAGAGCAAGTCTTACCGTCTCACCGCAGCATGAAGTTTACAAGAGATTTTCCTTTTTTTGTATCACATGCTTTTCCCAGAAGCCTTAGGGGCACCAGGGAGGCAGAGCGGGCTGTGGGCCCACCATGGGGACACGAAGTCCGAGGCTGTGAGGGGTCAGCTCAAGGTCACAAGCTGGGAGGTGTGAAGTAGAGCCTGAGTCTGGGTCCCCAGCGTGCCCTGCAGTCCCCGCATGGGGACCCAGCCCTCCCGAGCCAGGCTGTCCCGGTGGTGTCCCCTAGGCTCTCACCAGCTGGCGACTGAGGAGCACTGTGTGCTCCTACAGGAGGTCATCACTGCGGGGGCCCAGGGTGCTGGTTTATGAACTTGCCCTGTGCACAGAGGGCCTGCAGAGACGGAAGAAAGAGACATCCACTCCAGACAGACAGGTGGCAGGTCGAATAAGCAGGGAACTTTCGTACGAGACTTGTCTCAGGTGCCACAAAGGCCCCTAGATCCCCGTGTCCACCCGCCAAAGCTTGACATTTCAATAGAGACCTTAGCGGGCTTCAATCACGTACGCCGACCAGATGGTCCGAGTGCCACCTTACTCTCTCTAGGCTGCGTCCTTGGCACAGTTCCCACCATGGGGACGGCGGGCAGAACGAACATTCCAAGGACAGAGGACGGACGAAGAGCCTCCGATGCCTGGGTCCCACTCAAGGGTCAGCCGGCGGTCACGGCCCCTTGATTACCGATTCCAACCGAGGGCCACGCCCCCCGCCCGTCGGCCCAGCGCAGCGGCCACTGTGGGTTCGCACCCATTGGCTGCGTGTTCCCAGCGCCGCGGCCCTGATGGGTGAGCACGGTGGTTGCCCCGACAGGCCGCACAACGTGCCATTGTGCTGGGCCCACTTGGGGCAGGTTCATTAACTGCCTCTGCCCGGGTGGCCCAGGGGGCCCAGGCGACGCCAGGGACGGCTCTGTGAGGTCCCCGGCCTTGCTGCGGGGCTGGACAAAAGCCCCTTCTCTGCGCCCCACTGCTGCTCTGCGAGAGGCCGGGGGTCTGAGGCCCACTTGGGGGCCGGAGGAGCAGCTGGCGTGGCCTACGGTGCCCCCAAAACCCAGGCTTGAGGGTCAAGGCGGCCCCAGTGCCCGCCCGCTGGGCCTTGGGATCGGTTAACCTCTCGATGCACACCACCCCCTGCCCCGGTCAAGGGGCTGGAGCCCGGTCCTCACACATGAGGCCGGCCCACGGGGTGTTGTGAGTGGCCGTGCTTGGGAAAACCCTCCCACCCAGGGGGACATGGGGGCACGGTGCTCTGTGAGGGTCACAAGCAAAACTTCCAGAGAGGAGGGACCAGGCCAGGGAAGAGTAGGGGTGTGGAGGCCCACGCTGTGCCCTGGGGTAGGGGGCCAGGAAGCCAGCAGACCCTCACCCCGGCTCTGGGCAGAGCCTGGAGCCCCACTGGGAGGCCGAGGGGCTGCGGGCAGACGCCCTCTACATCCAAGCCTCAGCTTCGCCCTCTGGAGAAAGTTGATCTCTAAAACTCTTCTGTCTTGACCTTCAGGGAGCCTCGGAAGGTGAGGGGCACAGGGCGGCCAGTCTGTCTCTGCAGGGGGAGGGCCTGGGAGATAGGGGGGCGCCCAGAGCTTCTTGGGGATGGGAGAGCCTTTGACGACATTCTCCCCTGGACCTGGCTTTCTGCCCCTTGTCCCCCTGAACCACAAGGTTCCCCTTAGGGTGCACCAGGAGGCCTGGGTGCTGTGACCCACGGGCCAGTGAGCCCTGGACAACAGAGGACAAGGCTGACAATGCCATCAGCCTCCATCCTGCCTGTGTGGGCCTCAACATCCCATTTTGTAGACCAGAGGAGGCACAGAGAAGTGAGGGGCTTCACCGAGGGACGAGGCTGACTCAGGAGGGATGTCTCTGTGCTCAGGAGGACAGCTTGGATGCCCTCGAGGCCCCTGGCTGGGTCCCCTCTCCTCTACTGTCCTGTCCCAGCAGCCCCTGCTTGGCCCCTCTCTCCCATCCTCCACCCTCCCCTTTCCTCCTTCCTCTTCTCTGCCGGCTCCAAGTGCCGCACCCAAGCCTCGGGGACACGCGCTCGGCCTCCAGCATTCCTGCCCTGTTTTCATTTAGGGGACGTCCCCCAAAATACCCAGGCTGCTGGAGGCGGCAGCAGCCTCGCAGGCCCCCTGGGAACGTACTTGAAAGCCTTGGCTGGGCCGAGGCCTCCGGGGCTGCCAAACCAGCGGCTGGCAGGGGGCAACCAGAGATGGAGGCGGCGGGGAGCGCAGAGGCAGCAGGACAGGGCCAGGACCCACCAGTACGGCTCTCCGGCTCAGGCGGGGGCGGAGGCGGCAGCTCCGAGGCCAGGAGGGAGACCTCAGGAATGTGGCATCGCAGTGCTGACACTCACATTTTCCTGCTGCCTGGCTCCCAGCTTGCGGGGACAGCAGGGCAGGGCCAGGAGCCTGGGCCAGGGGACACAGCCTGGCAGAGGTCCCCGGGGCTGGCTGGAGTTTGCAGCCCTGCCTTGGAGCCAGACTTCTCACTCCTCGTGAAGCCCCTCAGATGGGCTGGAGCAGCCCCAGCCCCCGTCCTCACAGGCAGTCACCTCCCTCCTCGTCCCCAGGAAGCCTTCGGCCTGGGAAGGGCAGGTGCTGCTCTGGGCCTGGCGGGCAGCTGGACACTGTTGTGCCGGCCGAACTCGAGCCGAGCCTGGAGGCCTGGGAGGCAGCAGTGGGGCCTGTCGAGGACCGGTCCTCAGGTGCCCCTCTCCCGGCCACCCTGAAGCTGACCCAGTGTCTGGCTCTGAGATGATCTGAGTGGGGTGGGGGCACAGGCCCCACCTCCAGTAGGACTTCCCCAGGAGTGATGTCCCTTCCTCGGCTGCAGACTAAGGTGACCTAGTGGTTCTCATGGGAACTGCACGCCTGGAGTGAGCGAGTGCCCGGACCTCGGCCTGGGAGCCTGGAGTTACTTCACTCTGGGCAGAGCTCTCCCACTCTCCAGGCCTTGGTTTCCCCCTCGGTCACGTGGGAGGACCATTGCTGTCCTGCCTGCCTGTGTGGAAGAGAGGGGTCCCAGGGAGGGTCCTGAGGGCCCTGGGATCTCAGGCAGCACCCAAGACAGGGGCCTGGCGAGCTCCCCGCCACAGCGGGAGCCGCACGGGGCTTGCCCCTCCCTGCGCCCGAGGCTGGTCCAGGAGAGCCTCGGTGCTTTAGCAGGCAGAGAGCCAGCACACGGCCCCAGAGGGGAACCCTGTCGGCCCTGTGGCCTGCTCATAGACGCCAGCTTGCCTCCTGACCTCAAATATTGGCTCTGGCAGGCGGAGGGGTCAGCCGTAAAGACCGGGCAGCGGGCGCCGGCCAGTCTGCTGCTGAGTCACCTGGTGGAGGTGCCGCGGGGGCCAGCCCCTGCCCCCGTGCTTTCCTGGGGACATCCCTGCGGGACACCAGAGTCTGTGGCCAAAGCCTGTCTACCTCCTGCCCCGACCCCAAGAATTCCCCAGCCCCCAGACCACTGGTTCTCTTGTCCAGCTAACCTTGACAGAGGAGCGCAGAGGCTTGGAACCTTACGAGTTTGATCTGATTCCTGGCTACATCATGTTCTGTGTGCCCTCGGGAGAGGCCTTTTACCTCTCTGACCCTCTGTGTCCTCATCTGTGAACGGGTATCGATCATATCACCTATTTGCTTGGATGTTAAATAAGATCCTGTGTCCACTGAAAACAGTGCCTGGCTCAGGGCGCCTGCCTGGGAATGTTCCTTTGCCTCCCCGGCTGCCTCACCAATCATCCCTGACATCCCACAGCTGGCCCAGGACAAGACGGGGGATCCAAGATTTGGGTACAGTCCTCTTTCTCAAGTCGCCATGGGAGATAAGATGCGGACGCGAATCCCTGTAAGTCACACACTGTAGAAGACTCTTCCCACTCAGAACAGAGGAGCCGGCAGTGCCCTCGGATAGTGTGGAGGGCTTTCTGGAGGAGGTGACGTGGCAGCGGGCTGAGTCCAGGGTTTGAACCAGCAGGTCAAGGACAGGGAAAGCACAGACTGAAGAGGCTGCAGGAACTCTGGGATCTGCTCCTGGCCACACCCCTCTGCGGATTGGAGGGTGCCCTCTTCTCTTTCTGGAAATTGTTGTGTCTTTCCTATTGCCCAAAACACTTGTGTCCCTTGTAGAAATTCTTAAAACGTGCTCCACAATCAGGAGGCCTTTATGCACATGCCTTCGGTAACCACCCCTGGGAGGCTGGAGCAGGCATCTTCCTCCTTTAGTTGGATGGACAGTGGCCAGGTCATTCTTTTATCTATTGATTTGTAAATATATTGTCTGATTGATTGGTTCACTCATTCCTTCCTTCCTTAGCAAGAATGCGCAGGGAGTAAAAGTCTGCTGGAAGTGGACCAGAACCAGGTGCCTGGGGTTCTGGCCTGATGGTGCGGCCAGGGAACATCTCAAGTCTGACTCTCACCAGCCCCACGTGCACAGACACTGAGGCCGTGGGCCCGATCCCACTGCTGGGGAGCCTTGGGGTCCCATCACCAGGGGGCTGGAAGAGGGGCCTGACTCTGTGGGCCACATCCCAGAGCCCGACTAGCTCCTGCTAACTAGGGGCCATCTCGTTCTGAGCTTTTGCTTTCTGCCCTGAAGGCTGCAGAACACAGGCGACACTCCAAGAGGACCCCTGCTTCCCTGGAGCCAAAACAGGGCTCAGATACAGCCAGCATGTGAGTCCCCTGTGTCCCCTCACTGTGTGCTCGGGAAACTGAGGCCCAGAGAGAGGCAGCGCCTGAGTGGGCTGCCCCTGGAGCCCGGGCTCGCCTGCCCCCGAGGGGCCCTGGGCTCCACCGCCCCAGACAAAGGCCCTTCTTTGAAGCGCCTCAGACAGAGCCCCGGTTTCCGGCCCCAGCCCACCGGGAAGCACCCGCCGCGGCAGCTGTCTTCATCTGCTGCCCCGCCAGCCGGGCCGCCCGGGCCTTGGTTTATTGTCAGCTTCCTTGCCAGAAATATGCTTGAACAAATGCTGTAAACAAACGGAACAATCGCGGACCATCACGCTTAGATTTCTCTCTAATATGCATAAAATGGGGTGCGGCTGGGGCTGTCTGCTGAGTGCAGAGTCCGGAGCAGCCCTGCCTGGTGAAGCCCCTTGCGGACCTGGCCCCTCCCTGCCTCTGGAACCCCAGGCCCCTGCTCCAAGGCCACAGACAAGCCCCAAGGCCTTCTGAGGTGCTCCCAGAGAGCAGGGTGAGGGTGACAGCTTGAAGACCTTCCCACGGAGATACTTTGATTTATTCAGCAAACACAGACCTGGTGCTATGTCCTTGACAAATATTTGCCTTTTCCTCCTCGCAAAAACCAGCAATGTAGGGCTGATCCTGATCCCGTTTTATAGAGAAGGAAACTGAGGCACAGGGAAGTTAGGTAACAGCTCCAAGGACACACAGCTAATGAGAGGAGGAGCTGGGATTCCACCCCAGGCCATGGTTCCTAGAGTCCCTGTCTTGCCAGAGGGTTGCTTGGGAGGAGGGGCTGATGGCAGGTAACCTGGAGTTCTGATGAAGGGAGCTTCAAACCGCGGCCACGCAAATGGCCGCCCTCCCTGACGCAGGCCTGAGACTTACAGTGTGTTTGCGGGAGCTCAGGGCTGTGGTCAGAACCAAGGCGCTCTCCTAACATTGATTTGAAGGGGTGTGGGGTCCTTGCTGACACCTGGATCTCAAGCTTCCAGCCTCCAGGACTGGGAGACAGTTCTCTTTTTCAGCTGTCCATTTGTCACACTTTTTGTTACAGCAGCCACAAGAAACTAAGATAGTGAGTGCCGTGCTCTTTCTAGGAACAAACTGGGCTGAGGGGTGAACTCCCAGAGCAGGAGGGCTGGGGAGAGGGCTGTCTGGTGTTGTTCAAAGGTGGGGCATGTGTTCAGGTCTGCTCACATATAGGCTTTGGTTCATACGGTCTGCCTAAAAAACTAAGGTCAGGCTTGTTTATGTATTTTGGATTACAGGTACAATTTGGAAGACATGAGGATTTATTCATTCAAAGTTTATTGACCACATACTGTGTCTCAGGCACCAACCAATTTGCCTCTTTCAACAATGCTGAGAGCTTAACTATGCAAGTCATCAGTATTTCTTCCTTCTGCCCATCCATCCATCCATCCTTCATCATCCATCATCCATCCATCCATCCATCCATCATCTTCCATCATCCATCCATCCATCATCATCCATCCATCCATCATCATCCATCATCAGCCATCCATCATCATCCATCCATCCATCCATCATCCATCCATCCATCATCATCCATCCACCATCATCCATCCATCATCATCCATCATCCATCCATCAATCATCATCCATCCATCCATCATCATCCATCCATCCATCCATCGTCATCCATCATCCATCCATCATCATCCATCCATCCATCTATCCATCATCATCCATCATACTTCCATTCATCATCATCCATCATCCATCCATCCATCATCATCCATCATCCATCCATCCATCATCATCCATCCATCCATCCATCCATCCATCCAACATCATCCATCATCCATCCATCCATCCATCCATCCATCATCAACCATCATCCATCCATCCATCCATCCATCCATCATCATCCATCATCCATCCACCCATCCATCCATCATCATCCATCATCCATCCACCCATCATCATCCATCATCCATCCATCCATCCATCCATCCATCCAACATCATCCATCATCCATCCATCCATCGTCATCCACCATCCATCCATCCATCCATCTATCCATCATCATCCATCATCCATCCATCCATCATCATCCATCATCTATCCATCCATCCATCCATCCATCATCCATCCATCCATCCATCATCAACCATCATCCATCCATCCATCCATCATCAACCATCATCCATCCATCCATCCATCATCATCCATCATCCATCCACCCATCCATCATCATCCATCATCCATCCACCCATCCATCCATCGTCATCCACCATCCATCCATCTATCCATCATCATCCATCATCCATCCATCCATCATCATCCATCCATCCATCCATCCATCATCTATCATCCATCCATCATCATCCATCCATCCATCCATCCATCCATCCATCATCTATCATCCATCCATCTATCCATCATCATCCATCATCATCCATCCATCATCATCCATCATCCATCCACCTATTCATCCATCATCATCCATCATCCATCCACACTTTCCTCCCTCCCTCCCTTCCATTCATCCACTCATCTACCAATCCATCCACCATCAATCTTCCTTCCTTCCTTCCATTCATTCATTCAACACCTTCCTCCCTCCCCATCTGAAGACCTTAGAATCTCAGAGTTGGCAGAGACTGCATGTGGTGTGGATGGTGCCTTGTCCAGACCATCCCACTACAGGGATCTCCCATAGGTGGTCCTAGGGCTTCCTTCTGAGCCCCTCTGCTAACAGGTGCTCAGGGCTGCTCTGGGCTGCCCCTGGCCTACAGAGGCCTTTTCTCCTGCCCTGGGCTGTCCGCTGGGCTTGGTGTTCCTGCATACAACAGTAGTTGTCATAGCATTAGAGTCACAGGGCAGGGGCTTGTGTATCTATTCCTGCTGCCAGCTTCCATGCACCTCTGTCTCTCTGGGCCAGAGAGGATCTCCAGCCTCCATGAGCTGCAGCAGACTGAATGGGCAGAGAGGCCCTCTTAGGGTGACTGCAGGAGGCACGGGGAGTGGGGTCTGGCCCCTCTTGCCCAAAAGAGCTGAGACATTTGGCCTGGTCTTTGGACCTTTCAGCCCTGGCCTCCCACTTAGGACACACTCAGAAGTCCCAGTGTGTGATCTCTGAGGTCCCGGTAGAGGCTGGCACTGAAGTGGGAAGGGGCCAACACAGGTCCCACCTGGTGAGGCAGCGCAGCATGGATGGCAGGTCCGGGAGCCTGATGCCCGGGGTGGCAGCCGGCTGTGGTACACAAGGTCGCCTTGGGTGAGGGACGCAGCTGCCTGCTGCCCCGATTTCACCATCTGTAAAATGGGAAGGCGGTGCTAATGGCTGCTTCACAGGGGCTCTGAAGATTGAATGCGATATGGCTGTGTTCAGCACGTGCACACCGGGGGTGTGTGACCACCTTCACCACCTCCAGGCCTGGACCCAGCACAGGGTTGCTGGTGGACCCAGCACTTGGCTCCGACCCTCTTGCTAGGCTGGGTGGCAGTGGAGTCAAGCTGAGGACTCGCCTAGGAATCAGACAGGCTTGGCGCTACTCTGGACACCCCTTGCCCTCCCCTAAGTGCCTGCGTCCCTTGATGACCCCTGACCTGGCTAAGCCCCTTCTGTAAAGGGGGGCGGAGGAACACGTGGGATCACTTTGGGGCACACAGCAGGGCTGCGCCTAACTCCCTAGCAGGGTCAGTGCCGGAGTCAGCACTGGGGTGGCCTGAACACCTCGGTCCGTGATTAACAGCAAGACCCAGGAAGCGAGTCAGAGAGGCTGACTGCAGGCTCCTTTCCAGATGTTTCACCCTGAAGCATATTCAGGGGGCCCAGACTCAGCCTCAACTGAGGCCTGAAGGTGGGAGTGTTGAGTGAAGAGAGGCTTTCAGGGAACTTTCAATTTTCCCAAGATGAGGACATTCAAAGAAGAGGAAACAGAGGGTCCAAGAGGATCGCTGCAGATCTGTCCAAGGGACATTTTCCCCAGCATCCCAAGGGGACAACGATGACATTGGCTAGTGCCAGGGCTCTGGGCTATCATGAAGGCTGCAGCCACACACCAGGGGGCCCACGCTCCTATCAGGCCAGCTGGGCTCTTGCAAACTCTCCCTGGGAAGCCTGCAGGGTCCTTGGATGCTCTTGGGGTCAAACCTGCGGAAGAGCCAGAGACGGCAGTGGGAACTAGCTGCTGGTTCTGCCTGGGCTCGCCCTGGGACCTGGCACACCCAGCCACCTTGCAGTCCCCTCCTCCAGCTGTCCCCGAAAGAGAGGACCCCTTTTTGCCAGTGCCCACGGCTGCCAGAGAAAATTGGTGATTCAGACTCAAGTGGAACATCCAGACTGCCCTGTCAGCCAGATGAGACCTCCCCTGCAGGGGAGCGATGAGTACAGAGGATGCTTGCTAAGCACCTACTGTGCGCTCAACTGAGAGCTGGGGAGAGGAGTCAGCTGTAGACTTTATCATCCAAGTCGAGACCTCTGCACCTAGACCTCTGGAGCTCTAACTCACGGGACATGGTGGGCAGCTTCGGCAAGGAGGCCAGAGCAGATGGCGTGGGAACCCAGGGGAAGGTGGGGTCACCCCAGCAGAGGGATGTGAGGAGGCTTGCTGGAAGAGGCGCCTCTGAGCAGGCTAAGACAAAGTCCACTGCTGAGACGGGCAGGAGGGGTTGGACAGATGGGGACGTAGCGTGGGTAAGGGTTTGGAGGTGGGGGAGCCTGGGTGAAGCGAGCGGGTGGGCATGGGTGTGGGGGGAGGGGGGCACGTGTATGAGCGGGGTGTCCAGAGCCACGACCGCCGGGCAGGGAGCAGCCAGGCCAGGAGCAGAGGACTGAGGCCACACCTGGCAGAAAAGCCGCTCCTTGTCCCTCATGGCTGCTCCGCACCTCCTCTCACCCCAAATGTGAGCAACGGGGCATTTTCTGGTTGTAAAATTGACACACATTGATTGCAAAACCAATCAGAAACATGGAAAATTATTGACTGGGGAATAAAAATCCTCCAACAGTCCTGCCCGGAAATAATCCTGGGGAACATTTGGACGCAATTCCTTCTAGTCTTTCCTTCTCTCCTCCCACGTGCACGCTCTCCTGCTGGTTTTTCACATCCTGTATTATTTCCTGACGTCTTGTTTTCAAGTGAAAACATTGACTCAACACTTATTAAATGTTAAGTAATTAACTTACTAAGTGAAAATACTCAAGGCATTCAAGCACCTTTCTGAAATGGTAAAACGTATCCATTACGGGGAGAGATCTTAACCTAGCCCAGCCCCTTGTGAGAGGAAGTTAAGGTGGAGAAGGGTGGTCCCTAGGGGCTCCCAGAGGCTCAGTGTAGGGGTGGGGGCCCTCGGGGAAGGTGTTCTGATACCTCCTGTGAAACCAGGCCACGGCCTTCCAGCATCCACCCCTCTCCTCCTGTTTCCCTTCCTGCAGGCCCCGCTCTCAGAGTCACTTTTGGGGCCTCGGTTGATCTGATCATGCTTTGCACTGTGGCCCCCTCAGGGATATCCTACATCACCCCTCCTCCCCGTTTATTTCCTTCAGAGCAAAGAATTGCACCGTCTGTAACCCTCTTGTGATTTATTTGATATCAGCCTCCACCCCACCCCGTAGGAGTGCTCCAGGGGAGGGAATTGGGCCGATCTGGGGCAGGTGTTGTCAGACAGGTGTTGAATGAAGCCCCTTGTGGGTGCACAGGGCCCCACACTCAAAGAGGCCCCACCCTTGGTTTAATGCTCCGATCATTTTGGAACAAAAGGCCTGCCTCCTCAATACGCACCACGCCCCACACGCGATGTCACCGGCCCTGCTGTTGGCTGTTACCGTCCGGGCAGCTTAGCGAGGCGGTTTCTTGGGGATCCTCCTGCCCTGCTCTGACCTGTCCCCCGCCTGGCCCAGGGTCACCCTGCTGGGGGCTGGGGTGGCTGACTTTCTTGTCTTTCTGACCTGAGGCTCCCTGAACTAGGTGTGTGTAGAGGTGGTGGTACGTCCTTTCAGCCTCTACTTGGGGTCTTCCTGGAGACACACCAACTTGAGTTAGGTCAGCAGGCCCCTCTCCTGGCTCAGGGCCTCGGGCGTGGTGGTCCTGGTGCAAGGAAGGGGTGGGGAGGCGATGCCTGAGTTCTGTGGCTGGGAGCCTTGGTTGTGCTGTGTGACCTTGGGTCAGTCCTTGAAATTCATCTGGAAATTTTTTTGCGGAGCTCAGATGGAAGGATGAATGAAGGATGCATTATAAACTGTGGAGTGCTGTCCACCTCCCAGAGGGTGGGGGACGGTCAGAAGGTGCTGTGACTCTGTGATGCATTGCGAAGAGGAGTCAGGACTGCTTACTTGGTCCCACAGCCACTTATCCAGAATGTTCTTCAGGCGAGTCCCCACCTTGCCCCGGAGCATCAGCAGAGGGACCCCAGGCCGGAACCCAGGACCCTGGGTGGATGCCTGCTCTGCGCTTCCCCAAGGAGCACCCCCGTGGCCTAATTTGAGGCAACAATGGACCTCAATCCATATTAATGATCCTCCAGGACCTGCGTGGCGCCTTTGTCTTTGGCGCGCGCTGCCTGAGATCAGCGGGGCTGCAGGGTCCTGGCCTAATTTGGAGGGACAGGTTTCATCATCACCCTGGATTCGGGCGGCCCCATCTGACAGGCCCACGACCCTCTGCATGGAAGGACCACGTCAGAGGCGGCCTTCCCCCCGCCCCACCGGCTCGCCCGGAGGTCTGGGGAGGAGGGCGGGGGAGGCGGCGGCGACTGGGGGAGCGCGGGGTGAAGAAGGGGCCGCACCCCGGCCCCTCAGGCAGGCCTGCGCCAGGGCTGGTTGGGGGGCGCTATTGATTGGATCGGAGAGTGGGGAGGAGGCGGCCGCCCCGCCTCCCGCACGCTCTCTGACCACCCACTAGAGGCCAGGGTGCCGCCGGGGCGGGCCGGGGCTGGCCGGGGCTGGGTTCCCGGGGGAGGTCGGCAGGAGCGAGGGCCTGGCTCGGGGCAGCCTGGCCCCCAGGGAGGGAGAGGACAGCGTGGGGCTGGTTCCTGCCTGAAATCGCTTCGTTCGCAGGTTTGGGCCACGGCATCCTAGCGACATCACGTGGGCACCTGTCAGGTGTCGGCACGTGACAAGTATTCCGTGTTTACTTCCCTCAACCTCAGGAGGCCAGAGGACTGCCCCGCATCCTAGGTCAGGAGGTGTGCCTGAGGTCACAGGGCTGGAGAATGTCGGGCTGAAGAGAAACCCAGGGTCCGGCTCTGGAGTCCCGTGGCCTGGCCTCGCCCGCACCGGAGCCCACCGCCACTGCCCTCTCTTGTTTGCACACGTGGCTGCCATGTCCACCTGGGTTTTCCCAGAAGCAGAAAACCCAAGTGTGTGGGTCGTGTGTGGGGTGCAGTGCACAGTGAGGAGGCGGGGTGAGGAGGTGCGGCTCTGGGAGGTAGTCAGGTCATAAGGCTGGGGCCCCTGTGAGGGATGCAGACAGCTTGCACCTCTGTCTGCTCTGTCCTGTGAGGATACAAAGAGAAGCCTTCTGTCTGCAAACCAGGAGGCAGACCTTCCCCAGACACAGATCTGCTGGCACCTTGCTCTTGGACTTGCAGCCACCAGAATTAGGAGAAACAGAAGCCCCCCAGTCCTGTATTCTGGTGTGACAGCCTGTGTGGACCAAGATGGTGTTTATTTGGGAAGTGATCCCAGCAAACGTCGGAGGGGATCTGGGCAGGTGTTCCACCAGGCAGGGCAGGGCTCGCAGGCTGGGCTCCGGGTTTGTTCAAGGACCCCCTCCTCCTTGGGCCAGTGGGCCGCCTGGGTCCCATCTCATGTATTGGTGGAAGCTCTGCACAGGGACACCCAAACCTCTGCTCATCCCACAGCCCAGCCCCACCTCTGAAGGGGAGGCACATCCCACCCCAGGGGTGAACATGCAAGGCTGCATGTGGAAGAAGGTGCAGCCTGGGAGCCACAGGGCAGTGAGATGGCACCCTCTCCATTCCCTGTTTGCCTCCAGGACAATCTCCAGGACGATCTTCTCACTGTGGCCAGTGAAGCTCCTGGCCATCCTGCCCTGGCTTCCTCCCCCCTCCTCCTCCCTCTTCCCGCTACCCTGTCCTGGCACACGGGTGCCGGCCTCCCCTCCCCCGCAGTGTCATTTTTCCCTCCTCCAGCATCCGGCCCAGGGGTGCCCTCATCCAGGAAGCCTTCCTGGATCTAGGTCCCCAGCCACGGCTCCCCTCTGTACCTCCATCCTAACTCCTGCCGCCTCTCCCTCCAGACCCCCTGGCACATACCCATACCGTATAGGAGGTGCTCCCCACCCCATCCCCAGTAATTGAGGGGCAAATGGACGAAGGAGATGAGTGGACAGTACCTGACCTGGAGTTTTCTGACTAAGAAGGAAGGCAATCTTCTTGAAGATGGTCAGCTGTCTCAGCCAGAGCCCCCTAGGCTTGCTCCCCAGTCCTGCGCCTGCCCCTGGGGCGGAGACCCAAAGAGAGAGAAATGGCCCCCACCCCGAAATCCCTGTTGGAGATGAGGCTGCGCCCCCACCCAGGGAGACAGCCGAGGGTTGTTCCTTTGATTGATTTAGTTCATTTCCATTCAGTTCAGCTCAGTTCAGTCTCATTCTGTCCAATTCAACAAGACATCTCAGAGTCCCCCTGAGGGCGGCAGGCTAGCCTTTCTGTGCCGTTCAGGACAGCAGGCTGGGCCCTGGGGGCCGAGTCTCAGGGTTGGCACTCTGCTGCCTCCACAACTTTCTGTGGGTCAAATTGTGTCACCGGCTGGTCTGACTCAAAGGGCAGGGAGACCCACCCCCTTCTTGATGGGAGAGGCTACGGGGCCCATCCCTGAAGGCAAGGTGGGTGGGTGTTTGTTCTCAGTCAATGGCAGGAACACAGAATTACCAGGAGAAGGTGCCTGTTTGGGAGAGCTCCCCACCTGCCACGTTGCCTCTGCCCTGGCACCTGTGCACCTCCCAGCCGGCACGCGGCTTCAGGGACCCTGTCTTTCGGGCAGGGGTGAAGCTCAGACCAGGCACAGCGTGCTGCAGCTGGACCGGGGACTCGGAGGCTCTCTGACTGAGCCCCAGTTTCCCAGTGGGCACCCTGGGAGTGTGTGAGTCCTGCTCCAGGGCCAGGGAGAGGCAGGCTGGTGATAACCCAGTGGCAGCGCTTTGCTGCCCTCAGGCCCCGAGAGCAGGGCGGCCTTATCGACCGGTGGCCTTGTGGTCACACAGGGCCGGCCCTCAGAAGGACTCGGTGTCGCGCTCAAGGCCCAGCTACCTGGCCTAGAGCTGGTCGTCATTTTTGAACTGGGGCCGTGCTTTCATTGCGCTCTGGGGCACCCCCGGCTACGTGGGGCGCTGTGTCAGGTGGGACCCGAGCTGTTGGCCGACGCCCCTCCCCGAAGCCCTGGGAGGCACAGATGACAGCCCCCCCCCCCACTTTCCCCACTCAGTGAAGGCCTGGGCAAGGTGGGAGTGAATGGATTGTGAGGAAAGGGGTGGACGAGCGAGTGGTCCAGAAAGCAGTCGGCTGCATTGGCCCGAGAAATGGACTGGGTTTTGCTCACTGTACACTTGGAAGTAATGGAAACTGCTCTTTAAAGGGCTCTGGGACGCAGACCTCTGGGGGCTGCCGCTTCTTTGTCCCGCGCATGGCGGGGCAGGGCCCCATCTGACGGCTGACAGCACCTACAGAGACCCCGGTTTCCACTCCGGCATCTCCCCGACCCCTGGCTCCAGTGGCCACCCTGCCCCAGCCCTCCTGCTCCCCTGGGAACCCCCAGGCGGACTTGGGGAGGAGGGGACCGCCACCAGCCCGGCAAGCTGAGTTCTCCCGGTCCCTGCGGACCAGGTGGTGGGGCGGCGGCCCGGCCGGCACAGGCCAGCTTTCATCCCGCCTGAGGGGCCTGAGAAATGGTGGGGGCGGCTTTATCCGAGCTGGGCCGAGCAGGCTCCTGAGAAGTCCTGACGGGCATTACTCAGGCTGACACGTTCTGTTTCCCTCCGGCGCAGACAATGAGGAAGAGCCAGTTAAGGATACGGCGCTGGCCTTGTGCGCGGCTGAAGGTTTTTTGAGAAAAATGTAATAGACGACAATAGAGCACTTTGTCGCGGTCGAGGGCCTTGGGGACGGGGCCCAAGCGGCTGGCTTCATCATCACTTATGATGAGAGGAGATTTAGTGCCTTCTTTCTTCGCTCTGTCAGGGAGAACAATGTTGGGGGAAGGCCGAGGTTCCCATTATAAATCACCATAAGCCCCATGGAAACCCCTCCCAAGCCCGGGCTGTGAGCGGGCAGACGCTGAGCGGTGGGGCCCCGCGGCCCGGCCCGGCCCGCACTGCCCGCGGCCGCATCGGCCGCCAGGATGGCGGGTGGGCGTGGGGGTGCAGCCCAGGCCCCCACCCGTGGGAACTGAGGCTCCAGAAAGGCTCTGATCTCCACCCCGAGAAGCAGGCACATGCCACGGAGAATGGAAAAGGCAAGGCCTGCCCACCCCTTCAATTAGAGAAAGGGGAGCAGAGAGACAGGGGTGCTTGGAGCTCCGTCCTGGGGCCCAGGAGTCTGGGGGGCAGGGGGTGGATGACGGGTGGGAAGGCCTGCTGGGCTTGACCTTGGCCTGCACTTTACAAAGAGAAAACCAAAGTCCAGAGAGGGATGGACACTTACTCAGAGTCACACAGCAGTTTGATATCAGAGCTGGCCAGTGATAGGACCTGGGCCTCCCGCATCCAAACCCACTTCCCACCGGCTAGTGAGCCCAAGCCTCGCTAAAGCGCCATTGGTTCCAGAAATGCTGGAATCCTGACAGCTTCTTTCTGTCCAGAGGTCTCCCGTACCCCCCTCAGTGGCCCCACCTGGTGAGCAGGGCCAGCTGCTGCTTCTCCCATCCCTCTGCCCGGGACCACATCAATGGGGAGGGGGCAGGGCTGGACCTAGAACTGGGGGCTCTTGACCCCCAGGACTGACAGCAAGCCGTCCCCAGCAGGAGCAAAGACCACCCTTTGCCAAAAGACAAGATTTTTTGATTTTTGGAAGGTAACTGGATATGAATCCCATACATTAGGCAACCCTCCTATTGTGTGGCTGGGGTGGTACCCCACTTTCAAATCCATGAAACATATGAATACTTGTCCCAAAGGAGACAGAGATCTGACAGTCCAGGTAAGGTTTTGCCACCAAAAAATTTTAGTTGGGTCAGGTTTTAATGCCAGGAAAGTGAGCAGAAAATTCTGGGTTTCAGAGCGTCTTGGATTTCGGAATTTGGATCAGCGACGTGGATTTGTACTGCCGCCGGGGCGCCTGTTTGTTACCTGAAGCTCGGCCCTCAGTGCTTCAGTTCTGTCAGTCTTCGTGTCGCCCCCCAACCCGGCCCCCCAGACTCCTCGACACACATAGGACATCTGCCCTTGTGTTTCCGGTTTTATTCCTGGGAATCTGATGGAAATGAAATCTAGCCTCTAACGACTGCCCTGTGGTCTTGCTTGAGCCCCAGTTACCCCACCTACGAAGTGGATGTGATCACTGCACCCACCCCTGGGCGGCCACCGGGGCCAGGGGCGCTCGCCCGCGGAGTCTGTGTAGCAGCAGCCCGGTCCGCGCCGCAAACACTGGCATTACTATTATCGCTGGTGCTGTGCCCTGACCCTGGCAGAGCACGGTGAGTTAGCCCAGCGAATGTCCTCCGGGTGGCTGCAGCCCCCCCCACGCCGGGAGGGGGTCACCACCTCATCTCCGCTGTCACCCCTTCAGTCTCTGGGCTCCCGTCACCCCGAAGTTCCCATTCCCGCCCCTGGTCTGTGATTTCTGCCTCCAGAGATCACCTTTTTTGGCTCCGATTTTCCCCTAGCCTGAAATTCTCGTCTCTGCCTCACATGTTCTAGAACTTTCTTCCTTCTGTTGGGGAGCTGCTCACCTGACCTCCGTGAGGATGGCTGTCATCAACTACCCTCTCAGTGTAGTTTGGTGCAGCCACTATGGAAACAGTATGGCGGTTCCTTAAAAAAACTAAAAACAGACTCACCACGTGAGCCAGGAAACCCACTCCTGGGCAGGCACCTGCAGAAAACTGTGATTCAGAAAGACGCCTGCACGCCAGTGCTCACTGCAGCGCTGCTCACAGCAGCCAAGACATGGACGCGACCTGAGTGTCCTCCAGCAGACGACTGGATGAAGCAGCTGTGGTGTATGTGTGCAACGGGATGCTGCTCAGCCATAAAAATGAATGAAATAACGCCATTTGCAGCAACATGGATGGGCTTGGAGATCGTCATTCAAAGCGAAGTGGGTCAGAAAGAGAAAGAAAAATGCTATATGATATCACTTATATGTGGAATCTAAAAAAAAGGACACAAATGAACAACTTATTATTTATAACTTAGATGATTGATTTCTTATGTGCGAGCACATCTGACTGTCCTTTATGACTGGATCAGTGCATTCTGTTGCTTCTTGTTTTGTGGTTGGCTTTATTCCTTTGATAACTATGTTAGTTTAAAAAGCTAAAGCTCTAAACTATTCTTAGAAACAATGAACAGTGCATATGCGCAAACTAAAAAAAGTGCAGTATATTGTATATATGTATTTACATGCAATACATTGTATATGTGCAGTCAAATTGTAACAGTGATAAAACTGAAAGCTGAGAAAAAAAAAAGGATCTCCCCCCTCATTGTCCAAGGTCTGCTGGGGGCAGGAGCGTGTCCGGCTCCCCTCCGTGTGCCCCCAGCACACAGTTTCCAGGGGGAGCTGGATCACAGCTGGGGTGGGGGGTGTGAGGGACCTTACCCTGGGCCGTCACCCTGGCCAGGCACACCCAGTGCCATCTTAAAACCAGACACGGCCTGGAGATGCTGGTCCTCTAACTCCTGCTGCGCCGTCTCCACTTCCACCGCAGAGACGGGCGCCGGTGGCACCGCCTTTCTAGTAGAGGAAAGCCCCCTCTCATGGGCTGCCTGCTGCGACACCGCTCCCTCCATCCTGCCCCGCAGGCTCCGGCCGCCCTGGGCAGCCTTGGTGCCACTCGGGGCCCAGCCGCCCAGAACCTTCTCAGGCCTGAGCTGGCGGCCCCAGGAGGTTCCGGCAGGGATTCTGGAGCCCTTGCCCAAGTTGTACGTATTTCCGACCTTGTGGGCCACACATGGTTACAACCACCGACTCTGTCTCTGTGCATGGCTCCGTAGATGACGTATGCTGAGACGGGAATTTTCTGTAGTTGTCATGTGTCACAAACTGTTCCTCTTCTGATATTTTTTAATTAAACAAATTTTGGGGGGGAGATGGGAGTGGGTTCAGCTCAGCAGCAGAGCGCGTGCTTAGCATGCACGAGGTCCTGGGTTCAATCCCCAGCACTTCCATGCGAAAAAACAGTTAAATAAAGAACAAACAGTCTTAAAAACTTCTTTTCAATCACTAGAAATTATTTTAAAAGCTGTGCGGAAACAGGCAGTGGTTTGATCCGCGGGCTGCAGTTCGGTGGCTTCTGATTTTGAATGAGGGCTACCTGTTCGCCAGAGGAATGAATATTTGCCTAACGGGTGATGGCAAGCTTTTGTTCACTTTTGCTTTTGGTTTTTTGTAATGTTTGGCAAGCAATTGCATTGTCTCTCTGCTGTTCTGATTCGTACTTTAAAATTGTTTTTTTAATTTTTATTTATTCAACCAGTTGATTTACAATATTGTACTCATTTCAGGTGTACAGCAAAGTGATTCAGTTATATATATATATTTTCAGGTTCTTTCCCATTACAGGTTATTACAAGATCTTGAATACAGTTCCCTGTGCTCTACAGTAAGTCCCTGTTTATCTGTTTTCTATACAGTGGTGTGCATCTGTTAATCCCAAACTCCTAATTTATGCGTCCCCCTCTTCCTTCTTTGGTAACCATCAGTTTGTTTTCTATGTCTGTGAGTTTGTTTCTGTTTGGGAAATAAGTTGATTTGGTTTTTTGTTTGTTTTTTTAGATTCCACATGTAAGTGATACCGTGTAACAGGGGTCTTTCTCTGCCTCACTTTGCTCAGTATGATCATCTCTAGGTCCATGCACGTTGCTGCAGACTTGCGTTTTTTCAGTTGAAAGGAGGCCGTCTCTTTTCACGGTGCTGGTCTTTGCTGGGGGTGGTCACAGCGGGCGGGGGCCCCTACTGGGCTCAGCGCTGGTTTGTACTTCTCCTGGGCACAACCCTCAGAGCCGGGGTCTGCACACCCTTCCTCCGCCCCTCTGCCCCAGCAATCTCAGAAGCCTGGGTTCCTGATGATGAGCGGAGACCCTGCTGCCTTCCACTTGACCAGCAGTGTGAGCTGGAAATAAGCTTTTGTAGTTTGAAGCCACTGAAGTTTGGGGGGTGTTTGTTTCTGCAGCATCACGCAGCTTGTTCATCATGCGTGTGTTAGCGGCCTGTCTTCCTTATTTTTCCAATTGTTTTTTCCCTTGTCCCTGGTAGTTTTCTACTGACACATGGTATTTTTCCCTTCTCCATTTTTCAGAGCTGTCGATGTGTTAAAAAAGATTAACCCTTGTAGTGATGTGATTATTTTGTCACCAGCTGGAAATCTCCTTAAAAGGTGACTGGCCCTAGGGTTTCACTGCTGTCAGGAAGCAGGGCAAAGATCCAATGTTCCCAAAACCTGAATCGTCATTTTTAGCATACCTCTTTCAGTATCTAACTGACTGCTAACGGGTCTGTTTCAGCTTGCTCGGTTACCCGCGAGTACCCGTTGCAAGCGCTTTATCTCAGCAGCTTCACTGTTCATAGCTGGGTGTTGTGCTTGCACTGGCCAGAGATTGTTTTTTAAATAAATGATTTTCAAAAAATTGGGTTTGCCTCAAATGATGACAACAGCTTTTCTCAGTGAAAACGCTAGAGAACCCAGCTCCGTGAAACCAGTTCCTGAAAAATACTGGATGTGGGACGTAGCGTTTTCTGGGCAGAGGCTCTGGGGAGACCCCCACGTGCCTCGGTAAAGATGCTGGTTTGGGAGCCTCGCTGGCCCTGCTTAAGTCGAGTGCTGCCTATTCCTCAACCTCTTCACCTTACCATCGTCCCCCACAAAGCCAGGAAATAGGTGTTGCGCCGAGCAACGCCTTTGGGAAAGGTTTATCTAAGGAGTAAAATTAGGGAGTCCCACCACCCACTTCATCAGGGCTTGGAGAGGAGCCTGGATTATTTTCAGAGGCCCCTCGTGGCCGCTGGCTAACCCCACTCCGAGCCGGTGGCCTTCCCTGTCGCCTTGAGGCTTGTCAGGCTGCCCTCCCTCCCCACCTTCCCCCCGGGGACTGGGTTCCGCAGGGAGCCACCCCAATGTTCTGCCGTTGGGCACTTGCCAAACTCTGAGTCCCGAGTTTTAACTACACAGAAGATGGGTGATCCAGCTCACCTGGAGTCGCAGTTCTAAACTTGGCTGCACGTGAGAATCACCTGGAAACTTTAAGAAAAAATCCTCATGCCTGGACTGCACCCAGAGCAGATTAGATCAGAACTGGGGGTGGACCCCAGGACTGCGTCTTGCTAACTCCCAGGTGATTCAAGCGTGCAGCCAAGTGTAAACACCAGGCCCCAAGGCAGTGCCTCCCACCCACTCATGGCCCACCTGAGTGCTGTGGTGTGGGCTCCCCCGGCAGCGGGGCAGGGGCTTTGCAGAATCTCATGGGTATGGGCGTTGCAAGGTTTGTGTTTGGATACGCCTCACTCCTGCTGAGAAGTTGTGCTCAAACACAGCTTGGAGAAGTCTGTCTGCCCAGACTTATCCCGTGCACGAGGTCTTAGCCGTACTCCTGTCCCCGGGGTACTTCGAGTCATCATTTTGTGCAGAGATGTCATCCAACTACTAAGTGTGCAGGCATCGTCAAGTCAATCTTGAAGAAAAATTCCTCTTCTTTTGCAGAAGTAACTAGAGTCCAGCATCTCCCAGCAGATCATTTGTTTTATCCTGGAGGTCTTGTAAATTGAATGGCAGAATGTGTTTCCCTTTTTGCCTTGGCTGTCAGGGAACTCAGTCAAATTTGCCACTATATCCAAGAGCACATAGAGGACCTAATGACCTATATTTTGACCACTAACTCTACTCCTGCTTTGTCTTATGTGTCTCCTTCTTGCTTTCCTCACTGACTAAAAATCATGTTGTATAGTGTATATCTTGTAAGCCACCTGAAGTTTTTTCTTGTGACAAAGTAAGGACACGAAGACACAAATAAACAAAAGAAAGACACAGGCTTCTTCTCCTCTAGTTGTCTGTTAGATGCGGAGTCCTTGGCTCCTCTCTCTTTGAGCATCGTGCACGCTCTGGCTCCACCTGTCCCTCACACGCAGGCCAGCCGTTTCCCTGCGCATGTTCAGCAGAACTGCATTTCCCCCTGGCCCTGGCCCTGCCCCCCAGTGCTCCCAGACTCCTTTGTCTCCACACTTTGGGCTCCACACTGCTCCCAGCCCTCCACTTACTGCCAGCCTCCCTCCCCCAGGAACCATCCCTGGGGCTCCTTATTGCTAGCTAAAAACTCTCAGGGTCACACAGATGACATTGCTTTGTGACTCTGTGGCGGCCTGTCCATATAACTGCCCCCTCCCCTAGACAGTGAGGTCCTGGAAGACAGCAGCTCACTCCTGCTTCTGTGCACCTGCCCTGGTGCCCGGCTCAGGGCTGACCTCAGGGGATGGGGAGATGTCTGCAGGCTCTGTTCCCAGGCTCCCGTGTCCTGGAGACGCTGCATCCCCCAAAATTCTGTTTTGTCCTGGGGCATCTCAGGATTGAAGGGACTCTGGGAGGCACAGGTCACAAAGTATCCACCAGGCCACCATTAGGGCATCTCTGGCTTGGGTTTGGAGTCAACCTGGTTCGCATCTGGGCTCCACCACTTAGGAGCTGTGCAACTCTGGACAAACACCTTGCCCTCTCTGAGCCTCCCTTTTCTCCTAAGAAGGAAAAGTAAGAAAAGCACGTCCCTCTTGGGGGAAGAGGAGAAGCTGGGAGTAAAAAAACTTGGAGAACCAGGCATCACACAGCACACACTCAGGACACATTAGCTTCCATTATCCCGGGGGGTCCCCTGGGAGCAGAAGCCCATCCTCTGCTTAGGGACTAGCCAGGTGGAGGCTCCTGGGGGTGCGCACACTCCGGGATCCAGGGTCGGGGTGAGGGGCTGCCACGAGCTGAGAGATGGGCAGATGCCAGGTCTGGAACCAGGACTGAGCTATGGATTCTTGCTGGGCCTCTGTTTCCCCATCTGCCTAATGGGGCCACAGTGGGGCTCACTTGGCAGGGCAGGGAGGCTGAGGCAGGAATGGACAAAGGATGCTCATGCTGGGTGCCTCGCAGCCGGCCGACGTGTGATGCCTGGGGGTGGGGTTGCTCTGGGATTGTGACTTTACCCTCCCAGGCATCCTCCTTGCCCCATGGCCAGTGGGTTTCCAATATCCCCTTGCCTGGCCTCTGTGTCCTGGAGGATCCCGGCTCCCAGCCTGGAGATTCTGGAACCTCAGAAACCAGAGTGGACCTGTTTTCTCTGCTGTGACTGGAGATGGGAGCTGGCCGGGCCCTGCGCTGTCAGCTGCCGGGGCAGCTGGCTCCAGAGGCTGTCGCCATGGAAATCCAGGCTGATGTTCTCCTAAACAGCTAAATTATTTGTGGTTTCTCTGCCTAGTGTCCCAGCCGAGCAGGCCAGGACGGTGGCTGGGGAGGGGCGGGGGCTGAGAGCAGCCTCTGGGAGGAGCCCCCTTCCAGGGTCCTCAGGCCTGCCTTGGCCTCTCCGCAGGGAAATGATCCAAAGACACTGAGATTTTGGGAGAGGGAGGAAGGGTGTGATTGGAAAAAATGTGCTGAGGTCATCAGGTTTGCTTCCAAACGCGCTTCTGTGGGCGGGTTCGGGGCCAATGCGCTCCCGAGGGGTTGCTGGAGGAGGCTTCCCGCCGGCAGCGGTGCCCGGTCCCAGCTCTGCCTCTGGCGCTCGGTGCCCCGGGGGAGCCCGGAGCCTGTGCGCAGGACACGGGGCCAAGGCTGCTCCTGCTGGCTCAGCTCAGCTCAGCCTGATTGGCTGCATGGTCTGCAGCTCCCGGTGCCTCTCAGAGCCTCTGTGTCCTCATCTGTGAAATGGAAACAGCATCGCTTGCCCAGCTTGGGGTCAAGTCTGAGCTAGGGGGTTCTGAAAGCCAGAACAGCTGCCCCTCCTGAGGGGTGAGGGATTTTCCCAAGGGGGACCAGGAATTTGGGGATAAAGGGACCCACACAGCGTCTCCAGATCTAAGACACGCAGCTCTTCAGAACGTAACTGAAACCAGACTTGTTAAGACCTGGACACCTTGCTCCGTAGACAGTTACACAGGGTCTGCAAAGAGAATAGCCACTGGGAGTGAGTCAGACGGTAAATCTCTGGGAGGGGAGGTGGAAAGGGGGGTGAGGGCGAGGCACCCACATTGCCGGCTTGGAAGGCTTCTTGGCCTCTGAGCAACCAGGATGGCCATGGAGAGCTGGAAGCCAGACCCCACATTTGTCTCATCCTCATGAATATGAGAGAGGCAGATGGTTGATGGGCACGTGTAGACATGGGCTTAAGAGCTGCAGCATCTTTTGGAAGACTTTCCAGCAGGGAGAGTGAAAGAAGCTTTTAAATGGCAGGGAACTAACTGCACATTCTAGGCCAAGAGAGCAAATAAAGCACAGTGGGGCCTCCCCGCTCCAGCCCCGGCAGACATCGCTAATGGATCACAGCACTCTTTCCTGCAGAGTCTAGACTCCCCTCCCAAACCATCCTCAGCCCAGCAGGCCTGGCCAAAACCCTTCAACCAGGTTTGCACGTGAGACAAGCAATCCTACTCATCGTCCCCGCGCTGGACGCTGCCCGAAGACCTCTGGCACCAGTGTGCGCAGATGACACCCAGCCTCCCGGGTGTGGGGCTGGCCCCGCCCCCAGGTGTCCGCTCCGACTGCTGTGCAGGCTGTCCATGCTCTGACTCTCCCCCCAGGGCGGCTGAGGCTCCCCCTGCTCCCCCAACAAACTGGATTTGCTGATGAGTCAGTGCAGAGCCACCTTTCTCAAACTCTGCAGAGCTGGCAAATCACCTGGGGAATCTTCTAAGTTCTGAGTCAGCAGATTTGGGTGTAGCAAGGATCCCACCTCTCCAACCAGCTGCCTAGCCCTGCGGGTGCTGCTGGGTGGAGGACCAGATTTGGAGCAGCGAGAATGCAGGTAACACTAAGATAAATGAAACCGAGGCGGAGAACTCAGAGAGGCGGAGAAAGCGTGTAAGGAACTAGAGGGCGGGTCCAAGGCTTGAGCTGTGATTGGACGTGTGCAGCTGGGGGCGTTCCCTTCTCTTCCTGGCTGGAGAAGGGGCCTCCCACAGAGAGCTGCAGTCCCCTCCTCTGTCACCTTCCCAGAAATGTGCCGCCCTTGCCCCTTCCCTGCATTTTTAGACTCCAGCTGGTGTGAGGGAGAGGGGTGGAGGGTTGGAAGGTGCGGGTGTTCCTTGAAAAGCATTCACCCTCTTCCAATGACTTGGGGAGGGTCAGGCCAGCTGAGGGCCACCCTTCAAGCAGGCCACCTTTCCTGGTGTGCCTCCTGCCCTGGGGAGGAGGTGAATTTCTTCCGCAGCTACACCAGGCTCTTGATTCGGAGGACCACTTCCCTCTTCTGACCTGGAGAAGTGTAACTTGGGGTGTATGTGCTACCTCTGAGAATCTGTTGCAAAACCGTTGTTCTAGTTCCTGTGGTTGTATAACAAATGAGCCCAAACCTAGTGGGCAAATCCACTATTTGTGATGCTCACGGATGCTGTGGGTCAGGAATGTGGACAGGGCATTGCAAGGAGGCTCCTTCACTCACACCACTGGCAGCTACCATGGGGCTTTTGGGCGTTGGCTGGAACACCCCCATGTGGCCTCTTCATGTGTCTTCGGCTTCCTCCCAGTATGGCAGCTGGATTCTTGAGTGATCCCTAGGGCAGGGAGAGACAGAGGTGGAAGCCACATTTTTTTTTATGGCCAGGCCTTGAAAAAAACCACACAACATGGCCACTACCACCATCCATTCGAGACAGTCACAGGTTCAAGGGCAAGCAAACTCTGCCTCATGATAGGGAGCGACAGGGTTCCGGAAGGAAATGTGGGGCTGGATGCATTTCTGGAAAATGTGGCACGTCACACACAAAGTGTTCTCCTTGTTTCACCTGTGGTGCCAGCCTCCCCCCAGCTCTCAGCTCATCACAGCACCAAGCTCAGGGTCCAGGACTCCATGCTCACCATCAGCTCCAGGTGAACGCTGATCTCAGATTCAGTTTCTGGAGCACAGCTCCTCCATAGAGTTATCTGGTTCTCAGCCCCAGACAGAGGGGTCAGAGAGGCAGTGGGGAGCTGCCAGGAAACCTCCCCTGAGAACAGGCAAAGATGCGAGCCATCCACCCACAGCAGTTCTGAGGTCTAGCTAGGGCACTTGCTAGGGGCTCTGGCTCACACCCAGTGGTTTTGGCTCTGGGTTCCGTCCTCTGAGTCCTCCTTCCTCTTCCATGAAAAGCAGCCACGCCTGCAGTTGTGTCCTCTTCTCAGTCCACCTCTTGCTGTTTGACATTGGGAGTCCAAAGTCCTCTTTTGGTTTTGTGTCTGTCTCTGTCTCTTTTAGTCGGAGTTGATACGATGCTTTTAAACCTTTGTGAGTTTTTAATGAATCAATGTATAATCTATTCTGCTAAATAAGCTAAGACAAGACAAATGTCTTCAAGATAAATTCTTCTCTACCCCGAGCTTCCTGTGACACTGCTGTGGGAAATCTGTCTGAAGATCTGTGAATAACATTTTATTTCATGGCGTGGACTTGCAAGACATGCACTTAGATCCTTAGAGGGCCTCTTGTTTGCTGTGCAGTTCTCTGGGGCATCACCTTAGATCTTTCTGAGATCTGAACAGAGGCTCTTGTAACTTTAACCTGAACTTGATCTTTGCTCTAAAGCCTTTTCTTAATCTGGGAACAGCAGGCATTGGGAATGAGAAATGGTTTGACATTCAGATCCATCACATCTGGGCTCCTTTGTGTTTAGCAGTTCTTTCTTCAGCTGGTCTCTGTTCTCCCACTTTTATCACAGGCAGCAAGAGGAAGCCCAGCAGCCCTGCCAACAGTCTGCTCACAGCCAGTCGTCATTGCTGGTAGCAGTGACGGAGCGGTGAGTTCTCTACTTTCTATAGCTATCTTCCAGATGGACTGCAGTCTCAGAGAAGTGTAGCATGGGACAGGTGGCTAAGATGCTGAGAGGATTCTCACCATCTTTTTGGCTGGAGGGACCAGGGAAAGGGACCCTGGGCAGCTTCAGCTGCCACTAGAGAGAATTCAGAGGAGAGTGAGCTGCAGAAGAATTCTGTGATTGAAAAGCACACAGATCTCATGCTGACCCAGACCACACATACAGAGGAAGGAGCAAAAGCTTAAAGAATTGACCTGAGATTTTGATCACCATCCACAGAAGGTAAGGCAGAGCTGACAGCATGAGTCTAACCAGGTTAATTGCCAGCTAAAAGAAAAATATCAACATTCTTCAGTGGAATATAATAAAACCCAGAGTCAATACAGCATAATCATCACAATATCCAGAATATAATTCAAAATTACTTGACATACAAAGAACCAGAAAAATCAGGCCCATTAAAAATCAATAAATGCCAACCCCTAAATGACCCAAATGTTGAAATTATCAGACAAGACTTCTAAAAGAATTATTATAATTATGCTCAATGAGGTGAAGGAAAACACACCAAAAATGAATGAAAAAACTATAAACCTCAGTAGAGAAGTAAGAAGTATAAAAACAAACCAAAAGAAAATTTTAGAACTGAGATATGGAATAACAAAAAGTGTTCAAATAGTCCAAAAGAAGACAGAAAGGGGAAAATGAAAGAACAAAAATTAGAGGGTACAAATAGAAAACAAACACTAACATGATAGACCTAAATTTAACCATGTCAGTATTTACACTAAATCTTGATAGTATGAACATTTTAACTAAAAGAAAGATTGTCTGAATCGAAAAACAAGACTCAACTATATGCTTAACTATACACCTATAAGAAACTTTAAACATAAACACAGGATGAAAACACATGAAAAAAGAAATCCTGTGTAAGCAGTAAGCATAAGAAAGCTAGAGTGACTATATTTATATCAGATAAAACAGACTTTAAGGTAAAGTGTAATAATTGAGATAATCAGAGACATTTTATAATAATGAACAGGACAAGTCACAGAATTTTAAATGTGTGTGCACCTACTAGTAGACCACAAGATGCATGAGCAAAAATTGACAAAATTAAAGGGAGAAATAACTGTACAATCATAGCAGACTATTCAACTTCCTCTCTCTGTGTAACTGATAGAACCAAGCCCCTCCCTTCCAAAGAAACCCCAGTTAATGTACAGGGCATTTGAAAAATCTCCGCCCTGACCTATAAATTTATATTTTTAGAAAATGCTTTAAACAATTTTAGGATAAATTCTTTTCAAATGCCATCACACATTCACCAGGATAGACCATATACTGGCCCATAAAACATGTCTCAATAAATTTAAAAGTATTGTGATCCTTAGTAATAACAAAAACATGTTCAAATGTGTGGGATACAACTAAAGCAGGGCTGAAGAGGAAACTTAAGCCTTTAAATACTCATATTAGAAAAAAGAAAGGTGTAAAAGCAATAAAGTTCCTTCATATAAAGCTAGAGAAGGAAAAGCAAAATAAACTGCAGTTATGCAAACAGAAGGATGTAATAAACACAAGAGCAGAAACCAACGAAACACAAGAGAGATAACAGAAGAGCTAGTAGAGGAAACTGAGAAACCTAAAAGTTGGTTCTTTGAGAAAGATCAACAAAATTGATCAAGGAAAGAAAAAAAAAGAACACAAGTCACAAAGGTGGAAAATGAAGAGGGGCTATCACTACAGATCCTACAGACATCAAAAGGATGATATAAGAATACTATGAACAACTTTATGCCAAAACATTTGCCCACTTTGTTGGAACTGAAGAATTCCTTTGAAAATATCACTTACTAAAACTGACATAAAAAGCAGAAAATCTGAAGAAACCTGAAATCCATTTTCCCAAACTGAATTTATTATCAAAACCCTTCTGCATTTGTTTTTATTGCCATTGTAACAAATTACCATCAACTTAATGGTTTAAAACAAAGTAAATTTATTCTGTCACGCTTCTGGAGGTCAGAAGTGTAAAATCGGAGTGTCGGCGCTGTGTTCTTTCAAGAAGCTTCAAAGGAGAATGTTTTCTTGTCTTTTTTCAGCCTCCAGAGCCCACCTTCTGGAGCACTGTACCTTCCTTGCGTGACTCCACCTTATTTCCATCATCACTTCTCCTACTGCTCACTCTGATCCTCCTGCCTCCCACTGACAAGAGCTTTTTCAATTACATTTTGCTGGATTGGTTAGTCCAGGATAATCTTCCTCTCTCAAGACCCTTAATCTTAATCACATCTGCAGAGTCTTTTGTGCAAGTTCATACTCACGGGTTGTGGGCATTAGGAGGCGGGCATTTTGAGAGGTCATTAGTCTGCCTACCACGGTGGCATGAGACAGTCCTTTTTTTTTTTTTAACTGAAGTATAACTGATTTACAATGTTGTGTTCGTTTCTGGTGTACAGCATAGTGATTCAGTTTTATATATATATTCTTTTTCACACTTTTTCATTATAGGTTCTTACAAGATATTGACTCTCATTCCCTGTGCTGTACAGTAGGACCTTGTTGTTTATCTCTTTTATATACAGTAGTGTGTACCTGCTAATCCCAAACTCCTAAATCATTTTGTAATGCTCACTGATTCTGTAGGTTAGGAATTCAGACAGCGCACAGTGGGAATGGCTTACCTTTACACCGTGATCTCTGAGACCTCAGCTAGAAGACTCAAGGCTGAAATGAGCAGAAAGAGCACATGCTCACTCATCCGGCAATTGATAGTGGCTCGGCTGAGAGTTAGCTGAGGCTGTCTGCGCAACACCCACGTTCAACCTCTATGTGTGGTCTGCGCTTCCTTACAAGATGATGGCTGGGTCCCAAAGGCGATGGTTCCCACAGACAGAACCATAAGAAAGCTGTATTGCTGCTAATGATCTAGGCTTGGTAGTCAGGCAGCACCCCGTCTGTCACCTTCTGTTTGTCAAGGTGATCACAAAGTTTCAAGGGAGGGGAAAACAGACCCTACCTCTTTGTAGGGAGTGGAACAGTACATGGGACCAGAAACATCACAGTGGTCAAATTTGTAAAACCCCATCTACCAGAGCCTTTTAATGATTAAGATGAAGATTAACCGCTCTTTTATGAGAACTTAGTATGTTCCAGGATTCTAGGAAGTGTGCTAACTGGGCTGCCACCACACAGCAACATCAAGTGTAGGGACCGGCCTCAGGCGTAGGCACCAGACGCAGGTGTCCACCCACCCACATCTCCCTCCTACAAACTGTCCTGATTTGGGTTCATGCAGTTCGTGGCAGACACGGTGGCAACCCTATCTGGTTTTCATGGGTGGATATGAGTGTGATTCTGTCCCTTTTATCAGTTCCTGGTCTGGGAATCCAGATCTCGGTCAATTCCACAGCTGACCGCGGCTTTGTATAGACCAGTGAGACGCAAGACAAAGGTTCATGGAGACGTGGGGGAAAACGTTTCCTATCTCTTAACTGAGGGCCTTGGGAGGAGACAGCTCCCCTCTCCTGCCAGACGTTCCTTGTGCAGATGTGAGGCGTGGGAAGCTGCGCCACCTTGCACCCAGGCTGACAGTGAGCCGCAGGCGCAGCAGCGCACAGTTGGGACACCTCTGGAGGGGCTGGTGTGGTGGCCCTGGGCTCCAGGTTCAGCAGCCAGCACATCTCTTGATTGTTTAGGCTACTTTGAAACAGCCCGTATGTTACCTGGAGCTGTGGGGAGTCTTACTGACCTAGAGTATTTCCCGTTTGCAGCTGAGGATAGTGTGGCCAAGAGAGGTGAAGACCTTGCTTACCAAGCTGTCAGGTGCATGAGGATGCCAAGAGCTGGCTAAAACACAGGTTCTGACTCAGGAAGGCTGGGCGGAGCCTGGGATCCTACGTCAGCCCCCAGTGATGTGGATGCTGCCGGCCCCAGGACCACCCTGCAGTAGCAAGAGGGTCCAGGATGTGCCTGAGGCCACAGAGCTCTGAGGAACAGGCTTTAAACAAAGCTTTGCCTGCTTCAAAGCCCCTGTCTCTCCTCCGTGCCCTTGGGGCAGCGCGTCTGTGCTCACACGTTTCCCTGCGGGCGCCTGCCTCCTTGTACCTGGGGGGCCCGGGGCGTCTCTTCCCTAGAGAAGACCCTTCATGCCTCAAAATTCCTAACACCTTGTGCTCAGTCCAAGATGGCTGGTGTCGCAGGCTCTGCTTTTCCAGGACAGCGTGTCCCCAAATTCCTTTCTCATACAAATCATCGAGCAGTTTGTGAAAATGCAGATTCCCCTGGGAGTGGGGTGGAGCCGGGAATCGGGTCACAAGCCTGCTAGGGGTCTCTTCCTTTCTTGTCCCCCCTCCCCCAATTCTTTTTCTTTAGAAATGCTTTACCTTTTCTTTCTTTTTTTTTGGTGGGGAAAGTAATTAGGCTCATTTATTTATTTAAACAGAGGGACCGGGGACGGAGCCCAGGGCCTTGTACATGAAAGCACGCGCTCTGCCACTGAGCTGTACCCTCCCCACTCTTGTTAGGCATTTCTTATGACCAGATACGTCCGGGGGCACGTGGACACAGGTTTATTGTCGCCTAGGGTGCGCTTCTTTGTGTCATGGTCAACCTACCACCATGTCCAACCCCAGAACGAGCCGAGCTGGTGGGCAGAACTATGATTCCCAAGTGCCAGGAAAGGAAACGGAGGTGCGGTGTCATTTTCCTCCCTAACCCCAGCCAGGTCCCGAGCCTGGAGAAGGTGCTGGAACCGAGACGCAGGCCTCCGGCCCTGGAGCCTGGATTGGCCTGGCTTCTTTGCAAGCCTCTCAGAGAAACAAACACAGGCGCCCCAGCGCTCCCGAGCTCCTGGCCTGGTCATCAGGGCAAACATCCCGTTTGTGTAAGACGGGCCCTGCCTTGGCGGTGGAGAACCAGTGTTGATTTTGGCTCTGGCCTCCGTGTGGACGGATCACACACTGACATCCTTGCTTTTCTCCAGACCCCGTGGTCTCAAAGGAGAGACAGCAGCGGGTCTGGGAGTTCGTCCTCCCACCTGGAACCCATGCGCTTCCTGTGACCTCCCGATGTTCATCCTTGCGGATCTGGGATGAGGGACAAGGCCTCTGAGACCCTGTCTCACAGACGACATTTTTTCCTTTCCAGGAATGGTCGAGGCAGTTTGTGCACGTGTCTGGCTTTGTGGTCTGCTCACCCCGGCTTCCTTTCCTGGGAGCGTTCAGGGATGGGGTCTGTCTTTTCACCTCGCATGGCTGGGGGCGGACCCCCAGGGACACAGCCTCCTCCAGTGCTCTCTGCTGGGGCACCTGTGGACAAGACCTCAGGAGTGGGGTCCTTGGTGCCCTCGGCCTCAGAGCAGCCAGCGGCCAGTCCCCCTGTGCTGGCATCCCTTGAGCTGATATTTCGTGGCTGTTTGTCTACGCTGGGCTCCACGTGCTGCTCTTGAAGACGAGATGTGAGCCACCCGTCCTGCTCTAAATGCATTGGTGTGTGGGGCTCACCCTCTCTTCTCGAGTGAGCCATTTCCAAACTGCAAGCGAGGCACTGCCTCCAGAGGCCGGGGCGCCGCCTGGGAGCTCGTGGAAACGCAGATGCTGCCCCTGGCCCAGACCCCTGCATCAGAACCTCCGAGTTAAAGGGTCCCCAGGTGCTTCAAGTTGGAGCGGTGCTGTGCCAACGGGGGACACCCCATAAAGTGCCAGTGGAGTTACGGGGTCCTTGACTCGTGGGGCCGTGGCATTGTGGACGCCAAAGGTCAGTGTCACTAATGCAGGCTTTACTCGTGAAGGACTCAGGAGCCTCGGGCCAAGGAGGGCTGAATTGCCTTTGCATTATTAACGAAAATCTGTCAGTAAATCAATGATGTGTAGTCTGCAAAGAAGATCGTTAACTGGGAGAATGGATTTTTATAGAATCTGGAAGCACAATTTACACATAAATAATGACCCAGGTGCAAAGGAGGGTGAACTCAACGTGCAGGTCAGCAGGTGACGGCGGAGACGTCTGTCCCAGGTGCAGGCGTGCGTGTACGGAAGTGCATGTGTTCACGTGTGTGCGTGCACGTGTACATGTGTGTGCACACATGTGTGTGTATAGCTTCTGAAGTGTTGCTGGGAAAGTTGGGAAGGAGAGTTCAGAGGGCACAGACGCAAACAGGCAAAGGGAAGCTTTAAGGGTCAAGGTCAGAGGCATTTGAGCCGGGAGGGTGCCGTGTCTGCAGGAGAAGGTGGCCTGAGTGGCTGCAGGTGGTGACCCCGGCCACCCCAGGGGGCGAGGAGGAGGGCTGAGGGAGACTGGCCGCGGCAGGGCGCTCTGTGTGGCCCTGGCTCCACACAGAATAAAGCGATTTGGTCTGTGTGGCCAAGGTGGGACTCTATTTATGGGAGGCGGAAGTAGAACCAGGCAGAGGTTAGGGTACAGTCGTTATCAGCCAGGAAGATCCTCCAACAGGGGCAACTTTGCAGAATCATGCTTGGACCGCGCAGAAGGGCCGTTTTCTAGGAGGGCGCCATTTTGGAGGCGTTGGCAGTGGGCTGTGGAAGTTCCTAGAAGCATCTGCTCCATGGGTGGACGGGCGTGCACAGGCTGGGGGGCTCGCCACTTTCTCTTGAAGGGCCCCGGGCAGAAGCCTGCTTCTCTCGGCCATTGGTGGGACACAAGTCTTTGTCACTGGATTGCGCCTGTAACACCGACAGGTTGGTGGAGGCCTGCATGGTGACTGCTACTGGCCTCTGCTCAGAGGTCTAACTTGTAGACACGGAATGCAGAGGTGGAGACCCGGGGCTTTGTTGCACACCTTAGAGTTTGCGGATTTCTTCAAGAACGCGTGGTGGGCCCACTTCCTCTGGTTGAGAAAATAAAGGAAAGTCATTCTTACCAAGTAGCTCACAAGTGCTGGGCACTAGGTCAGCCCGAGTGTCCGGCTCAGATGGGTAACTAACAGCCCCTCTGGTCCCATAACCTCAATCAGGGCTGCCCCTGAGGGTCTGGCCACGCCGCATGACGAATGTCGTGTTCTCCTTGAATCTTCATTCGCATCTCATGGGATGGGCATTTGTATCCCTTATGAAGAAATTAGGGTCCAAGGAGGTTAAGAAAAAAAAGTCATCATGGCCCTGGAGCCAGTGAGTGATGGAGCAGAGATGTGCGCCCAGGGCCTCTGCCCACCCCACCCTCTGGCCTCCCGAATCAGTACAGCCGCGCCTGTGGCCTGAGCTAATGCTGGTGTGGCATTGCAATGACAGGATGGCGAGCGGCTGTTTCTGCCTGTGGCCTGGTGTGGGGACAGCAGGACTGGCCGAACGGAGAAAGACTGGGCAGTGTCATTCATTGTGGTCAGCTGAATAATGACTGCTCTGAAAGAGTCACATCCTAATCTCTGAAACCCCTCAAAGTGACCTTATTTGAAGAAAGGGTCTTTGCAGATGTGATGACGTTGAGCACTTTGAGATGAGACGATCAGCCTGGATTATCCCGGGGGCCCTAAATGCCATCCCATGGGCCCCTCCTTACAGGAGAGAGGCAGAGGGTGGATTTGACCCAGACAGAGATGAGGCCACGTGACCCTGCGGGGGAGGTTGCAATGATGTGGCCACAAGCCAAGGAGCGCCTGGACCCCCAGAAGCTGGAGGAGGTGAGAAAGCATCCTCCCCAGTGCCTCCGGAGGGAGCGCAGCCCTGCAGACACCTTGATTTCTGCCCAGTGAAACTGGTTTTGGACTTCTAGCCTCCAGAACCATGAGAAAATAAATATTTGTCATTTGAAGCCACACAGTTCGTGGTCATTTGTTACAATAGTCACAGGGACCCGGTCCAGTCACCCAGAGCATGTCTGGCTACCTTCCCTCTGCAGCGTCACAGGAGGCTTGGGCCACAGGTGCCCCGGCCTCTGAGGATGGCCTTTGTGAGGTGCTGGGCACGTGGGCATTCTCTGGGACCACAAGGTGGAAAGCTTTCCCTGAAGAGCTGCCCCTCCAAATTATAAATAGGAGGCGCATAACTTGTTGGAACAGAACTAGTCCCCTACCCCTGGAATGTTCTCCAAGTATCAGGCCCCTCCTTGGTGCCTGAGCCTGGCTTGCACGCCCTGTGCCGCCCCAGCCTCACACCCTGGGAGAGGGAGGCAGTCTGCCCCTCCGGGGACCCGCTCTGGCTCCCTGCAGGCAGATGGCCCCGTGGACGTGCTACCACTGCCTCACACTCAGCCCTGCCCGCCACCTGGATGTTGGCGTTCCTGCTGCCAGGGGCAGGGAACCCCCGTGGAGTCCCTCAGTCTGGGGAGCCGCAGAGGAGGGCCCTCCGCCCCAGGGCCTCTGTGCCTTTAGGGTGGCCCGACCCTGGTTTATCTGGAGGGATTGTAACCTTGCAACTTTGGCTTTCATTGATGGACATCCCACAAAAGGGAGCACTTGCATGCAGATCACGGGAACCACACCCCAGCGGCCTAAACGGGTGGTTCCTTTGTCTGCTAGGGGCTGGCAGTTCAGGGCAGGGGGCAGCTCCTCCTCGCTGCTGCAGGTCCAGGCCCCTTCTGCTTTCCCGCCTCACCACCTTTGGCCTGTGGCTTTTGTCCTCACGGTGACAACATGGCTGCTGTGCATCCAGATGAAATTCTGCTTTCCTTGCAGAAAGAATGTGGAAGCAGGAAGGAGCAGTGCCTAGACGAGGCAGGCAAACTCTTCCCCGGGAACTCTTGCAGATTTTGGTGTTTTGTCGGCCAAAGGTGGAGCACGTGGCCACCCCAACCGCAAGGGAAGCTGGAAAGTGGAACGTTCCAGCTGCTCGCCATCCTGAATGAAAGCTCTGCTCTGTTAGCAGAGAGAGGACCAAGCTGATGGGTAACCCTGATCGAAGCAGATAACAAGCCGAGAGTGACTTTGAACCTGGCACAGAAAATGTCTTCAAAACTCCCTTTAAATGGTTCCCTTACCCTCAGAGACAGCCCCTCTCCTCTCTCCCCCTCCTCCACGCTCCAAGCCCAGCCAGCTTCCATTTCGGCCTGGATGCCTTGCTTTCCTTCCGGGCCACGTGCACGGGGCTCAGCCCTGGGTCCAGCACGCAGTGGCGCTCCGTGCTCGCAGTATCTGTTATTATTACTGTTGTTGTTGTGGGCGGGGTTGTGGGAGGGGCCTGACTCTGGCTGGGGCTGGGGCTTGCAGACTAGCTGGTCAGCTCTCCAAGGAGAGGAGCTGCGGGGGTCTGAGACGGCCCAGAGCCTCCAGGCAGCAGGGCAGAGCCGCTGCCTCTCAGGACGGCCCGTCTCCCTGTCTGCTTGAGAAACTGGCTTTCTGTACTGCGGGCTGAGTTGCAGCAATCAGCGGGATTCAAATTTTACTTTTATTTAGTTTCTTCCTTTTTTTCTCGAAAAAAATTAGGAAATGCCCTGCAAAACTATACTGTAGTTAAACAAGTCTGGTGCTGCCCGGCATCCATCCCTCCTCCCTCCCTCCGATCTATCCATGCACTCTCTGTCTGTCCATCCACCCATCTACCCATCTCTCAGTCCATCCGTTCATCTGCTCCTTCCTTCCTTTCTTCTCCATTTGCCTCCCACTGGGCTGTGAGCACTGGGTTTCTGGGCCCCGTCCAGGCAGCCCTGGGTCACAGTAAGGCCCCTGCTGGTGGTGGACTTGCCCCTGGGGCTTCAGGAACAGCCTCCTCCCACTCCCGTGTGAGCTGCTCCAGCCTGGGCCACTGTCCCTGGGACACAGGGCCCCAAATGCCGCCTGGCCGGCACCAGGAGCATCTCCGGAGTGGGCCGCCTGTTCATCCCAGGGGCGAGGCAGTGCGGGCCCGGCCGGCTCTGCCGCGCCGCCTTCAGAAGCGCTGACGCGGCCTTGCAGGGCCATGGTTTCCTCCAAATAACATGCAGTGATCCCACTTCCGTTACCAGCCGCTACCTCATTTCCTGACAGACTGTCCAGGCCCAGACAACACTTGTCTTATCAAGCTTCATCTCAGGCCCGGAGAGGCCCGGCATCAGCAGATCCTTCAGGAAATCACCTATTGTGGTTAAAATTCGCCTTCCGAGGCCTGTGCGGAGCCGCAGGAAGCAACGGCGGGGGTGCCTGGGGATGCGGTACACAAAGTGGCCCCGCTGCTGGGCAGGGGGGTGTGCGCCCACGGCTTCACCAAGGGGCTCCTTTCCAGAAGGCGGTCACCACGAATGACCCTTCCAGCTCCATCAGGCTTTTATCTTATCTCTGCATCACTCACAGAGCCCAGTGGGGCCCAAGTGGACATTCCCTTTGTGTCCCTGGGCTGGTCGAGATGGCTCCAGGACTTTTCCTGGCCAGCTCCAGCTGATCCTCCCCTGTGGGCCTCGGGCTGGCAGGGTGGATGGGCGAGCCCAGGCCCAGAGGGGTGTCCGGGCCCTGGGTCAGGGGGTTAGGATGAGTTGATTCAGGACACTGTGGGGCACCCCACCAGCCCCACCCAGTCGGGCGTTCTCCACAGCCACCCAGACAGACACTGGGCCGAAACGTGCGGCTTGCCGGGGAGGAGGCGCCCAGGTGGACACAGGAGGTGGGGAAGGCTGAGCCCCCACGCCCCGCCGGCCCCGCTTCAAACATTCCCTTGTCCTCACCTGCCCATCCGCCTGCCTCTGGGCTGAGTGTGACTCTTGCAGCAAAAAAAAATAAATAAATGAGACCCAAAAAAAGGATCCTATCAGATGCCAAAAATGAAGATAACATGGGAGGAAGTTTATTTTGATGAGGAAATCCCTGAATGCTGTTGAAACTATGCTTGGAATTGCTAATTAGCGCTTGGGGGCTTTGAAGGAAGGGCTGTCTCCTGGCGGGGCCCCTCCCCTGCCAGGTTCCCCTGTGTGTATCTCTTATCTGCAGGAAACGGGCTCGGGCTCCTGGATCCGCAGGGCGCTGCTGAGAGCGGCCGGGACTCGTGCCCGGGCAGCAGGACAGTCCTTGCAGCGGGACGGCCTTCCCAGGGCAGCGGCCCGGGCTCTGTCACTGTCGCTGGGCTGGGTGGCCACAGGCTCCCAGATGGGTGGGAAGAGAAAGTTCTGGGAGGTTCGCCTGGATCAGGGCAGTGGGAGCTGTCCCCGGAGCACTCATCTGCCAGTCCCAACATGTCCAGATTCTGCCCTGACTCAGGCTTCAAAAATGTGCATCCTTCTCACCCAGCAAAGGGGACAGAAGCTTTCCGCGAGGAAGCGAGGGCCAGGTGTCATCCCAGGGCCCCGTGACTCTCGGCTGCGGCCTGACCCAGGAGCATGGGGCCAGCTGGAGTTTCCAGATGCTCCGTCTGCCTTGGAAATGTACATTTTCCTGCAGGGCCCGTGGCAGATCCTGGACACAGGAAGAAAGGCCTATTTTTGGAGGCAAGCCTTAGGAGCCAGGGCTCCGCTGACCCCATCCTGTCCTGCCCTCTGACCCGGGCAGGAAAAGCTGTCGGAAACGCCTGACTTGGAGGCATGCAGAATTCTGCCTCCGTTGGCAGGCAGGGCCGGGAGCAGAGCGTCAGCCCCTGTACCGCACCGGCCTGGGAGCCGAGACCAGGCCGGCGCTGTGACCAGACCGCGGGGTCGCAGCGCATTAACTCAGGCCCGAGGGTACTTCCTTCCCTGCTGCCAGTCACTCCCGACAGGACCCGCTCTACCGGGGAAGCTTCGTGCTGAACTGAGCGAGTCACGTGACAGTCCAGTTCTTCCCGAAGGCCACGAGCCCAGTCTGTGCTGGGGACAGACCATCTCCCCATGTCCGGAGTGACACACAGGGCTCAGGGCCATGGCCCAGGCCTTCCAGAGCCCAAGAAAAGGGAACAGAGGCGGCTAGCTTCTCTCCTCTGAGTGCGAGCTCGCTGGGCCCCCCGGTCTCCCGGTTGCGGTTGCCGCCCACGCCGGCCACCGAGCCGCCTTCCTGCAGCCCTGGCGCCTGCACCAACTCGGGCCCCACCGCCGGTGCACGCTGGCCATCGGCACCAGGCTGCTGCTCGGTGCACTCATTCCTAAAAAAGGTGTAGCTTGTGTTGTCCTGATCACTCTCTTCTCTCTGGGCCTCCACCTGACCCCCAAAGTCAGGAACCAAAGAGATGGGGTGGAGATGGGGGGTGAAAACCACGAGGGCCGGGGGAAGATGGGGAAAGATTTTCACTTCCCTACCTCCTGCGTTCTATGTTTAGAATTTCCACTTCCACTCACAGAAAGTGTCCTCTTTACAACAGGGTTTTTACTGTTGGCAAGAAGGGTCGCGGCGGGCCCCTTGAATACTGATTTTTGTGATTTCTCCACACTCTCCCAAATCCAATTCTCCTCTTAGAAGAAAAATCTCTTTAAACTCCAGAAGGCAACTTCCTTTATCACTTTCCTTCATTTTGAACTATATGCTGATTTTCCAGGATTCCATCCACTGAGGGAGCTGACAAGCTGTTTAGTGGTTCCCACGGGTGACCCTGGAGGAGTCTGCAAATCTGCAAAACCAGAGGATTCTCCTTTGGACACAAAGGAAGAGGAGACGTCCAGACCAGCCACAGGGCCTTCTGCTACCCAAGGAGGCCAGGGTGGGCTGGGGGGAGACCTGGGCGGGCACACAGAGCTCCTGCACGCGTGAGCAGGCTGCTGCTGGCTCCTCTGAGCTGCCGCCATATTTTGGAGGCAGATGCTGGGTGGGCCTGGGCCTGGGCCTGGGATGTGTGTCTTATTTCCTCCTCTGAAAGCAGACTCAGGGTCAGGTAGGTAGAGGAACACGCTCCATGTAAGGGCACTGATCCTGTCATGGGGGCCCCATGCTCACGACCTCGCCTAACCTGATCACCCTCCAAAGGTGCCGCCTCCTAATTCTATCTCATCAGGGGGAAGGGCTTCCACCTATGAACTTGTCTTTGCTCCTCAGATGAGCAGCAGAAATGAAATCATCATCCCTTGCCTTGAAAAGTGGGGTCCATGGTAGCAGTGCTGCTCCCAGGCCAGAGAGGAATCCAGAAAACAGGCCTCCTTTTTACAAGTGGGGAACTGGAGGCCAGAGATGTAGGGGAGCTGCAAGAGCCACAGAGTCAGCCAGTGGCAGAGGAAAGGACCAGAAGCGAGGTCTTCTAGTCTGGGAGGTGAGACTAAAGATTCTCAGCTCCCTGCTTTCTGGGCAAATGATAAGATGGTTCTTTTCATCGCCCTCAGAGTCAGGTATGGCTGCATGGCTTACCTGGCCAATGAAATGTGAGTAGAAGGATTCCGGTCATTTGTGAGCCGAAGAACCGGTCCATGAGCCTGGTCCGAGTGATGGTGGAATTGTGGTTGGTGATGGACCCTCCATCCCCTGGGTCCCTGAAGCATTCACTGAACATGCCCCACTCTGACTGAGAGGTGTGGTACAAGTGAAAAATAAGTCTTTGTTATTTTAAGCCAAGGATCAGCAAACGACAGGCTGTGGGCCAAATTTGGGTTCACACTTGTTTTTGTAAATAAAATTTTAGCAGAACGCACTCATGTTCTGCTAAACATGAGCCGCTGAAGTGGCTTTTGTGCTGTAATAATTGTTATGGAGTTGCAACAGAGACTGGATAGCCCACAAAGTCTAAAGTATTTACTATCTGGCCCTTTACAGAAACCTGTTCCTGACCCTGATCTAAGTCCTTCAGATCCAGGGGACTGTTTGTTACTGTAGCATGAACTAGCCCATTCTGACTGATACAGTTTCTAGTTATGCTCAAAACTTCTGAATGTTATGGCACATGCTCTAACAATTTAAAGGACTCTGTATCTGCAGGGCATTTAAGGTTTTTCCAACCGGTTTCCACTGACTGATTGCTGAGCATCCTCTATAGTCACCTCTTGGCACATGATTAAGAAAGACCCAGGGAGGTGAGTGGCCAGTCTGAAGTCACCTAGGGCTTAACTAGGCCACTGACCCCACACTGACATGGACCCCTGAGTCTTTGTCAGTTTCACCTGCATTGCCAAAGCCAGACCAAGAGCCAGATGAGGAAGCCCACGGGCCCGTCTACCCTCAACACCTGTGGTTTAAGGAAACAGATGAAAAGAGAAGCCCACTTAGCCCCGAGCAGAAGTGAGCAGTGGTGAAATCTGGCTTCCCCACTTAGCCCCGCTCATCTCTGCTTCTTTTATTTGCTGTCAGTGGCCTTCAGCTCCCAGGCTCATCTGACCCCTGGCAGGACCAGCCACAGGGGACAGCCACTGCCCTGCTGGTTTCCAGGCCTTGGCTTCCCCAGGCCTACGCACGCACCTTCTCGCAGCGTGGCTGCGGCAGAGCCAAGTGTGATGGGCATGGCGGGGGAGGTGGGCAGCCTTCTCTGCCCCTCCTCCACAACATGGGAGCTGCTGGGGTGAAATCTGGGGTGCTGCCTGGAGGAGGGATGCTGACCATTCAGAAAGGCCTGGAGAGGCCCGCCCTCTGCTTGCTCTGCAGTCCCGGCTTGTTTGGCATCCTTTCCCTGGATTTCATGCTTCACATTCTCCAGCCTGGTTCTGACAGGCCCAGAGCGGGGAGTTCTCTCAGCCTGAGAAGGTGGCTGAAAGTTTGAACAGCTGCAGAACCTGCCCGCCCGCTATCTCCAGCTACATACTTTTTTTTTTTGGACCAACTTCTTAGGCTTACGTAACACACTTGGAAGTCACGAAGCCAAAATTCATTATCAAGAGGCCAGGAGGGGTTTGCGAAACACTTGCTATGAAGAAATCTTTCCATTGAGAAAAGTTCCCCTCCCGCTCATGCTCCCAGTGGCTCCAGCCTGTCGTTGGGGGGTGTGAGCAGACTGAGAAGGGGTGTCCCCAGGGCTGAGAGCCCATGGCTCTCTGCCGGCTCTGTGTCTTGATTCTGGCACCCGGAAATAGAACTTGACCCCCCTTTTTGCTTTCTAAGTTAGTCACCGCTGACCTCACACCCACAGCTGATGTCAGCCACGGAGTTCTTGCCACGTGCCAGGCCCTTTCTTTGCTTATTTTCCTGGACGCTCCCAGTGGCCAAGGGCTAGGGGTTCTTATACCCATTTTACAGAGGAAAACACTGAGGCTCAGAGACGCGGCCAGTTGGTGGGGTCAGGGCACCAGTTAGCATGCTCCTGCTCAGGTACGTGTAAAAGCAGACAGGGCTTCTTCTCCCAGCTGCTCAACAGCCACTCCCAAAATATCACTCAACCCGTGAGTGTGTTGTTTGAGCCGCTAGCAGTATTGCAAGAGGAAATGAGGGGCTCACCCTGCAGGGGGATGCAGCCAGGATTCCACTTGGCCATTTCCCTTTTCAGAGAGCAGATGTGTGGTGTCCTGGGCCTTTCCTTGGCCATGCTGTCAACTGAGGCCCCTGAACAATGAAGGGCCAGGGCTGAGGGACCTTGGCCAGGCCAGCAAACAGCCCTCTCAGAAGCATCCTCCCTGGGACCAGGGCTGCTCAGGTCCACCGTCCGTCACTCACACAAGTGTGTCTTTCACGGGGTCTCTGGAAACCAGAGCCCACGTAAATCCAAGAAGATAAAATTGTGTGGGTCTGGGCCATAGCTCCAGATTCAGACTATGCAGCTGAGGGGCCCCAGCCTCAGAGAGAACTCAATGAATTTGTCAGGGAACTGAAAACAGCTGATTTCAATCAGCAGAGGGAAAAAAAATGACTTCATGGCTGCAGTTGACTGAAGGAGGCAGCGTTTGGCTGCCAGGCCCTGCCCGGGAGGCACTTCCAGAAAGCCGGGCCTGTTTCTAAACCTCTAGCTGGGGTCTCTCCTGCAAGAGGCCCACGCTGTGCCGGCTCCCGGAGGGCCAGGACTTAGGCCCGGCGCCCTAATGGGGGACCAGGAGGCACGCAGATAACCCAGCGCTTCCCCGCCCCGGCTTCCTCCTCGCAACAGCTTTCATGAATGGCCTAGCTTCCCAGACAGTGGATTGGCTGAGCCGCCGGCCGCGAGGCCCAATCAGCGGCCGCGGAGCGTCTGGGCTCCGCGTGAGGCCTGGGTGCCTGCAGCCGTGAATGGCGCAGCCGCCGCCTACCTTGCGGAGACCCCTCCCCCAGGGGAACTAGGAGGTGTGTGTGTGTGTTTTTTTAATTCCTTAGGCTGATTGGGGTGCTGGTACGGTTGTGTCATTCTGAGTCTTGGCTGCAGCTCCTGACAACAGCCCTTGGGTTTCCCTACGTGGCCAGTGTTGTCATTCAAGATCTGGTGACAGTGAAAGGGCTTGAATGGTTAGGAGTGCGTCTCTTTGCTAGGATCCGACCTGACTCGAGCTTCAGGAGACAGCTACAGCCCTCCAGCGTGAGCAGGCAGGCTGCCAGGGACAAAGGCAGAGGGTGGGGGGAGGCGGGACCCTTTCCCTGGCCAGTACAGGGGGCTCCTGACACGGGCGTATGCCAGGAACTTCTCAAACCAGAGGGCTTGGCCACTGCCACCCCCTCCCCCCTTGGTCACTGGCCTCGTGCTCAGTGCATGTCCTGCCTGCATGTGAGGGCTGGGGCTGCAGTGGGGGAACCCAGTCGTTCAGCTGCATTTCCTGTTAAGTAGGAAAACATGTTCTGTTTGCTGATGTTATAAAGCAGGCATGTGTTTACAAAGGTCTGTGGGGAGAGCGTGGCTAAGGGGCCCGCTTCCGGCCTCCCCTCCCAGACTGATGCTGTCACCGACAGATGGGACTTGGTCTTCAGAGGAAGACCCCCTTGCTTGGGAAAGTCAGACTCAGCGGAATTCAAAAGTGGTACAGAGTTCTCTTGTCATGTGGGTTGAGGCCATGTCGGGAGGGCCCTGAATGCCAGAGTGAGCCCTGGGGGGGCAGGGAAAGCTGGTGAACCTGGGAGTGGTATTTCTCCCCTCTCCTAGTCCCCCTACTCTGTGCCTGGCTGGGGCTGACCATTTCAGGAACTGCAATATTAACCCCACGTAAACTGCTTTCTGGAACTCCTGGTTACGCCTCACAAGTTCCTGGCCCATCGTTCCAATATTAAAGATGAGAAAACTGAGGTTCCAAGTAATCTGCAAAGCCCAGAACGGAGACCGGCTCTGTCTTATGCTGGAGGAAGTACATTTCCACTGGCCACACTGCCGCAGGACCCACGTGAGGATGAAGTAACACAACACAGGTAGAGCCCTGAGCGCCAGTTCTGGCACCGAATCACTGCAGCAGCAACTAGGTCCCTAATCGGTGGGGACTGTGTCTGTCCCCAGATTCCTAAGAGCCAGCCTCTGAGCCTCCAGGTGGTTGCATGACTCCATGGGCGGGCAGCCAGGACTGGCCTGAGGACTTCTTGTAGGTGTCACGCCAAAGCACCTACTTCTGCTAGCTGTCTGCCCAATATCTGTTTTTTATCTTCGAGTCCAGCAGTTTATAATTACTCGGTCTCGGGGCCCTTTCACATTTTAAAACTTATCGAGGACTCCAAAGAGATCTTGTTGACATGGGTTTCCTGTTGGTGTTTACTGCCTTAGAGATTAAAATGGAGAAAACATTTAAGACACAGGAACATATAAGCATATATTAGCTCTCAGAGTGACGATGTCATCACATTTCTTGTAGCCTCTGGAAAATCCCACCATACTCTCATGAGGCAATGGGAAGAAAAGAGGCAAATAATGTCTTAGTGTTACCGTGAAAGTCCCTTCGACCTCTCAGTCTTCCTGAACCCACGCGTGGAGGGCTGCTATTTTAGTCTGGAGGGAGAAGTTTGAGGCTGCCTAGCTTCCTGGTGGCTTTCAGGGTCTGACCATGTGGTACCCTGGCCGGTGGGCTGTGAACAGTCCCCAGCGGGGTCTCAGGGGTGTGTGGAACACATGCGAAGGGAGCTGCCTGGACACGTGCAGTGGGACAGCCCAGCAAGTGGGGACGATGTGTGTAGTGGCCGCGTCCTGCCTTTGAAAGGAAGGCACAGAGCTCTCCCCTCCGTTTCCTCCATCCGCAGACCGGGATGGGGACAAGAACATGAGCCAGCTCAGGCCTGTAGACCAAGGGCAACCTTCAGGAGGTGGTGGAGCCTGGGTTACCAGTTCCATGACGCCTCCAGATTTGTCCTGGACTGCCTACCTGGGCTCCCATGGGAAGGAAGCTCAACTTCCTGGGGCTCTCTTATCCCAGTGGCTTAGCCTGTATCTTTTTTTGGGGGGGGTGGTAATTAGATATTTATTTGTTTGTTTAAATGGAGGTACCAGAGATTGAACCCAGAACCTCGTGCATGCTAAGCACACACTTTACCACTGAGCTATGACCTGCTGCCTGCATCTTGATCAGCACATCACATATGCGTCTGGGCCCCAGCCCGGGGCTTTCTGATTTCATTAAGTTTGCAGGAACGGATAAACTCCCTGTGGGCTGAAGGTTGAATAGTCGTCCTTGGGAGGGGCTGAAGCTTCAGCTGGAGCACAAGTTGGTGGGAGACTCAGTGACAAATGACCCAAAACCGGTCATGGCATGAGGCCGGCTTGGACGCAGGCAGAGCGAGGAACCAGTGAACTTGTGAGCACCTAGATTTTCTCCTGGTCCAGGCTCCCTGCCCCCACCCGTTGCTCTCCCCGAGGTGTTTGCTGAGGATGGAGGAGGGGGCTTGCGGAGGGGCGTGGGCAGTGGAGAGGAGTCGAGCCTTTCAGCTCAGGGCTGGGGAGGTCTGAGGGGTATGGAGCCAAGGCCCAGGCACGCCACAGCCCCAGGACCGCCAGGTTTTGCTCGGCTTGTGGATGGGCCTCTGTTCCCGGGATGGGGGTGCCGAATCACCCTACACCAGCACCCAGGCTGCTTGCGGACACAAGATCCTGACATGGTGCTGCTAAGGGCGATTGCTAGGTATTTACTAGTGTGCCAGTTACTAAGGGCTCCCAAGAGTTGGTTTTGATAAAACCCAGCACAGTGCTATATATATGTATCTGTCTGTCTATCTATTTATCTATCTATCTATCTATCTATCTATCTATCTATCTATCTATCTATCTATCTATCTATCTATCTATTCTTCAACGGGACAGTAACCCTGGAGGGTAGGAAATCAGTGGTTTATTAAGAAGCCCTGCTACCATTCAACTTTGCCCATCGATAGTGGCCTTCTGGCCAAAAGAGGGGGGCAGGGTGGGCAGGACGTGAGGCTTAAGAACTTCCTAAGCCCATTTGAGAGGCTGGGAGAAGAGGGCCCGAGCGGGCCCCTCCATGGCCTGGGGTGTTAGGCCTGCAGCTTCCAGGCCCACCGCCCCGAGTCTCACTGGGCCTGGCTGCCCCTTCTCTCCTCTCCAAGGATGTGCAGGGGGCAAAGGTCCTCCCACGATGAGGTGGAAGCACCCACACTCCCACAGAGGGTTTTTAGGGATTAGTCACTAGAGAAACTGCGGCATCTGGATCTGGGCCCCGCCCTCTCTGCGGGACCCTCTGAGCTGGGCTGACATTGGGCCAGAATGTTTGGGTGTGTCTCTCTGTGTGTCTCTCCTCTTCACTCTCTATCTGTGTCTCTCTCTGTCTCTGTCTCTCCTCCTGTCACTCTGTCTCTCTTTCCTCTGAGTGTAGAGCCGAGCCGCCAGGCCCTTTGAAAGGAACCCTGGGAAGCACCAGCCCCTCCACCGCCCCTGGTCCGGGCTTTATTCATTCCCCTGGTTAATTAACAGTGAAGCTGTGGCCCTGGGAACCCGCAGTGCTCAGGCGCCCAAGCCGGGCTGGGGTGGGGGTCAGCGGCATGGGTGGTTTATCACATTCCTGGGATGCCGGGCCTGGGAGGGCTGGCCGGCCATTTGTCTACACCTGTTGGCCCCTCTTGGCTGTGAGAACCACCCCAGGGACCATGCTGTGGCCTGGCAACACTGTCCCCCCGCGAGGTCGGCGGCTGGACAGAGGGAGGGACGGGCTCTGCCTCCAGAGAAAGGCAGGCCTGGGGGCTTCAGTTCCCTGAGCCTCAGGCCTTCTGGAAAACAGGGATCCTGGTGCAGGAGGACCCCCAGTCTGGAGGAAGGTGCCCTTTCCTCTCGGTTGCAGCCCTGGACGTGTGGGGCACGCGGCCCTGTGTGTGGAGCTGGGCCCAGAGGCTGTCGGACGCCTGACTTGGTAGTGTCAAAATCACATCTGTTCAACCCAGCGTGGCTGCAAGGGGGCCCCAAACTGAGCTGAGCTGGGGGGTTGCCACCCTGCAAACAGGAAAAAGGCAAATAACAGTCATACTCGTGTTTGAAGCACGAGGACACCAGGGGCTGAAGTCTTGGGCTACGGGACCAGGACAGAAGAACCAGAGACCGGAGGAGAGGGGATGAGACGGGGGCTGAGGTGGGGGGCTGTGTTCTGGGTTCAGATGCAGCTCAGAACCCCAAGAAACTCTCCCATGGCCCTCAACTCCATAACGACAGGAGAGCAGGTCTGGTGGAAGAACATTCCAGTAAACTGCCGCTCCTGCTAGAGGCAAGTGGGCTCTGACCACGGCCGGCCCCAGGCCCGCGGGGTCTGCGGGGCGAGGCCCGGCTCCCGAGGGCTGGGAGTGCCGGCTGCCGTGCTGGCTGGGGCGCGGCCCGAGGCCCACAGGGCGCCCCCGCCGCCTCCCTCTCCCCTTCCCCGCTCCGCTGCGTCCTCACCGCGCCTCTGCTGGTTTTGGGGAGGAAGCCAAGCGCTTTCCAATTTTAGGACTTTCCCCCTTCAGCCCTTACTTTTAATTGTGCTCAGAGAGGCCACCCTGGACCACCACTGACATCCCCCGCCCACGCCCTCCGCCGTCTTCCGCATCAGCTGCTGGGGCAGCCGTGGCAGCGCGGCGCGCGTGAGGGGCTCACACAACGGAGACGTACGGTAGCCCGCTTCTGGGGCCAGAAGTCCAAAATCGAGGTGTGGGCAGGGCTGGTTCCTCCCGAGGCCTCTCTCCCCCCGTGTCCTCGCCTGGTCGTCCCTCTGTGTGTGTCTGTGTCCTGATCTCCTCTTCTTACAGGAACACCTGTCCCGTGGGGTTAGGACCCACCCTGGTGACCCCGCTTTCACTTGATTACCTCTGCAAAGACCCCTCTCCAAATACAGTCACGCTCTGAGGTGCTGGGCTTAGGACTCTGACATGAATCTGGGGGGACACAGCTCACCCCACGATCCCCTCCTTTGCATCATTTTCTGGACGTGGCTTTGTCTGCCAGCCTGGTTCCCTTTGTCCGTCTCCTCCACTAGGTCAGCCCTATAAGGACGTCTTCACAGTCCTCACACTTCGGCCATTCAGCAGACGGTGGCAGAATGGCTAAGGAATACATGATATAACATGCAAGACACATATGTCACCTGCCGGTGGCACGGGGTGGCCAGGGTTTCCAAAATCCATCAATTACTGGGCAACTTGGGCTGCCAGAGCTCTTAGTCCAGATGGTCTGAAGGCCCGGCAACTCTGATTAACAGGATGCTGCCTGGGAGCTCAAACAACCCCACACCTAGAAGAATTCGGAGGCCACAGTGTGGCTCAGACTCACATTCCCTATGGAGTCCCTGCTCATCTTGCTTTGGAGCCCAAATCCAGCTCCACTCTGCGTGAACGGATGCTTCGGATAAACTGGGAACATCTGTCCACGTGGCAGCGCCAGGCAGACCCCCTTCCGGCTGGGACACTTTTCACTGGTTACCTGTTTCCCCAGTTAACTCCCTAGCGGCCTTTGTCTGGCCGATTCCAGTGGATTATGCAAAATGGGTAGGGGGATCTGGGGGCCCTTTGAAGACTTCTGAGCAAAGTGGTGCTGCCTGGGGGACAAAGGCCTCGCCTCTTCCTCCGAATGCAATGCCGAGACCAGATTAGCCTCGGGCTCCCATTCCAAGCCCTGTGGCTGCTCCAGTGTTTGACTAATTCGGACAGTCTCGGAAGAAAACAGCAGAAGAAAGGGATGGACACAGAGGGGAAACATAAGAGGGCAGAAGCATAAGAGGTAAAAAACCCTCAGGAATGCAATTTGCTCCTGGCTGCGCCCCCCCCGCCACACTGCCCAGCCCGAGCCAGCGGGTGGAATTCTGCTGGGGCGGCAGGACCTGGCCCCTGACCTGTGCCTGCAGCTTGGAGTCCCAACATGTGCCCCGAGATAAGGATGCGACAGCTACGTAGGGAGTGGGTCCCGGTTACGTGTGTTCCTCCTTGGAATCTGGGTTTGCAGGCAGCACACCAGGCTCTGAGAGGGTGAGCGAGTTACCCAGGGTCACACAGCCCAGGCCATCTGAAGCCCACATTTCCCACTGGATCCCAGGCAGGGGAGTGACTCGGGATGGGGACCCCTGCCTGGGAAGTTTGGGCCCCAAGGGCCCACGAGTTTGGGCAGCTGTGATCTGAAAGCCCTGACCAGCCCACCCTTCCCCGGAGCCCCCAAGCTTCGCCCCATTCCTGAGCCCACGCCTCCTGCTGGGTGCCTTGGTCTGGCCTTGGGTTTCTCAGGCCTGGCCTTTTTCTCGCAGGTCTGTTTTCACCTCTTGCTGGGAGGATCCTTCCAATTCCGGACCAGTGACCTCTCGGGAGGTGGGTCCTTCCCACCCTGCACCATCAGGCCCTAGGAATTCGCCCGGGGGCCCCCCTCCCCTAAGACCTGGGGCCCGGAAGCATAAGCAGATAGAAGGTCCTGGCTTGGGGCGTCCAGAGGCCCCTGTCAGGAAGGTTTGGGGTGGCGGCATTGGCCCGGGGTGGGGCGGGAAGAGGAGGAGCTGAAGGTTTGGCAGGGAGCTGGACTCGATCTGGGCCTTCTTCACAGATCTGAGCATTTCCTTTGCAATCAGAACTCTAGGGGCCAAGAGGCTATGCTGTGGGAAATCTGGAAAACAGAGAAAAGGAGAGAGGACTACTTAAGTCCCAGCTGGTCATCTGAGTCGCAGGCGCGGGTCCTGGAGAGAAAGCCAGAGTGTGCAGCCCAGGCCCCTCCCTGGTGCTGTGGCCACAGCCCTGTTTCTCTCAGAGCCTCAGTATTCCAGTGTGTGAAATGGGGGCGGTGGAGGCAGGCTCCTCCTGGCCTGGCTCCCCGGCTCCCCGTCCTGTTTCCATACAGATGCCTCCCTCGCCCCTTCCCCAGGGCTTCTCGCCCCCTGAGTTTGGTCTCTCCCTCTCTGTTGAATGGGTCCCCTTGGCCCACAAATTACCCAGTTACCTCCCATCGGAGGGGTCGTCTGGCCATTACCTCCACATCCCTCCCACCTGCCCCCACTTCTCTACTCCTCACCGGTCCCCGCGCCCGCCCCTGGCCTGCCCACCCCATCAGCTGGGCCCACATCGGTGGGGACAGCCACCTCTGTGTTGCCAGATCCAAGGGCCTCTTCTCCGTCCTTGCCTTCCAGGGCGGAGCGAGTCCACCCAGGAGGCCCCTCCCTCCTCCCAGCACTTTGTTCTCCTGGCTTCTCTGCTTCCCCTCTCTTTCCCTCCTGCCTCAATACTACTTCCCTGCAGACCCCCGAATAGCTAGGACTTAGTGGATTTGTTGTGAGCCCCTCACTGCTCTGGGGATGGCAGCACCGTGGTGTCTGAAACACGCAGCGTCCCTGACGCCCTGGGGCTTACGGTCTTGAGGGTTCCCCAGAGTCTGGACTGGGTTTCTTCTCCTGTCTCTCTCCCCGTCTCCTCGGGTGATCCCATCAGTTCCCATGGATTTAAATATCCTTAAGTTGAGGATTTCCAAATTTGTCTCTGCAGCTTTGACCTCTCCTATGAACTTTGACCTGCATATCCGGCCACTTGACATCTCCCTGTGGGGTCCCCCAGACATGTCGAACAGATTGTAGCTGAGCTGGACTTCTGGACTCTCCTCCCCAACCCTTTCCCAGCCACCCCCACCCCATCTTCCCCGTCTCGGCAAAGCCCACCTCAGCCCTTCCACTAGCCCCATCCAGAAGCCTCTAGATACTGGCTTCTCCCCTTCCATCCCCACGACTGGGAATTCATCCGCAGACCCTGAGCGTCTCATCTCTGGAGACCCTTGCCACTGTCCCCACCTTGGTCCAGGAGAGGCCTGCTGCCTGGCGTAATGATGCTTCACAGAAACGAGGGGAGGGGGCCACTGTTAGCGAGATGCAGGGTCTGGGTGGGAGCTCCTCTGAATGAAGAGGCAGAGAAGCCAGAGCCCCTCCCCGGAAGGGCTGCTCCCGGGGCCCCGGGCCTCGTGCTCCTCGTGCTCAGGGGGAGGCCGGTCCCCCGGGAGGCGGGGGCAGAGGGTGGAACAGACCACCAGGGAGAGAGGTCAGAAAGATCTAGACAGCCCCGCGCCTGCACAGGCAGCCATGACGGCAAGCCCCACACAGGGTGCCAGCCTCTGGACTTGTGAGCATGTGCGATCAGCTACACGTAAAACTGTGCTTTTTTTTTTTTTCCTTCCCCTGAGAATGGGCTGCACCTGCCTGTCCTTCACCTGGCTGTGGAGAACACTTGAGGGGCTACAGTGGTATCCACCTGACAAAGGGGCGTGGCCTCACCCCCCCATCTGATAAGTGGGTGCCCCAGCTGTGAGCAGCAGAGTGGTGCCCACCAGCCCCACCTCCCTGCCCCCCCGCCTCCCTCCCTGCCTCCCTTCCCTACTCAGGTGGCTCCCTGTAGCTTTGCAGGAGAGAGGGCAGCACCTGTCCCTCTTGGGGGCCTGCTCCAGAGCACAGCAGAGCTCTCCTGGGGACTGCCATCCAACAGAGGTCACACCTCCTTAGAGTGAGGGCCCTGCTGAGCTCATAGGCTTCCCCAGCCACCAGCAGGGAGTGAGGGGCCGCCCAGCTGGCTCCCACCCCAGCGGCTCAGGGACCGTCCAGGCCTCCCTCTTTCCAGTTTCTCAGGACACTGGCTGGTGGACTGAGGCTTTTGGCTCTTTTGCAGAGAAAGAGAGTAAAAGATACCTGGAAGGCGTTGGCGAGGGAGAGGCCTGGACAAGCTGGAGCATTTCTGCTACGACTGTAGGGAATTGGTCCTTTCAACAGGATATTTACTGAGCACCTACTGCATGCTGGAGACATGCCAGGCACAGGAAATAGAGCTGGGAACATGACTGACAGAGCTGAAGGGATGTGCTGTACAGTGGGAAAGACAGACAATGAATAGAACACTGTGCTGGGTTGGACTATATCTACTTATTCTGTCTGCGAGACCTGAGATTCAATGAGGTTATTATGTCAACTTGCCAGTGGTCATAGAATAAAGGTGGAAGAGGTAGGATTCAAAGCTATTCACCTTCCAACCAACCATCTAACCATTCATCTGTTCATCCATTCATCCATCCATCCACCTATTCCTCCATCCATCCATCCATCCATCCATCCATCCATCCATCTACTCATCCACCCACCCATCCATTCATTCACTGAGCACATACTATGGGCTAAGCCCTATATTAGGTGCTGGGAATGAAACAGAGAACAAGAGAGAAACCATCCCTGACTCAAGAGGGTCACATCCTGATGGAGAGGAAGGAAAAAACACCTAGGTTAATCAGACAAATAAATGTTAGAAAAATGATCAGAGGTGAACTGAAAGAGGAGAAGAAGCCAGCCACGTGAAGGGCACACACACGCATGTGCATGTGTGCACGTGTATGGTCTCTCCGCGTGCATGTGTGTGCGCATGCATGTGCATGTCTATCTTGCATGCATACATGTGTCTGTGTGGGTGCATGTGTACATGCTTATATTTGTGTGAGCACGCATGTCTGTGTTTGTGCGTACACGCATGTCTTCATGTTCATGTGCATTCATGCACATGTGTATGTGTGTGTATTGCACTCTCGATGGCGGGGAGTGAAAGAGGGGTTGGTCAGTAAGGAGTGTTTTGAGGCCAGGCTGTGAAGACCCTGTGGACATGATCAAGAGTTTGACTTTATATAAAATACAAAGGGAGACATTGAGGGGGGTTTCCATGAGGTTAAAAAAGGAAAACTCCTCTGGCTTCTGTTGGGAAGAATGCAAGGGGGCCTTAGTGGAAGCAGAGGGCATTGCACCTGCCCAGGTGAGAGAGGACGGAGGCTCCAGAGCAGACCCACAATGAGCTTCTAGCAAGGAAATTGCATCCAACATGAAAACCATACTGGGGGCAAGGGGAGCGTTAACAGCAGATTAGCCACTACAGAAAAAAAGAATAAAGAACTTGAAGATATGGCGATAGAAATTCTCCAAAATGAAACACTTGGAGAAAAAGAGAGACAAGAAGGGAGCACAGAGCATCCGTGTGCTCTGGGACAAACCAGACAGCCCAACATACGTGTAACTGTGGTCTCTGATGAGCCACGGAAATGCCACTGCTCTCCTGTGAGACTGTCCGGACTCCGGAAGCCAGGCCGTTCTCCATGCTGGTGAGGATCAGACAAATAAATGTTAGACAAATGATCAGAGGTGAACTCAAAGAGGAGAAGAAGCCAGCCACATGAAGGGGACACACACATGCACGTGGAACTGTTGGAAATCTCCCCACCACTGGGGGCTTGTCAAAGTGCAACCACTTCGGAAAACTATTTGGGATGTTTTTCAAAAGTTAAACGTCCATTTACCACGTGACTCAGCCACTCCACTCCTGGCATTAACCGAAGGGAAAATAAAGTGTATGGTCTCCTGGTGTCTTGCCCATGAATGACCATAGCAGCTTTATTTGTAATGGCCCCCAAGTGGGAACGACCCAGTGCTCATCAGCAGGTGAGCCAGCAGGCAAGCACAGGGGAACAAACAGGGTCTGGGTACCCAGGTTCTAGTCTGATCCCCACCCCTCCAATGTGCCTCTGAGCACACTGGGTAAGTGGTGTCCCCGTCTGCCTCGGTTTCTTCTGGGCTGTGGGTCTGTGGGTCTGCCTGATTCACCAGGCTCTGGGTGTAGTCACTGTGACATCGCAGGGGGAAGCTCCTGGCACAGTGTGAGGGGCTCAGAGGGAGGGGGCGGGAGGTGCCAGGGAGCGTGGAGTGGGCCTGGGCCAGCTCTGGTCAGGGAGGCCGGCTGAGCCGGGGTCAGCTTGAGGAGTGGGGAGGCCACAGAGGCAGCGGGACCTGTCCCCTGTGTGTTGGGTGCAGCAGGCAGGGTCAGGAGTCATGTTTAACTGCAGGGGAGCCCGGGGCAGTGCCTCCTGGACACACACAGCGGTCCAAGTGGTGTGGGTGGGCGGTCCCTTGGATGACCCTAGGACAGAATAACAAGGCCTGGTCACTCACCTGGGCCGTCACGCAGGGACGGTTTGAGAAGACAGAGAGGCAGAGCTGATCTCAGGGAGGGGCGGGGCTAGAGACAATTTGATGGTGGGGGAGGAGATGGGAACCCAAAGCCTGCAATGGCATCTGGGCAGAAGAGCAGAAAAAAGCTTGTACGTGGACATGAGTGGACAAAGGCCAGCCATCTGGGCCTCTGGCCGCCAGCTCTGGGAGACCCAGCCTAGGCTCTGCAGACGAAGCTCGCCTGGGTGTTTCTGCGAGTCCCCTCTCCACGTGCTGCCTTGTGCCTGCGTTGGTGGTCCCGTGGGTCCCTATGACACCGCCCCCACACCCTGGGTTTCTAGGGGGCAGAGCCATGTGTGGTCCACTACGGGAGCTCCCATGCCCAGAACATGGTGAGAACTCCCTCAGGCAAAGGGAAGGCAGCGCCTTCTGTTCCCCTGACCCCACACTCTGCCCCGGCCCCTGATCTGGTGTCTGCAACAGTCACCCCATAGAACCCAACTGTAATGTTGTTCATCTTGCAGCCTCGTCCAGCTCTGTGCCTCTGTCTGGGGATCAGCTCGAGGGCTGGACCTGGCTTCCTGGAACGCCAGTCCCTCAGCCTCCACCTCGCAGCCAGACCCGGACCAGTCTCTTACCACTACCCTCTGCCTCACCCCGGCCACCTCCTCAGCTCAAAGGAAGGCGCCTCCGCTGGCAAACCTGGTTAGAAATGGAGAATACTTTGTTTGGAGGCCGTGCAGCAGGAGGAAGCACGCGGCCCTGACTGGCCGGGGCAGAGGCGCCGTGGCAGACAGACGTGGCCGAGCCGGGGCCAGAGGGACGCGCAGTGAACCGCTGGCAGGAGGAGCATCTGGGCAGTTAGGTTTGATTTCATGGTTTTACCGCGTGGACGGTTCCTCTCGGCCTTTCTAGATTTCAGGAACAGGGAGGGGAAAATGTGTCACTGTCCTCGTGTGCCTGCAGGAATTTCATCAGGCTGGGCAGGTGAGCCCGGGTAGAAACTGCAGCCACAGGACAGTGGTGGTGACAGCCCGCCGGGGGGTGGCCGCCCAGGCTGAGAACTGGGACCGAGCCTTTCCTTTCTGTAAAGCTGCCCCCAAGCCCTTTCCCTGCCTGACTGCAGCTGGTTGAACAGCGACCCCTCCCTCCCAAAAGATGTGTCCACACCGGACCTTGTGAACATGACCTTTCTGGACGAACTTCTTTGCAGATGAAAGTGAAGAATCTTGAGATGAGATCAGCCCGGATTATCCCGAAGGGCCCTGAATCCAGAACTGTGTCCTTGTAAGAGAAGGAAGAGGGAAATTTCAGACACAGACACGGGGAGAAGGACATGCGAAGACAGAGGCAGAGGGTGGGGTGGGGCAGCCACAAGCCCAGGGATGCCCGGAGCCCCTAGACGCTGGAAAAGGCAGGAAGGGTCCTCCCCCAGAGCCTTCAGAGGGAGCCCGGCCCTGACGACCCCTTGATCTCAGACTTCTGGCCTCTGGAACTCTGTGAGAATAAATTTCTGTTGTTACAAACCACCCATTTTGTGTTCTTTGCGTCCCCAGGACACTGACACACAGCCTCCCTTTAGGTGCTAATGTGCTGGCAAGATCCAGCGCTGGCTCTGCTCAGGTTGGCGGCGGCTATCATGATTTGTCAGTATTTGTTGTTGTTGCCGACTGCCTAAGGAAGGCGCAGTGACAGTGTTTCGGGACAAAGCGGCCGTTCTGATGGCCCGAGCAGCTCTTACGTTTCACGCGGGGCCCCGCCCACCGAGCGCGCTCACCCCGTCCCAGTGCCTCCTTCCTCGCGGCCTCCCCCGGCGTGGAGGTGTGTGAGCTGACTTCAGCGAACACGGATGAATCAGGGAGGATGAATTTTAGTGTGAAACCTCTTCATGACAAGTGACACTGACTCACCAGACACAGCATAGCTGTATATGTTAAAAGAAAAAACTTAAAAAATACATCTGCTTGAGAAAATAAGGAGGTGGGGGAGGGGCAGGGTGTAGCTCAGTGGTACAGCGCATGCTTAGCATGCACAGGGCCCTGGGTTCAATCCCCAGTGCCTCCATTAAAAACAAAAAAAAAGCAAAAGAGGAAAAAAAGAAAGAAAACAAGGAGGCCGGAAGCATTAGGCCAATGACAGCCAGGCCGTGTGCACAGGTGGCGGCGAACACGGCGCCGACAGCGGCCGTGACAGAACAGCCCAGGTCAACAGTCCAGGTTATGCAGAATGGGCAGTTCTGGTGCCTTCCATGGAAATACAGAAGCTTATTTTTGGTTTTTGCTGTTGTTTGTTTTCTGGGTTTTTTTTGTGGGGGGGGATTAGGTTTGTTTGTTTTTTTGTTTATTTATTTATTTATTTATTTATGTTATTTTTAATTTAACTGATGTACTGGGGACCTCGCCCATGGCCTCGTGCAGGCTAGGTATCCACTCTACCACTGTGCTCCACCCTTCCCCCACCAGAACATTATTTTTGGAAGAGATTGAAGGCGTGTTGCTGATACCTGCTCCAATGGATGGGGAAACTGAGGCCCAGAGAGAAAGGCACCTTCCCTGGGTCAGCTGGTGGGCCAGAGCACAGCTGAGCCAGGAGCCCCCGGCAGCCGGCCCTGCCAGCCCTCCATGCCCGGCCAGGCTGCAGGCCTAGGCAGTGGCCACTCGCCCACTGAGCCCGCATTCCCACAGCCTTTGGCTCTGGGTGCTGGAACCCTGAGGCTGCACCCAGGCTGAGCTGGCCGGCCCTGGGCAGGGCGGGCTGGGCCTTTCTGCTGAGTCACCAGCCAAGTGCAGGCCTGACCACAGGACATTTTTGAGATTCCAGGTCTGGCCCTGCAGAGGCTTTGGCCCTGTGGCAGGTCCAACCTCACCCAGCCCAGAATCACCACGGGGGACAGACTGGGTGGCGGGGGTGGTGGAGGGCGCGCCCATCTTGGCCTCTCTGTCTCTGTCTCTCTCTCGCTCCCCCCCAGGGATGCCAGGGTAGCTGGAGCCCCAGCCTCCAGCAAACAGGAGACACTTCAGACAGAGGGGGATGGAGGTTGATAAGGAGAGGCTCAGAGCTGCCCTTTCACACGCTTCTGAGTTTTCTCAAAAAGGAATAAATGAAAACAGTTTTAACCTGTAATAATTCACTTACATAGTTTAAAATTCAAACCATATAAAAGAATAAGTGTATGGTGAAAAAGTCTCGTCCCCAGCCCGCCAGCCCTCCACTGTTTCCTTTAACCAGTGTTGCCAGTTTCCAGAATAGCCATGCAGATGTTTTACCCGCACATATACATGTACAGGGGCATCCACGTGTGCACACACATGCTCACGCGTGTATACATGTACATAAATATACTTATATGCATAAATACTCATACAGATGTATATGTGCATACAGTCATCCGTTGGTGTCTGTGGGGATTTGGTTCCAGGATCCCTGTGGGTACCACAACTCCCAGATCTCGAGTCCCTTATATAAAATGGTGTAGTGTTTCTATAACCTATGCCTATTCCTTCCCCACAGCGTGCGCTAAGTCATCTCATCTCTAGAGTACATAGAATGCCTGATCTAGTGCAAATGCTGTGTCATATTGCCAGCACGGCAAATGCAAGCTTCGCTTTTCAGAGCTTTCTCAACGTTTTGTTTCCCTGAATATTTTGGATCCATGGTTGGTTGAATCTGCAGGTGAGCCCACCCCCACCCCGCAGAGGGCTGAGTGTAATACCCTTTTATCCCAAAGGGAACACATCTTTGTCTCTGAAGGTGGGTTTAGCTTCTGGAAAGTGCTGCCGATTTTAGCAGCAGGGGAACATTGACAAAATGGGAGAAGCGATCTGGAAACAGGGGCTTCATGAATTTCTCTGAAGCCCTCCCAAAGGCAGACAGGGCCTTTTCCTGGCAGAGGGTCCCCATCACCGGGACCCGAGGTTATCACAGAGGGATGATATGGAGCTGTGTTGACACATACAGCCCTGGGATCCTGGGCACTTGGCTCCTCTGTGCCTCAGTGTCCTCGTCTGTGAAATGGGAATGAAGACAACCCTGCATCCAGGGTTGCCACGATGATGAGTGAGATAGTGCTGGCCGACTGTGGGGACCGGCAATGCCCACGTGGGGTCTGAGTGAATCGTGTGTAGGATCCAGGAACCCTCACCAGATGTCCAGAGCAGCGTCTGCAGCAGGAAGATTGAGCCATCTTCGTATAGAATTTTACACTGCCCCAGCCACACTGAAAAAAGTCAAAAAGAGCAGGTGGAATCCATTTTAAGAATGTGTTTTTTTAAATCCAACATACCCAAACATCGTGTAACAACATGGAGTCACAATCGTGATTATTAACAAAATATCTTGCATTTCCTTTTTCTAACTACATCTTCACAATCCAGTGCCCACCCTGCTTGTCCAGCACATCTCAGTGCAGACCAGCCGTGTTTCGAGTGCGTGGTGGCCAGCAGTGGCCACACTGGGCCACGCAACCTCAGAGCGTTCCTGGACCCGCAGCAAGATGGGACAGCTCCAGCTGGTCACCTCAGTGAGCAAGTTCCTGCATCCCCTGCGCCTCTCCCGAGCAGAAGGGAAAGTGACCCAGGTACTGGTACCCAGGGACAAGCAAGTGAGCCCCCGGGAGAATGCCAACAGGATCCAGGCATAGGGGTCTATCTTTGGCCCCCCAAAACCCACACAGCAGATGGCTCTCACCCAGACTCCTACTTCCTGAACCCTGCCCTGCGGCCAGGTCTGCTCAGGCCCCCTTCCTGCCTGATGGCTGACCTCGCCTGGGTCCGCAGTGGGACTTGGGGATGTGCCACCCAAGCAGCTGCTCATAAAAGGCCCGCCTTGTGTGCCCGCATGCACCTGGGCTGCCGGCAACGTCACCCGAAGCCCCTTCTCGTAAATTCCAATTCTGAAGTTTACAGTTATCAGGAGGAAGCTTCCAATCGCTGGCTCACATGTGGGGAAATACATGTGAAACTGAGAAACCTTTTTGTCTGGGTCTCGGAGGCAGCCAGAGGCCAGGCGGCAGGTGGCCCATCCTGGGCAGTGGGTGCAGAGAAGTTCAGGTTTAACGATGCCTCTAGAATCATTACCACCCGATGGAAACAGACTCTATCCATCACCCGCAATGGACCTGGCTCATTCATTTTCTCTCAAGCATGTACGTGGGTCAAGGCCATGGAGTCTGGGAGAAGCTGGGTCCCAGGGGACCCAGCGCTGGGACAGGTAAGAGGGACCCACCCAGGCCCAGACCCTCCGGGGCCAGTCAAGGTGAAATTAAATCCTGGTCTCCACACTTGTTGGCTCCACAGGAAAACCAGGCCATAAAAAGGGAGCTCGTACCAATAAAAGCCAGAGGCCCCCGGGCAGGAGGCTCCGCTCGCAGGATGCTGGTGTCCAGCCCCTGAATCTGAAAGGGAGTCTGGGGAAATGCTAATTTTGAACTTTTCCTACACCCTTCCTGCTTCTGGAGGCTGAAGGCTGTCTTGAATTCCTTTGCACAATGAATTGAGGGGAAAGAATCGCGTCACTTCAGCAAAACATAAGCTCAGTTTTCCCTGATTAGCGGAAAAGCGTGTGCTATTTAAAAGGCATGTCGCATCATTTTTTTTCTTTTTTTTTAGCGTTCCTGAGGGCAAAAGGACATTTCGGGAAGATGAGTACAGCCCCTAACTTGGAAAGACCATGCATTTGGTGATGAAGTTGAAAAAAACAGACCTTGATCTGCCTTCTAAGGACATGCGACATTTCATCCCCTCTCAGGGCTGCCTGGGAGCCCCACGCAGAAAGGGCCCTCTGCTTCCTGGAGCAAGTGGGGAGAGGGGTTCGCTGGCTCATACTTAAGAAACTGGTGGTCCATCAGGGAGGGTGACCAGGCCCCTTGGGGACCCTGCCTGTCCCCTCCCTGCTGCTGTCACTGCCTGCCACCGTTTGGGGCAGCTCTCTGCAGAGTCACATCTAGAGAGGTTCCCGTGCGTGTCCAGTGGTGGAGATGGAGGTCTCTGAGTGTGTCCCTGATGGCACTAGATCTCCTGTCCTCCTCCTCCTCTCAGGAGTGAGGCCGGGAGGCCAGGACTTCTTAACCGCTCTGCCCACCCCCACTCCCCCCCACCCCTTGCCCAGCTGACAGCCGCCATGCAGGGAGGCCGGGAGTCCGATGCTGTGTGAGGGGCCAGGGTCCTGCCTGCCCCCTGCCGGGAGGGTGGGCTCTGCAGGACGACCAGGCCAGAGCCTGGCTTCAGCCTGGCGTCTCCACACAGGCTCATGCACAGTGAGAAGAGGGGAAACCCCACAGAGCCCCACTAGCCAGCCATCCCGAGGTAGGGGATGAGTATCTGGCAATTTGAGTGGAATAGGCCTCAGTCGTCGGGGGCGCCTCGAGGAGCCTCTGTGCTGAGAGCTGGGAAGGGCCTTTCCTGCTTCATGAGGTCAGCCAGCCAGCTCAGCACGGGGTCCCGGGAAGTCGGGGTCCCTGGAGGGGGGGCCCTGCCGGGCCGACTCTGCCCTGCCACCCTGCAGCTGGCTGCAGTGAGTGGTGGGCCCAGCCACATTTCTGGGGCTCCATCTATGGTTTTTGGTTTTTTGGGTTTTTTCCATTTCACTTCTTTTTTTGGAGAAGGGAGGTAATTGTGAATTTATTTATTTATTTATTCTGGAGTTACTGGGAATTGAACCCAGGACCTTGCGCATGCTAGGCCCACACTCTACCACTGAGCTATGCCCTTCCCCCCGTCTACGTTCTTAATGTCCGAACGCAAGAAAAGCAAGGCCTTGGTGGGCCTGTTCACCAGCCAGACCGGATGGCATCCCTGTGGTGTGTGGGGTCTGGACGCCCAAACTGTGTGGGACGAGCCTGGGGCTGGGAGAGGTGGTGACTTCCGCCAGGTCGCCTGGCCACAAGGGCAGAGCCTAAACACTCCCAGATCTTATTTCTCCCCCTCAGTGCACGTCTTCTGCTGTCTTTCCACGGCCCAGCCTGGTCGCCATGGCCAGCAGCTGGGGGGTCCCAGTGGCTTTGCTGGGGGTATAGGTCTGACCACAGCTCGCTCACTCACTCATTCATTCAGTCAGTCAATGACTGTGAATGAGCCCCCTCTGCGTCCCCCAGGTGGTTTGGGGTAGCAGGGTTTTGGGGAGCCAGGCCTGTGCCCGCAGGGGGCTGCTGTGACGTTGCAGGTGAGCAGCCCAGGAGGAAGCAAAGCGGAGGGCCAGGCCTCAGCTGCGCTGCCAGCCCTGCCGGGGTCTCGGAGGCCACAGGGGCTGCGGAGGAGGGGCGGCGGCACTGAGCGCAGGAACGCGGCCACGCGGGGTTCCGGAGGCGGGAAGTGACATCCGCTCAGATCCATTACATCTTCGCCTCCGCCAAGCTTGGGAGCCTTAAGCCAGCCTCGGAGATGGGCAGGAGAGTTCACGCCTCTTACAGACCAGGAGATGGAGGTTCAGAGAAGTCGCTTCAGCAATCTGAAGCCACACAGCAGGTGAGGGGAAAGAGGGGCAGAGCTGGGGTCTGAGCCCGGCTCTCCAATACTAACGCCAGTGGGAGGTCTTGAATCCAGGTCCCTCAGCGGCTGCAGGTCTAGGATCTTCTCCTTGGAGACCTGGGCAGCCGGCTGGACAGGGGCTCCTTCCAGACCCCGCTGCCCTCTCCATGTGACCAGCCCCACCTAGCCACAGCCAGGGCTTTTCTGGGGCTGTGGGCCGTGGGGCAGGAGGGTGGTGGGTACGAGCTTCGCCCTCCTCCACCATGTCCTCCGTGCACCAGCTCCCAGTCCCTGCAGCCTTACTCTGGGCCTCTGGATCCTGGGCCGGGGCTGAAGTGTCTCCACACTGGGGAACAGAGCAGGGATGGGATCTCCCAGGGTCACACATGGGAGCTGCAGCCCCTCCCTCCTGGGACTGCTTTAGGGACCTCAGAGCTGGCCTGAGCACAAGCATATGAGGGACAGGAAAAAAAAAAGTAGGAGCCAGAGTAGGAAGAAGACCCTGGCCCATGGCTCCAGACTCTACTTGGCCGGGTCTCTTGGCCACGCTCACGGGTAGGGGTTGGCGTGCAGGACCCTCTGTCTTCCTGTTTCCTGTGAAAACAGGAAGTTCAGGGGGCCATGGTGGGGCCAGGGGTGTCTGGGGAAGCTGCCCTGAGTGAGTAGGGGAGACCCAGCTGGGCCCAGGGGAGCCCAACCATGTAGACACTGCAGGCCCCGCCTGGAGCCCTGGAGTCTGGCCCAGACTCGATCTTCTGAGCAAGCCTGGGGCCGGACCTGAGCACTCGCTGCCCCCGCACGGGCCTGGGGGCTCCCCAGGCCAGTTGGGGTGGAGGAGTTGGGTGTGGTCAGGGGAGGGTCCGAGGCCCCTGCACAGCCCAGCTAGGGCCCTCGGGAGGCCAGGCCTCTGTTCTGGCAGGTTCTCTGGGGGCCACGGGGGCTTTAGCACTCAGGCTTGGGCATGGGCAGACCTGGGTTCTAGTCCCGTGCCTCCCTGGGCCTTGGTTTCCCTCTGCACCTGCCTCTTGGGAGGCCCTGGCAGTGACGGTGATTTGGTCATGACCGTGTGGAGCCCTGGCCCGCACGGCCCGGGAGGACGCGGTCTCATGCGGTCACCACAGGGTCAGGGATTCCTGTCGGGGAAGAGGGGTGCACCGGGCGCACTCACGGGGTGCGGGGGGCCGCCCTCTCCCAGCCCCGCCCGAGTGCTCTCCTTTGCCCCCTCCCCGCCGCCTCCAGCCCCGCTTCCCCTCCTCGCCCGGGGCAGAGAGCTGCTGCCTGGCTGTGCGGGTCTATTTCTGCACCTTCCGCTTCCTGCCCCGTGGCCAGCGGCCGCTGCAGAAAGCTCTGGAATCCGCAAGGCCAGCTGGTCCTGGGGCAGGATGTAGGGGCTTCAGACTTCCTCCACCCGGAGGCTCCGCGGGCCTCCCGGGCCCAGGCACCCGGGGTGTCGGGGAGGCCTTGGGAGAACCGAGGAGTGAGTCACAGCGGAGCCTCGTGCCCCCGTGGGCGGGGCGCCGCCACCTTCGGAGTCGGCCTCGCACCCAGCAAACCTGTTCAACGCGCCCACCTCGCACCAGGTGCCGTCCCAGGCTTGGGGCATGATGTGAACAGACGGGTACTTCTCTTCCCTTTGGAACAGCCCACGAGGTCGGCACCTTGAATTCAAGCGAGTCGTGAATGATTTGCTGAAATCCACAAAGCTGAGGAAAAGTCGGGATTCGAACACGGCGGAGCGGGGCTCGGCGGTCTGTACTTCTAACCACCCTGTGAACAAGCAGATGATTGTGTGTGTGTGTATGTGTGTGAGAAAGAGAGAGTGAGAGAGGGAGACAGAAGGGACTGTGTGGCAGGACAGCCTGGAGTCACACTGCCTAAGACCCGTGTGAACGGGTGGGACCCGCCGGCCCTTAATGCCGGGATGCGAAAGCTTGTTCAGTGCTCCATCCACAGTGTTTCCTGAGCAACTACTCTGCGCCAGGCTCAGTAGAGAGGAGGCTTCCTTGCCGTCCCCAGGGCTGACCCTCTTCGCCTCGGTCAGGAGGACTTGGGGGAACACAGTGTGTGGGCAACAGAAGTCCGAATTACAGAACGCTTTCAGAGAGGGTTGCCTTCCTTCATCCAGGTGCGACTTCCCGTCCTCAGGTCGGGGGCCGGCCTTGGAGCCCGGGTGAGACAGAGCAGGTGCTGGGCCGGATGACTGGGCTTTATCAGAAACTGGCCCGGAGGGGTCAAGTGCGTGCTGGGCCCGGGGCCAAGCAGGGTCCAGACCCTGGCCGGGCACTGCCGGAGGCCTGGCTTTGGACCAGTCACACCCGCTCACTGGGCCTCGCCATTGTCACCGCGCAGGGAGCAGCTGGTCCCCCCTGGGCCGAGTGGGATGACAGGCGTGGCTGAGCTGGTGTCACCACTTGGAGGGCTAGAAGTCCCTTTCCCTGTCTCCCACCTGCTCCCCCTAAAAGTGACTTCAGATTACTTTGTTGCGTCTAAATTTGATGGAATCATAATTTTCATTTGTTTTCGAATTAACTTTTTCTTAAAGTAGCCTTATTGTGTTGTAAACAAATGACCAAAGCTCACTGTACAAAGCAATAGAAGAAGGGAAAAACCCTAAAATGTCATCCCTCCCCAACCCCCAAGTAATCCTTGAAAAAATTTCCCCAACTGCCCACCCAGGCCTCCATGACTAGAAACACACACAGACAGGCAGACTGTTTAAAGATGGGGTGGTTCTAGCCACACTTTCTGTAACCTGTTTTCCCACAAACTGGTATAGCAAGGGCACCCATGCATGTCAATAAATAAACAAAGATTGGCATCATCATTTTAGTTGCCTCAGCAGATCCATTGTGAGGTTGCCCCATAATTCTATTAATGATGCACTTGTAAGCAGAGGTGAATTTTCCCACTATAAGCACCCCTGCAGAACACCCTTGGACACGCACCCTATACGTTTATGTGAACTGCTCTGTGGGGTAAGTTCCTGGAGGTGGGATTTCTGGGTTGAAAGTTTTGCAAATTGTCTCCATTGACACCTACGGGAAGGGCTTCTGTATTTTTGAAAACGGCTAAGGATTCCTGGCAAGCGGACCCTTAATGTGCTACCACAGGGTTCTTTATGAGTTCAGCCAGCGCCTCTTTTATTAAAAATAGCTTCTTTACGTGATTATAAAAGTAATACTTTTCACTGTAGAAAATCTGGGAAGTATGTACATGTGCAGTGAATGAGAATGAGGTGGTTTGATCCTCCACACAGACCTCACCTATCCATTCACCCATCAACCAGTCTGTCTCGTTAACATAATGCTGGTTTCACTACCTGTCATGGTGTAAGTCTATCCTATGTCGTTCCACAGCCTTTGAAAAGTTGATAAAAATGCACCTTTCATTCACTCATGATCATTGCAGGAAACTTGGAAAATTCAGGGCATTAAGAAAGGAGAAAATACACCATCCGCCCAAACTCAGAGTCCCCAGCCAGCTCTGTTTACATGCTGGTATGTTCACCCCAGTCTATTTGTTATGCAGACGCACATTTATGAGTTTTACATAATTACTATCAGACGGTGGTTGCAGCTCTGTCTTTTGCTTTTTCACTTAACAGATCATGATTATTTTCCCATGCTGTCCAGTAGCCTCTGGAAATATGATTTTTAATGGCTGAGTACTATTTTATGAAGCAGATTGTTTCATAAATGATCTGTTCTTTGCTGGTTCCAGCTTTCAGGTGTACAGATAGTGCCATGATGTCCATCCTTGTCCAGAAGCCTTTGCACACACGTGGGAGGGTTTTCTCCATGTGAATTCCTAGAAGAGAGATTTCCAGGCCAGCTACATATTGCCAAATGGTCCTCCAGAAAGCTGCTAGCAATTACATTCCCAGTGGCGTCGTAAGAGAATATTGCCTCCAATGCTGCAGAACGACATTTTTCCTCCATGACGGTTGCAAATGGCATTGGGAGGTTTCAATGGCCATTCTTTGCCTACTAGTGAATATGAGCATCTTTTTATGGGATTATCACTGTGTGTATTTCATAGGTGAAATTCCTATTTGTCTTTTATCCAACGATGTAGTGCCTTGATCATCTTATTGATTTATGAGCACTTTTTGTATATTAAGAATATGTTAGTCTTTTGTTTTGTGTGTTGCAACCTTTTCTCAGAGTTCTGGACTCTGTTTTGTTTTTTTCCCTTGATGTAAAGAAGTTTGTGTATGATCAAATGTCTTGAATGTATTTATTGTTACTATTTTGGATTTTTTTTTTTAATGTTCAGAGAGATCTTTCTCAACCAGAGATCAGTTCACTGTAGATTTTACTTTTCTGCGGCAGGAACCGAGCAACACCTCACCTGGAGTTCAGAGTTTTTCAGTGAGTGAACAGGTGGTGAACCTCCAACCTGCAGGTGGGTACCTGCTTCACTAGGGGGCAGGAGCCTGTGTGGGTGGATGCCTGATCCCACCAGGAGGCTACACCAGAGCCTGCGGAGAGAGACTGCTTTCCCCATTTCTCTGCAGAAAGTGGCACAGCTCAGTGTGTGGACCCTGAGCGACCACCCTGGACAGAAGGCTGCAGCCTTCACCCTGCCAATGTGGCCTTCAACCAGATAGCCAGCTGCAGCAGTAGAACCAGAGAGCATCCTTCATGCTTAGGTGGGAGACACCCAGGACTTCTGTTTATACCTGCAGGAGGCTTTACCTAGGGTGGGGGGGGTGGGGAGGTGATCAGTTGGTGGAACGTCGGTGTGCACACACCTGTGGCCTCACTCATACCCGTAGACAGCTGAGTCCTGGGGATATGCAGAGACATTTCTTCCAGCTCTCACGTGGCTCTGTATTTTCCAGCTCTTCATTCATTGTTTTCATTCATTGACTCACTCAATTGTCCACTGTGCCAGGAGTTGAGTTGGGGATTCAGTGGAGAATGAACTCAGGGGTCTGAGAATATCAATCAACAAAGGATGTATAACATCAGCACAGCCAGCGAGGAGGGAGACGAAACTGGGCTGGGACAGAGCAGATGGGGAGGGATTCAGGACCACAGACTCAGTGGGGAGGAAAGGTCTGTTAGAGCAGACACTTGAGGAGGGCCTGGCAACATTCATCAGGCCATGCAACAGTCCAGGGTCAGCATTCCAGGCAGTGTCCATGCCAGCAGAGGCCCTGGGAATTTATTCTGGAATCAGCAATGAGACTGGCACTTACTTAAGCTTTAATGGATCCCAGCATCCCTTATTAAATAGTTCCATCTTCCCTATTAATTTGAGATGCTGCCTTCATAACGCACTAAATTATTACATGTAATAGGCACTGTTCTAGGACATTCCATGGGATCCCTGTGAGATCCCACTTAAGGAGCTATTGTGGGGAGGGGGACTGGGCAAGGAGCGACATGGCTGGGGCTTGGGGGCACATAGGAGGCCCCCTCAGCCTCTAGAGGCCCCCACCTTATAGGTTATCTCTGGAAAAACATAGCTTTTAGCCCCACTAAGAGCCAATGTCCAATTCTCATGTTTTGGCTTGAACCATTGTGAAATAATCCCTAGAAAGAGCAAGCATTTCCTTCTGCCTCCTCCTCCCACCTCCCCCGCCACTCCCCCCATCAAATGTTTAGAGAAGAATTAATGCCAATCCTTCTTAAACTCTTTCAAAAGATTGAAGAGGATGGAACACTTTCTAAGTTATTGTATGAAGCCAACATTACTCTGATACCAAAGCCAGATAAGGACATCACAAGAAAAGGAAACCACAGATCAATAACCTTATGAATAGAGATGCAAAAATTCTTAACAAAATATTAGCAAATTGAATCCAACAGCATATTACAAAAGATTATACACCCTGTCCAAGTAGGATTTATCTCAGGAATGCAAGGGTGGTACAACATTAGACAATCAGTCAGTATTACACATCACATTACTAGAACAATGAAGAAAAAATAACACATGCTCCCCTCAGCTGATGTGGAAGAGCCATTTAACAAAATCCAACATCCTGTTATGATAAAAACTAGGAAATTAAGAACAGAGAGAAAATGTCTCAAAATAATAAAGAGTATTTATGAAAAACCCATAGCTAATTTTCTGTTCAATGGTAAAGGATGAAAGCTTTCCCCTAAAATCAGAAACAGGACAAGGATATTCACATTCACTTCTTCTATTCAGCATGGTACTAGAAGTTCTAGCCAGAGCAATAAGGCAAGAAAAAAAAAATAGAAGTCATCCAAATGGAAAGGAAGAGGTAAATTATATATTCACAGAAGACATGATTCTATATATCAAAAATCCTAAAGACTCCACAAGAAATCTACTAGAACAAATAAAGAAATTCACAAAGTAGGGCACAAGATCAGCACACAAAACTCAGTTATGCTCTACACACGAGCATTGAACAATCTGAACAGGAAATTGAGTGAGAGATTCATTTACAATAGCATCTAAAAGAATTAAATACTTAGGAAAAATAAATCTAACCAAGGAAGTGAAAGATTGATATGCTGAAAACCACAAAACATTGCTAAAAGAAATGAAAGAAGGTCTAAATAAATGGAAAGACAGACCACGTTTGTGGATAGAAACACTTAACCTTGTTAAGATGTCAGTATTCCCCTAAGTGATCTATAGATGCAATGTAATTCCTATCAAAATCATAAGATACTTTTTCACAGAAATGGGAAAGCCAACCTTCAGATTCATATGAGTTACAAAGAGCCAGCCCCAAAGAGCCCAAATAATCTTGAAAAAGAAGAATAAAGCTTGAGAACTCCCACAGGGTGGGAGCAACTTCAAAACTTACTACAAAGTGACAGAAATGAAAACAGTGCTGTACATACTGGCATAAGAACAGACAGATGGACCAGTGGATTAAAATAGAGAGCCCTGATATAAACCCTCACTTATACGGTCGGTTGATTATTTTTAAGCTTTTATACAACTTTTTTTTCATTTTTAAAATTTGTGTATTTATTTTACAATATCATATTTTTTAAATTGAAGTATAGTTGATGTATAATATTATATGTTATATGATACACAATATCGTAATTCACAATTTTTTAAAGGTTATACTCCATTTATAGTTATTACAAAATATGGACTATATTCCCTATGTTGTACAGTACATCCTTGGAGCTTATTTATACCCAGTAATTTGTAGCTCTCAACCCCCACCTCCATCTTGCCCCCCCCGCTCCCCTCTCCCCACTGGTCACCACTAGTTCCTTCTCTCTCTCTGTGAGTCTGTTTCCTTTTGGTTATATTCACTAGTTTGCTGTATTTTTTTAGATTCCACGTGCAAGTGATATCTTACAGTATTTGTCTTTCTCTGTCTGATGGTCAATTGATTTCTGACAAGACCATTCGGTGGAGAAAGGATGGTCTTTTCAACAAACAGTGCTGGGACAACTGGACATCCACACCCAAAGGAATGAAACTGGATCCTTACCTTACACCGCGCACAAAGATTAACTCCAAGTGGGTTAAAGACCCAAACTTAGCAGCTAAAGCTATAAAACACAAAGAAAATCTTTATGAAATTGCATTTCACAACAGTTTTACGGACACGACACCACTAGCCCAGGCAACAGAAGAAAAAAAATAATAAATCAGACTTGAAGAAATTTTGTGCATCAAAGGACACGATCACGATCAAGAAAACAAAAAAGATAACCTACAGGATGGAAGAAATATTTGCAGATCATGTCTCTGACAAGGGATTAATATCCAGAGTATTTAAAGAACACTTACAACTCAACAAAAGCAAAACAACCCAATTCCAAAGTGATCAAAGGACTCAAATAGATGTTTCTCCAAGGACAGTATAAAAATGGCCAATAGCCCAAGGAAAGATACTCGCCATCATTAGTCATTAAGGAAACAGAAATCAAAATCTCAGTGAGAGACCACCTCACGCCCGCCAAGGTGGTTATTAGGATAAAGGGAGGAGGACACAGCAAGGATTGTCAGGATGTCAGGATGTCAAGAAACCAAGCCCTTGGGCGTTGCTGGTTGGGAATGTAAAATGGTGCTGTCACCGTGAAAACCAGTGGTTCCTCCAAAAAGTTAAACAGAGAACTACTCAGCCAAGTGACCCAGCAATCCCACCCCAGGCATGTACCCCGAAGACCTGAAAGGAATGAAATTCTCACACAGGCTGTAACATCGATGAATCTGAACACATGACGCTAAGTGAAAGAAGGCAGACACAGAAAGACAAGCACTCTATGAGCCCGCTCGTACGGGCTCCCTAGAGCAGGCAATTCACAGAAACAGAAAGCAGACTAGAGGTTGCCAGAGGCTGGGGGAAGGTAAAAAGAGCGCCTACTGCTTTACGGGCACAGAATTTCTGTTTGGGATGACAGAAAAAGTTTGGTCTACGTAGTAGTGATGTGTCTGCAACACTGTGAATGTACTTAAGGCCATTGAACTGTATACTTAGAATAAACGTAATAGGTATATTTTGCTATTGTTAAAAAGGAGAAGTGGGTTGTTATAAGGATGGAAGGGGAAAAAAGGGCAGCTGCTGGCTTGGCCACATCGCTCAGACCTTCTGCCTCAAGCGTGTGCCTCCGACACCCAAAGGTTTTGAGCCAGAGGGTTCGAGGCACTGTCTGAGCACAAGGCCGAGAAGTTACCAGAGATGCCAAGGGTGGCACGCTCTCCTTGTGATAATGGTCATCATTAGTAGGGAGGTTACATCCAGGGCCACCTGGGGCTCTGCTGCCCAAGCTGGAAAATCTGTGTCCTCCTGTGTAACAAGGACCTCATAGCACAAAACGTAGTTGGGAGTGGGTCACCACATCTGGGCCATCACACCTGCTGGGGCGGCCTTGAGCTTTGACGGTCCTGCGAGGAAGCGTGCCACCACAGCTCGACGGGCAGCATGCTCCTTCCCCTCACGAGTGGCCTGCTCTCTTTGCCAGAAAGGTCTTCCATTACATCCCCAAACTGGTCTGCCCTCAGGTCCCTGAAACTACCAGCTCCATCTTCAGTTGTAAAGCGAAAGATAGAGCTCCCTCCACAAGACAGTCATCCAGGTGCTTAAAGACAGTGTGACATCCCCCTAGGGCCACATGCCCCCCTCCCCCATTCCTCTAAGCTTCCTGTTTGATTTGTTATGTTTTTGGTACATTCTTTATTGAAGCACATGATGTTGAGCACACACTCTCCAAAGCTCTCGAGCATTTTGCCATTCTTCCAGGCCTGGAGGACGCACAGGTGAACACACAGCACCTGGAGAGGGCACCCATCCCAGCCTGAGGAGCAGGGGGTCAAGAGGGCTTCCCAGAGGGTGGTGTTTGAGTTAAAATCCAAAGGATGAGGAGGGAGTAGCCGCAGGAAGGGGAGAAAGAGGGTGCCTTGTGGCAGGCACAGTGGGGACAAAGGCCTGGGGGTGAAGGGGAGTTGTGGCTCATGGAAGAGCTGGAGGGAGCTTGGTGGGGCTAGAGGGTCCCGACGGACAGGGCCCTGAAATGGCTGCATGTCATGGGGACCCAGAATGTTCTCAAGTTTTGAGTTTTCATCCCCTCCTCTTCCACCAACCTCCCAATCCTCTCATCCCCACCACTCAGTTATCCACCCGCTTACCAGTCCACAATACCCACCTACCCACCTGCTCATCAACCCATCTTCCCACCAACGTACCCACCTCCCATTTATTCCTCTACTTACCTGTGGTGGTTAATTTCACGTATCAACTTGAGTGGGCCACAGCGGGTGCAAATGTTTGGTTCAACATTATTCTGGGTGTGTATGTGAATGAGATTAATATTTGAATCCATAGTCTGAATCAAGCAGATTGCCCTCCCTGAAGTGGGTGGGCCTCATCCAATCAGTTGATGTAAAACAAAATATCCAAATCAAACACAGGGCTAACTTTCCCCTGAGTAAGGGAGAACTCCTCCTGCCTGACTGCCCTTGAGCTGGTTCTTCTCCTGCCTTGAACTGAAACATCCCTCTTCCTGGGTCTCCAGTCTGTTGGCCTTTGGACTGGAATGACACCATCCATTCTCCTGGGTCTCAAGCTTTCAGACTTAGACTGGAGCTAAACCCCTGGCTTTGCTGGGTCTCCAATCTGCCAGCTGTAGGTCTTGGGACTTGTCAGCCTCCTTAATCCCATGAGTCAATTCCTTCTAATAAATCTCTTCCTGTACCTCCATCTCCTGCTGGTTCTCTTTCTCTGGAGAACCCTGACCAATACAGGCCGTCTATTCATCTCCCAGCATCTCTTATATCTCCTCTGGATGCTGAGTCCCATGTCACATGCTGGGACTCTTATAACAATGCCTCAAAAATATACATAGAATCACACAGAAGCACTCACCAACGTTTGTGCTTGTCTGCACACCAGCGAACAGACCCATCGGGCCCCTACACCATGCACAGATGCACACATGGGCACAGGTTGCACATCCATGCAGAAAGAGGAACGCATAGGTGCATTCCCAAGGTACACAGACACCTTGCACAGGCGCTGACAGGTGCCCAGGTGTGTGAGCTCAGCCCGCATCTGCCCGGAGAGGCAGGACCTGCCATGGAAACATCGCACACACCCAGGGGCAGCGTCGGAAATGCACATACACTGGTGAACATTTGTAAACTCACGCAGGTGCCTGGGACTAACACACTCAGGGGCGTCAGCGGCCTCTGAGGCATGCAAACATCCCCAACACAAACACAATCTTGCGCACACTTGTGCAGACCCACACGTGCGCTCTTGGGGCCCACAGCCATCTGTGGAGGTGTAGTCTCCACGTCCCACTGCTAACCGGTCACCAGTTGGAACTTGCTTAATTGCTGCTGAAACAAGGGAGACATCAGCCGTTTCAGACTCATGCCAGCTCGCAGGGTGGGTGCCCTCCAGGGCCTCAGCTGCCTGGTACCCAAACACAGGCTGGCCTCAGGAATGCAGGCAGTGGGAGGGAGAAGGGAAAAATGCTTTCACCCCGTAATTTTAACTTCTAAGCGTGGTGCCCAAATACAGCTTGACACTGCTGGCCGTGCCCACTGTGGGCAGAAGAAGGCCGGTAGATGCTGAGCCCCATCACCAGTCCAGCACCGTCTCGAGTGGCCCCCTCCCCACTTCTCACATCACCCCCACCCTTGGCCCCCCGGGAGCCCCTGGGGATGGAACTCTCCTGCTCCTTGCACCCTCTGACCACCTCCCGACACAGGCACCCTCCTGGGGGCTCTGTGGGGTCCCTGGGACCGTCTGGCCCCCACAGCCCTGAGCTCTGAGGCCCCTCTGTCTTGACCGTCCTCAGCTGGACTCGCTTCTTCGCCTTCTCCTCTACACGTCTTCCATCTCTTCAAAATGTGCTTGTTCTTTCCATTACTTCCAAGCCATTTTGAGCCAGGCCTGGTAATGAGGATGCTGGGTGAGCCAACTGGACATGGCTGGTGTGTTGAGGATGGATGCTGAGCAGGGATGTTGGAGAGGGATGCAAGGGAAGGAGGCTGGGAAGGATGCTGGGGAAGGTGCTGGGGAGGATGCTGGGGAGGATGCTGGGGAGAGATGCTGGGGAGGATGCTGGGGAGGATGTTGGGGAGGGTGCTGGGGAGGATGCTGGGGAGGATTCTGGGGAGGATGCTGGGAAGGATGCTGGGGAGGATTCTGGGGAGGATGTTGGGGAGGATGCTGGGGAGGATGTTGGGGAGGGTGCTGGGGAGGATGCTGGGGAGGATTCTGGGGAGGATGCTGGGAAGGATGCTGGGGAGGATGCTGGGGAGGATTCTGGGGAGGATGCTGGGAAGGATGCTGGGGAGGATTCTGGGGAGGATGTTGGGGAGGATGCTGGGGAGGATGCTGGGGAGGATGCTGGGGAAGGAAGCTGGGGAGGGTGCTGGGGAGGATGCTGGGGAGGATTCTGGGGAGGATGCTGGGAAGGATGCTGGGGAGGATTCTGGGGAGGATGTTGGGGAGGATGCTGGGGAGGATGCTGGGGAAGGAAGCTGGGGAGGATTCTGGGGAGGAAGCTGGGGAGGATTCTGGGGAGGATGCTGGGGAGGATACTGGGGAGGATTCTGGGGAGGAAGCTGGGGAGGATGCTGGGGAAGGAAGCTGGGGAGGAACTGTGAGGATTCTAAGGAGACATTCTGAGGCAGCCACATCAAAATGACTAGAAGATGTGGTTGTGCAGCCACCTCTAACACAGTGGATGGGTCATGCTGCAGTCAGAGGGATGTCTGTGAGCCGTAAATGTGACCCTACCATTGCCCACACTCCACTCCCTACAAGGCTTCCCACTGCCTCTGACGTAGACATAGGGCGTCATCCAGGTCTGCTCCCCTGCACACCCCCCACCGTCTCCCCTCACTAACGCTGACCCTCTGCTGTTTCCTGGATGAACCGTGTTCCCCCGCCACGGGGCCCTGCACAGTCAGCCTCTGCTGGTCCCCCTGACACCAGTTCCAGCCTGCAGCTCCAGGCCCACATCCTCGGGAGAAGTCTCCCCTCACTTCCCCAGAAGACAGGTCCGCTCACCACAGCCTTTCAGAACCACCGAACCGGCCTCTTTACAGAACTTACTACCACGGACGCTTTCTGTGTATTTGAGTTTTTAATTTAGTCTGTGATTAGTGTCTTTCTTTCCCCTTACACTCCACCCAGGAAGGAACCATGTCTGCTTCAGTCACCACCACACTCCCAAAGCCTGGCCAACAAACGGGCTCCATGATAGTGTGAGCTGAATGAAGAAAGGGGAGGGGCCCAGATCAGCTCGGCGCAGGCTAAGAGCCACACACTGTATGCGTATGATGTCGGTTGGGTGCCGTTTTGGTTTATTTTTTCACTCTATTCAAATTACATCAGCGGCAGGACCCTACATCTGAGGAGGGAAATCCCAGTGTTTGCCGTCTCCTCCTCATGCCCCTCCTCAGGGAGAGCCAGGTCCCCTCCACCCCGTCACTGCCGCAGGACGGCCACTGCCCAGGGTCTGCCGTCACAGCCCCCTCCCCGCCGGGTCCCATCCCATCCGAACTCTAAGCTCTCGAGCCTCAGGCCAGATGGAGATGCTCCCGGTCCTCCTGTGGGCTTCGCCCTGCCCCCACTGTCCCTCCACCCTGCCCTCAGCCTGTACCTGGGGACCCTGCCCTCTTCCAGCTCCTGGGCAGCTGAGCCCAGGTGAGAAGGAGGCAGCGAGCTGCTCTAAGTTTCTCTTGCTGTAGCTACCCCTGGGGGAGCAGCAATCACACAGGCCACAGGGAGGAGGAGCAGGGGGCCCTGGCTTGTCTGCACCCCTGGGCTCCCCTGTGGCCCCAGCAGGGCTCTGGAAAGATGTTCTCCAGGGTCATGCTTTGCCCCCTGAACACCTTTGGCTTTCAAAGTGAATGCTCTGGGCTCCTTTTCTTGGGTTTTTCTGGAGCAAGAGGTACCTGTTAGCCAAGCAGGTGCCTCTGGGCCTTAGGACCGGGCAGGGCTCTGTCTGGTCCCCTGAACAATATCACAGAGAGGTTTAGGAGCCAGAAGGTCCAGCTGCCCCTCTAGGGGGGCACAGCTGTCTCTGGCTGCCTCCGTCTGCTGTCCATGCCCAGGACCCTTACCCTGGATGGTCCTGTCCCTGAGGGCTTGGGGCCTTGTTTCTGCAGTGAGGGGGGCCTGGACCATCGCTGTAGGAGGCAGAGGCTAGCAGAGGAGGAGTGAGGACCCCCTGCCTTCTCCTCGACCCCCTCGCCGACTCTGCCTGTCGGCCTGCTCAGACATGGCCGGCTGTCCGCCAGCCTCCTCTGGAGCCCCTGCTTCTGCCCGTTCTTGCCTGGGGCACAATGGCGAGTTTTGGTGGCTGCCGTGGACATGGTCAGCGGGACCCACACAGGAAACACCCTGCTTAGTGGTGGGGATCAAGAATCTACTCTCATGCAGCCAGACCCCCGGTCTGCAGAGGGACAGGCCCTGCCCTGCTCTGCCGCTGCTCCGTGGCAGAGGGGCTCTGGAGGGAGGTGGCAGGATGCCGCTCTGACCCCGCTCCCAGGGGCTGCTCAGAGGAGGCACAAAATCTTTATCTGGTGCGGGAAGCCACAAGGATCCAGCCAGAGCCCCATGGGACTCCGTGCTTTCCCACAGTTTTCCTCCCCCAGCCCTGTGGCCCTCGAGGTCTTCTGGGGGATGAGAGCAGAAGCCACCTCCTTTCCCAGGCCCAGGGAAGGGCAGAGGCTGTGAGCGGGCCTGCCAGAGTCTCTCCTCCATTCCCCACGGCTCGGGGTTCGGGGTTCAGGCAGGGGTAGAGGCCTGGTCAGGAAGACAAGACATCGGGGGCAGGGCGTGGGGATGCAGCTGAGACAGGCAGTCTGGGAAATTCAGGCCCTGGCTCCCCACGGCACTCGGAGGTCCATGCTCCTTCCACGGCACAGGCACCAGCCACTGCAGTCCCTTCTCTGCTTTCAGATCCTCCAGTGAGCTGAGCCCTGGGCTACCCCGGGGCCTTTGCACAGTTTTCTGTCCCTGGGATACTCACTCGCCTCCCAGTTTTGCACCTTGCCATCCCTCCTTCTTCAGGGACTCAAATCAGACTGGGCCCCTGTGGTGAGCTCACCGCCTCCTCGTTGGGGCCCTGGAATTTTAGCTTTCCCCATCATTTAAGCCACCTTGACTCGTACCAGCAGGCAGCTCCTCGGGAACAAGAGGGTGGCTGTCCCCCCAGCACTGCACCTGTGTCACAGGTGCCTCGACACTCAGAGATGCTGGGAGGGCAGAAACCAACCCCCACCCACTGAGTCCAGCTGCCTCCCACAGGGCTCGGGACATGCCCCTCCCTCCAGGGCCCACCTAACTGCCACTAGTGCTTGGGGCCCACGCCATCAAGTGCAGTTTCCATCCATCAGCATCCTGGGGCCAGCCGCTCTCTGGGCCACGGACACCAGCATCCCTGTCACCTCTAGATATGTCTGGAGGTCTGGGGACAGATGAGTTTTAAAAGCCTCTCCAGCGGCAGGGTTGGTAGATTCTGTCGCCCGCCCCACCCCATCCCTCCTGGCAGGCACACATCTGTCCATCTTCTGAGAGATCCTGACAGCACGCAGTGGGCCCCAGGAAGCCTTGCTCAGCGCAGAGACGGACCTAGGTGCACATTTCTAGGACACCCAGAGGAGGCTGGCAAAACCAGACCAGCCACAACCAACAGTGGGGACACTGGCCCGGGAGACGGTGGAGCCGGGGCCACCAGAGAGGCCAGGCAAGCTGGAGGAAGGTTGATGGCACATGTTCTGTGTGCATCAGGCCCCAGGTCTGGGTCACATGCGACTTCGTTATACAGATGTGGAAAGAGAGGCACAGAGAGGGGAGGAATTTGCCCAGGAGTCACAAAGTTCATGATGGGGGACAGGACCTTAGCTTCTTCTGGTATCACAGGCCACCCATGTGACACAGGTGGTCCGCCTGTCCACCTTCCTGCCCCCCACCCTCTCATCTTCCCATTGGAATGAACTGACTCCTTTTTAATTCAGGCCCAATTTACATGCAAACGGCCAGATCTTACGCAACAGCTCAGTGATTTCTGTCTGGTGCATATTCCTCCAACACCACCACCCAGATCAAGATGGAGAATGTTTCCATTACCCGCCTGGTACCCCTTCCTAAGCGATACTTTGATCGCGGTAGAGTAGCTTTGCCTTGAGCTGTGGGTAAATGGGATCACGTAGCATGTTGCCCTTTGTGCCTGGCTTCTTCCGCTCAGTGTGATGGTTCTGTGGTCCCCAACACCGTATCCATGGCTGGCCCTTTCCCATGGCCGAGGCACACACCACTGTGTGAACATCACTTCAGCTGCTGACGGGCACGTGGGTGAGTCCAGCTTGGCGCTGTGATGGGTAGGGTTCTTGTACGAGTCTCTGTGTGGCGTACTCACCTCTTTCCTGGGTGTTTTCCCAGGACACGGTTTGCTGGGTCACAGGGTTGACAAAGGGTTAGCTTCATGAGAAACTGTGATTCAAATGCCTTTTAAAATTATTGTGGAGAATTGCAAATATTGACAGAAGAAGAGAGAGGAGCAGAATGAATTCCAGTCACCACCCTCAACCCTGCATTTCTGGATGCAAATCCCCAGATCTTTTCACCTGCAAATGTTTTGGTATATAAGGCAGGACTGGCTTCTGCAGATAGCACCCTTGGGGGCTGGGGTCCCCTCAGCCCAGAGCAGCACCCCCCACCACCCTGGGACACGAACCTTGGCCACTGTCCTCCCTGGGCTGAGGGGTCCTGGGGGCAGTCACCCACTCTGGGAGATCCAGGAGGTGGCCCAGTGTTCTGGGTGGACTGGATGTGGGGCTATTTGGCGTGTGATGGGGAGACCCCGGCTCCCTCCCCCGTGGTCCAGACACCCGGGCCTGCCTCAGCATCCCTGCCGCCATCCGGGGCTCCAGCCTGGAGTTTCCCGCCTGCTGGGCTAGGACAGCCAGTCCAGGTCTCCCGGGTGTTCCACTGGGACCCAGCTGTGTGTGTACTGGGGAAGGCAACGTACCTGGAAATGCACAGCCAAGCCAGGCCAAAGCCCACACCCTCAACAAGACCCATCTCTCCCTCCCCACCTCAGCTGGGGTCACCAGGTCAATCACCCCACCAGCCAGGGGTTCGTCCCACATCCCGGCCTCCACCCCAGCTCTGGGGGCTTCTGGCCTCATGAGGTTTTGTTGCTCTTTAAAATCAATTTAATCAGGAGCTCAGGACTGCGCCTTCAAGGCCACTCCTCAAAAGACATCTTTTTCACTCAGTCTCCCCTTTAAAGATGGTGGCGCCAGTTTTGCAGATTAATAAGCGAGGCTTCTGCGGCCGAGTGCATGAGCCTCCGTCAGGACGCTCTATGTGGTCCCCTGACCCCAGCCACCAGGCCGGGACCCTGGATCCCTGACAATGCTCACCCAGCCTGAGTGGCACTGCACGATCCCACTTGAAAAGGCCTTTCACCAGGGCTGCCTTTTAAGAGGGGGACAATTGGCAGGAGGCCTGGCACTTATTCATGCAAAACAGCAGCGAAAAGTGCTCGTAGTCAGTGTCAGGAGTGGGTAGCGCCCAGAGCAAGGGGCCCGCCTTGGGCTGTGGAAAGCCAGTCGCTAAGCGACACGTCCCCCAGGCATCTCCCAGTGGCCTCTCGGAACTCCTGAGGTGGCCCTGTCCTGGCCCTCCTCGAGCGCCCAGGGTGGAAAACCAGGGTGCCTGTGACCCTGCTCCCTGTTTCTTTGCCAAGTTGGCCCAGATGGGCTGGAGATGAGATTCAGCCATGCGCCCTCTCTGGGCTTCCTTCAGTGATGGGCTGCATGGGATATTCCCAGCATCCTTTGCTGCTCAGATTCTCCAAAGGTCCATCTCAGAGGACCTCTACCCCCATCTCACCCTCTGCTTCCTGGGTGCCCTCCCACCTCCCCACCTTAGCCTTCCCCAGCCTAAGCCTCCCCCAGCCTGCTCCCTGGTGTTTCAGCAGGTCTCCTCCGGCCTGAGGAGTCCAGAGCAGCTGGTGTTGGGCAATCCTGTGTGTCTCCAACAGGCATGCCACTCCCTACTCTTGCCTTCCTTTGAAGCAGATTTGGCCCCCAGCACAGAAGGAGGTGGAGGGGGCGGGGAGGGAGGGATGAGACTCCCGGATCTGGTCCCACCTGGACAGCCCTCCAGGCGGGAGCTGGGTCTTTGACGGGGGGCAGAGCCACTTGGCTGCTAGGGAGACTCTCTGCCCACGCCCTGCCCCAGCCCCGCACTCCCATTCCTGGCTCTTCCCTGTACCCCAGGATCCTGATAACCCAGCATCCCACCCCTCTCTGGGAACTCAGCTCGGGGATGAGACCCCTGGAGACCCTCGGGGCCCTTGGCTGGCCAGAGCGCATCTTGGTGTCCCCTGGACAAGGGCCGCTGCCTTCTCCCTGTCCAGTCTCTGTTCTGGACCGCGTGTCTGACCCGCTGCAAATAATGAGCCCCCAACACTACCCGTCCTGTCCTTCTCATCCCCTCCCCATTCCCGCCTACCCGCCCCCATTCCCCCACCCTTCCCCCTCCCTCCCCTCCTCTCCCCCCTCCCCACCTCCATCCTCTCATTGTCTGGCTCTTTAGCCTCCACGCCCGTTCTGCGGTCCAAGGCTCGGCCCCTGGACCCCAGTCTGAGCCCTGGGCCTGCTCCCTCTTGCCCAAGCACGCTGCTGTCTCGCTCCTGTGTACCGTGGGGGATGCAAAGCTGAAGGGGCCCAGTGAGACCACTCTTTCCAGCCACCCCCAGACTCAGCAGGGACAGGGCCTGTTGCCCACTGAAGAGACCCCGGGGGCCCAGGGCTGTGGGACAGTTCAGAGGGGAGGCGTGTCCCCTGCGTGTTCCTAGTTTCTCGTGGAAGCAGCTGGCACTGCCATGACTCTGGGCACAGCCTCCTCTTAGGAAAGTGAGTGGCCACACCTACTGCCCCCTTCCCCAGCCCGCTAGCGGGAGGCGGGGCGGGTACAGCATCCCCCATTCTCTGCCTCAGCACATCGGCTTGAGGAGATGGAATAGGATTGAAAGATTGCATTAAACTGAAGTAATGCAGACCTGGAGGGCAGCCGGGCAGGAAGAGGAGAGGATTAGTCTGCCTTCACACTGGCTCCCAAGAGCTGAGTGCTAAGGTTTCAGAAATCTGGGGAGTTGGCTGCCTAACCACGGCCATTATGGAAAATTAAATACAAACTTACAATTGCATAAATTAGACTAAAAAGTAACCCTCGTAGGTACACAAAACTCATCGCTTCCTAATGATTCTACTATTATCCACGCTCTGAGCTTATATGGTCTTCCCGTCCATCAGGTGGAGATACTACGTAATGACATTGCTGCATGTCCCTTCCCAACTCTGCTCAGCGACCTGACTTTGGTAGCTTGCAACTGGCCATCCTGGGAGTATTTACAACTTGGAAATCGGCGAACATTGACTGGTGGCTCTGTTGACTGCCTACACTTACGGATGAGGGGGAGAAGATGCCAGTGCAGATTAAATTTAAGAGTGTCTCATTCTGTAGCTGTTCCACGGTGACTGGCATAAGAAACTGGGGACATATGCTTCCAGGATTCAAAACTTCTTACCCCATTCAGCAAAGAAGTAGCCTCCATTCTGGGCAAATGAATACAGCTCCACCATTACGTCTTTGTTGCTGTACTTAGGGGTCACGCTTCAAGGCAAACAAAGACATCACCAGTGGAACTCCACGCGTTCATAAGGTGCAGCCTTAAACTGGCCGTGAGCGCAGAGCTCAGCACAGTCAGTGCTCGGTGAGCGCGGACTGGCCGTGCCGAATTTACAATGGAGAGTAGCATACTTTTTTTCTTGTCAAATTATTTGTAGATTAAAAAAATATTATTTGTAGATTGGGTCTTGATTTTTGGGAGGTTCTGAACTGCAATGAATAGCCTCAGAAGATTTCTAGCCCCAGATTTCTAGCCCCGGAGGACTTTGTTTTTATTATGGAAGGAACTCCTACGTACAGTGAAGTGCCTGTCCTGCGCACACGGCTCACTGAATTTTCACCAGCTAATCACATGCACCAGCTAGTCCCCAGATGAAGAAATGAAACATTTTGAGAAGCTCTGCCCCCTGCCTTGACCCTTCTAGTCGCCACCTGCCCCAGTGTAACTGCCCTCTTGGCTTAACCCCCTGCGCGTGTCTGACCTGCTTGGGGCATACAGGTCTTTGTCTGGCGTCTTTCGCTCAATGCAGCGTAGGTGAGACTTGTCCGTGTTGCAGTGTCTACATGTCTGTTACCCATCCTCATTACTGCGTAGTATTCAATCATGCCAATATGCCACAATTTATTTATTCATTTGGGTTGATTCCAGGCAGGGTTACTGTGAGTAGTGCTGCTCCAGATAATTGCAGACGTGTCTTTTTATGAATGGAGGTAAGAGTTTCTGTAGGCTACACGCGTAGGAGTGGAACTGCTGGATCATAGGTCATCACACGTTCTGCCAAGCGGCGCTCCAAAGCGACTGCACCAGTTCACACCCCCGGCCACACTGCTTGCGTCTTCTGATGCGCTGCCCCATCCCCGTACGCCGTATCATCTGTCTTTAAACTTTTTTTTAATCTTAGCCATTCTGGTGAATGTACACAGTGTCTCATTGTGGTTTTAGTCTGACTTTCCCTGACTAATGAAGTTGAACTCTTTCTCATCTGTGTATTGGCAGTTTGTATAGAAAGTACCTAGTCAAGCACACTGCTCATTCGTCTATCTTTTTTTTTTATTACTGATTTGGAGGCGTCCTTTATTTATGCTACATGTGAGTGCCTGTGGGACACGCGGACGGCCAGTAACTCCTCCCACCCCCAGGGTCCCATTTTCACTTTCCTACTGGTGTCATTTGATGAACGGGATTTCTTAGTAATCCTCCTGTAATTTAATTTATAAACATTTCCTTTTATGGTTGGCCCTTTGTAGCCTGCTTAGGAAGTCACTGCCTGCTCCAGCGTCACGAAGACGCTTTCTGATGTCTCTTCTAAACTCTTCACATTCAGACCTGAGACCCATCAGGAACTGATTTGTGGGCTGTGGTGTGAAGGTCAAGATATATTTTTCCTTAGGAGGATCCAGTTGACCCAAACCCACTTAGGGGGAAGACCCGCAGTGGCGCCTTTGGCCTGACACGTGAGCTGCGGGCTGGGGGGGGGGCTCTGACCCCCGGGTGGGTGGGTTTCCCCGGTCAGTGCTGTGATGTCTGGCACACCATTGCCCTGTTACTGCCCCTGAAACTTGCCATCAGCCCTCTGCTTGTGTTCTTCCAGACAGCTTGACTCTTCTTGGCCCTTTGCAATTTCCCATGAATTTTGGAATCTTCTTGTCAATGTCCAGCAAGAGAGACTTTGCCAGGAAAATGTGGAGTGAATCAAAGCATGCTCCCGGAAGAGGAAATGACTCCATGCAGTGGTTTTTCCACGCGCGTAGCACCTCCTTTGTTCCAGTTGCTGGGAATCGGAGCTGAGCACACCGGTGTCACGCGGGAGCCCTGGGAGGGAGGGCCTGTGTCCATCCCTGTTTCACCGATGGGGGCCTGGAGGCCTGGAGGGGAAAAGTCACTTACCCCAGATCACAGAGTGAGCACGAGCAAATGCAGAGCTAGGCTCGTCTGGGGCCCCTTCATTCATTCATTCACTCATTCATTTCTCATTCATTCCACAAATGACAACCAAGCACCTCCTGTATGCCAGGCACTGCTAAGTGCTGGGGTCCTTGTCCCTGACCCTCTGCATCTGCCCAGTCTCTGGAACCAGAGAGACCATGGGAAAGGGAAGAGGCAGAGCCAGAGGGCAGAGATGGGAGGGAAGGCTGCGGCCACTGGCCAGATCACCCACAGGATAGATAGACATTTATAAGATGGAGAAAGGGAGGACTTTCCAGATGAAGGAACAGCAGGTGCAAAGGCCTGGGGCATGAGAGTGCCTGGTGCACTCCGGGACCCCAAGTGAGTCCTTGTGACGGAGCAGAAGAAGGAAGGGACAGTGGATAGAGGAAGGTTCGATCCAGGGTGAGAAGTGGGGCTCTGTCCTGGAGAGGCAGGAACTGGTGGAGACCCCCCAGAGGGACATGATGTTGCAACAGAGCAGGAGGGGCAAGAGTCCCCAGAAGGGCCAGTCGTGTCCCGTCTCAGGGGAGAGTGGCCTGTATCAGACCAAAGGCGAGGGGTGTGGGAGGAAGATCACAGAGGCAGTCAGCAGGACTTAAAGAATGGGGACAGAGGGCAGAGATGAGGGCAGGGGGTGGGGGCACTTGGAGGAGGAGGGGGGACAAAGGGGCAGACAGGCAGCCCAGATGCCAAAGGGCCAAGCTTAGAGGATGTGCCTGCAGCTGGGTCAGACCCCTGGGCAGGAAAGCTGGGTGAGCATGGAGGGTGGTGTGGGCGGGGCTTGAGGTCAGGGATCCCCCAGGCACCTCTGCCTGAGGTTCTGATCTCAGCCCAGGCCTTGGCACATGTGCTCCACGAGCCTTTGATGTGTGAACGAATGAATGAATGAACAAGCAAGATTCCCCATTCACAAGTGTGGGGCCATATTTGCTTCCAAACCCCTTTCTGTTCTTTCATTTGTGCCCCTCCATAGCCTGGGAGAGAGATGGGGTGGTCCTTGGCCACGTGCCCAGGCCCCCAGTGTGGCCTCCCCATTCCTGAGATCAGTCGGGTGCCCCTTCACACCTGCCCCCAGTCCCACGTGGCTGCCGCAAGCTGACCACTTTCTTAGTGGGTGACCCTGCAGATGCGGGTGGCCAGCCGGCGCCCGGGCATCTCTGCCGCCATCCCGGACAAGACTGCACAGGGGCTGACTCTGGGGCCAGGAACACCGTGGGCAGCGCTGCCGTCTCTCTGCCCGCCACACCCCTGTTTACAGCCGTGGGAACAGAGGCCCAGGGAGGCGAAGGGCCAGCCCGCGGTCGCAGCTGCACCCCCACCGCTCCGAGTCCCCGCTGGGCAGGGCCAGCTTCCAGGGCTGCGTCACGGAGGGTCCGTGCGGGGCGCATGCTCTGCTGTCGCAGCCCTGCAACTCCTGATAGTTTCAGGGGCGCTGCGCCCTGCACATCTTCGCCCCGCCGGCCCCGAGCCTGGGCGCCTCCTCCGGGGGCAGCTGGCCCTTCCTTTCGCTGGAAGGCAGTTGTCCCCTCCAGAGCACAGTCCCCTCTGAGTGCGTGCCAGGAAGTGCACGAATCAAGGGCAGGGAAGAAGGAAGCACTCCAATCTTTCCTGGTGAAAACGGAGCCGGTTTTAGCAACGACGTCAGGGTGACCCCGTGTCTGTGCCAAGACTGGGGAGGAATGAAGCCCCATGGGTCGGGGGAGGGGTCCCGAAAGGGTCCTCAGAACCCGGTGCCTAGCAGTTTGCTTGGGGACCATTTGGAACAGAGCAGAGGGCCGGGCAGCTGCCCTGAGGCCCCAAGGTGGGAGGAGGGCCAAGCCACAGACCTGGAGCCCTGACAACCCTGCTCCCTCCGGGGGCCTTGGGACAATCGCTGGGCGGTCCTGAGCCCCAGTTTCCCAGCTGCAAGCTGGGACCCCCAGAACACCCACCTCTCTGGTGGGTACTGACACCCGGAGACCTCCACGCGGTCCCTCCCACCCAGCAGGGGCCTCTCTGGAGAGGCAAGTCTTGCGCCCTGTTGGGCATTTCCAAGACAAGTCAACTCGCCCAGCCCCAAAGGGGCCACCATCCAGTGGTCTCACCCCTCTAGCGTCTGTCCCCTGGCTTTGCACATCCACTCTCTCCCCTCAGCCTGGGTGCAACCCCAGGTAGGCGGTGGGAGGGGTCCTGGGCATGAGACCAGGGCTTCTGGTGTCACTCTGCAGTCCCCAGTGTGTTTCGCCAATGGAGCTCTTTCCAAACTGGAAACCACAGGCCTCCAGTCACTCAGACCTGCCAGAGAGCAGATCACCTAGGTGGGGGCGGGGTTCACTTTTCCCCCAGGTGTTGGGGGTGGGGTGTTGGAGAGTTGGGGGCACCATGTTGGACTCCTTCCCCTGAGCAGCACCCACGGTCTTCCTCGCGGGGGCTGCTGCAGGGTGGAGGTTGCTGACAGCATCCCTTCCTGTGGGGCCCAGTCCCGCACTGCCTCACTGTTCAGCGGGGCCCTCGGTCTGACCCCATGGGATGTCAGGAAAGGCAGACACCTGAAATCCATGTCAGGGACAGTGAGGGCGGGTGTCTGGCTTTTCTTTGCAATTTAGAGAGCGTGGCTGTCCAGTCAGTAGAGTTCTTTGCGGGTCTGTGACGGACATGCCATGAGAGCCAGAAATCAGCCTTTGCCTTTTTGAGCTGCTAAGATTTGGTGTCATTTGTTACTGCAGCATAACCTGCCTTTTCCTAACTACTACACACCCAACTCAACTCTGCTGTATGAGGGGTCCAGGACAGCTAAAGGCCTGAGGCTGAGTCTGCTTGCTGGACACAGAGCCTGTGGGCTTTGAGGTGGACCATGTACGCCTGTGCTGGTGGCATTCACTCCTCTCAGGATTTGATGACAGACAGTTCTGCAATTTCCTTATCATTTACCAGCTCGGTCTATTCGAGAGGGACCCTCTCAGGAGCACTCCACGCCTGAATCTCCCCTCAGCTATCTGAGACCACCCACCCACGGGGGTCTGTGGGAACTGGCATCCACATCTTGGTGCTAGGGAGTCTGGCTGTGGTTTTGGATGGGGACAATTTAAAGCAGTCCTGAGCCAGGAATCCAAAGCTCCCCTCTGCTCCTGGAGGGCAATGGGCTTGTGATTGTGGTGGGGAGGGTGTAGCTCAGTGGCAGAGCGCATGCTTAGCATGCGCTAGGTCCAGGGTTCAATCCCCAGCACCTCCATTAAAAAAAAACAACCTAATTAGCCCCCATTAAAAAAACGGCCTTGCATCCGTGACCACTGGCCCCCAGGTCTGTGACTGTTTACAGGCCCCAGATTCCCGTACAGCAGCCCAGTGTTTGCAGCCCTGGCGTCGGTCACCCCTCACTGGGTGGCTCTCCTTGGTGTCTGGAGCTTGATGCCCTCAGGCCAGGGTACAACCAGTGGCCAGAGCCTCTGGGTTGGCCTGACCAGCCGCTGGGGTGAGCTGAACATTGCGAGGTCTCCTTGGTCCTCCTGAGGGGCACAGTTCCCACCAGAGGCAGGGCTCCAGTCCCCTGGCTCTGGGAAGGATGCTTCAAAAGTCAAGGAGGTCGTGAGGCTGAGAAGGTGCCCGGGAATAGGTCCCCCTGGCTGTCCAACCTGACCTCACTCCTAGTCACCTCTGGGCTGGCCTGTCCGTGACCTTGTCTGCTGGCCTGAGTGTGGTCCAGCTCCCCGTCTGACCGAGGTCAGTCCTCACACAGCCCCAGGCTCCAGGCAGAGCCACCCAGGGCCCCTTTGTGGGCTCTGGGTAGATCAACAAACAGCCCTGAGCAGTGGAAACCTCTCTGGCTCTCCAAGTGCAGACAAACAGGGCTGGGACAGAGGGACTCCAGACGGGGCCGCCTCGGCGAACAAGCTGCAGCCTGTGTGCAGGGAGCTGCCCGGACGCCTCAGCCACCGGGAAGCTGGGAGAGACAGATGGTGCCTGTGCTTAATGGGGCAGAGCAGGGAGCAGAAGCCTCCCCGAGCCCGTCGGCCGCCCACCCGGCTGAAGCTTCTAGACCTGCAGAGAGAGGGGAGCCAGGAGGTAGAGCCTTGCAGGGTGACTCTGCTCCACCCGGTTACCCCAGCAGGTCCCTGCCCTGCCTGGGTCCTCACAGAGAGGGCAGCGGGACCTGGCCGGCTCCAGGTGGTTGTGACAGGAGGTGGGTGACCAGGCACAGCAGAGGGGAAGTGGGCTGGCTCTGAGTTAGAACTGGTGCTTCAGTCTGGATCCTGGGAGAAGAGTAACAGCAAATGTTTTTCAGTGCTCTTGTGCCAGACACACTGCTCGAGGCCTTTCCTGCTCTGTCATCTGACTGACTGCTCAACAAATGATGCATTAGGTTTGATTATTATTCCCATTCTAGGGATGGGGAAACTGAGACCCAGAGAGGCTCTGTGGCTGTGGCAGCGGCAGAGACAAACCAGGTCTCTGGCCCAGCTCTCCACGCTGCAGTGCTCTCGCTGAGTCCTGGGAAGCCCCTCTGGGGATGCCTTTATTGGGAGTTTGATTATTTCTGAGTACTGTGTTTCAGAGGAAAGAAAGAGAACTTTATATAAAGCTAGAAGCCCACCCACTCTGGGCCAGTCCCAGATTTCCATTCTTCTCCTTCACCACCTCCTGCATTACCTACAGCATTACCTCCAACCTCACCTCCAGCATCAGCACCAGTGTCACCAGCATCTCCTCCAGCATCACCTCCAGCATCAGCCCCAGCATCACCCTTCTCACATTTCCTCAAATTTCCTGGGGACCCACCATATGCAGGAAGAGTGGAGCACATGCTTCTGAGCAGGGTTCCACTCATCTTCCCAGCACTGCTGCTGGGGGGGAGATTTTTCAGTTTTTACAGATGAGGAAAAGGAGTCTGGCAGCCCTTCACCATGTCTATCTGATTTTAAAGTGATGAGGGGGAAGGAAAGGAAGGGAAAGCTGGGAAGAGGTTATAGATGTCACCTTGCTTATATCCCTCCCTGGGAAGTGGTCACTCTGCCAGGTCCCCGACTCACGCTGACCAGTCTCAGCAGGTGTGCTGAATCTGGAGCTTTGAAATGGGTGAGCGGTGAACCCTGAACCCCAGGGAATTTACACCCCGGGTCACCTGGTGTCTGCTCCTAACCAAGCTGTGTGCTCCTCGGGGGAGGGTGGGTGTGTCGTCCTCACCCGCGTGTGAACACAGTGCCTGTGCGTGGTGGCTGTGGGCTCTGCTGGATGGAAGGATGGAGACACTCCGTGCTACCCAGCGTTGCCATGACAGCATGTCAGGGACTGGGTCCTGAGTGGGCACTGCCTCCCTGTCTGGTCCAGGCTGTGCCAAGGCTGCCCAGGGCTGCGGCCTGGGCCTTGATGCTGTGTGAGGGCAGGGAAAGGAGGGACTGGAGAGGCAGCAGAGGCGGGTGCAGGACCCTGCCCCGGAGCTCCTGCACAGCACCTCAGACTCTAAATAGAGTTCATGGGGGCCCCCTCAAGGAGCAGGCAGGCAGGGCTCCCTGCCTCATCCCTCAGGTGCACCGCCTCAAGCCCAGACAGGGGGCAGCCCGAGCTCACCCAGCAGAGCAGGTCTAAAACTCAGGGCTCCCCAGGGCCGGCTGAGGGCCCTTCCCACCCAGCTTGACCTGCCAAGAGAAGGCCTTGGTCCTGGGATGGGCTGTGGGTCCCAGCCCTCGGCCCCGCGCCCCTCCACCGTGCCTGGGTTCCTGCGCTGAATCTCCAGGAGCCTGGTGGCAGCAAGGAAGCACCCGCCAGGGCTGTAGCCTTGTGTCTGTGTGTTTCCTTCACGTGTGCCTCTCTCCGTGCCCACCCTTGTGACACCCGGCCGGCCACGTGGGTGGTGGGAGGAGGCGTCCATCTCTGAACAGCCCTCATGCCTGGAACTCCACCTGCTGTCACTGTCTAGACATCCCCTAGGCATGGTCCTCCCCCAAGGAGCATAGAGAAGGAAGCAGGTGCCCGCATGTTGTGTGAGAGCAAAGCTCCTAGACTCTCCAAGGACAGTCTCACTAGGAGGGTTCAGAAAGGAGGGTGCAGCCGTGACACAGGACAGCAGGCCGCCCAAGTCAGGCGTCCGTGGGCAGGGCCCCAGCCCACCATGGATAAGCATGTGACGCCCCCTCTCCGGGGCTCCTCTTCTTTTCTGAAAAGAAGTTGCAGTTCACAGTGGCCCCCTGCTATTGTTGGCGTGAGGATTTGGGGGGAGCGATCGTGCCTGCTGAGGATGGACAAATGTAAGTTATTATCCTGGAAACAAAGCCCCTGACCCCCTCCCCGCTGCCCTGCTTAGTCTCCTGGGGCTCTCATCACCTGGAAGGTCCCCATCATTGCCCTGGCACTCAAAGGCCACCCAGGCTGGTCCCAGCCCGTCCCTCTGCTGTTCTCCCTACTGTTCCTAGCAGGGTCACCGACCAGTCCTGGTTTGCTCTGGAGTTTGCCAGGTTGAGCTCTGAGAGGCTCCCATCCAGGAGCCGCCTCGGCCCCCACACACCGGGCTGCCTTGAGACCCTAACCCTGTGGTCGGCGTGTAGCTGTCCTCACACCCTGCCCCAGCACTGTGCACCCCGCTTTGCTGTTTGAGTTCTGTGGTTAATGCACCCCCACCTGCCTATTTCCCGTCACATTTCGCCACGCCCCCTTTCACAGCAGAGGAGCTGTCGTTGACCAGGTCACTAGGGCCCAGAGAACAGAAGAGCGACGGGCTCTGAGCTAGGGTCTGGGGTCCTGTCCTCTCAGCCAAACATGGGGGAAATTGGGCCCCATGGACTCAACTGCAGCCGAGCCTCCAAAGGGGAATTTGTGCGTGATCTCAGGTGGAGCTGCACGTGGCGCCCTCCGTGGGCAGGGGGCAGGTGCAGGCATGTGCAGGGCATTCCCGCCACAAGGAAGCCAGGATTCCAGCCATCCCCAGTTGTCCCCAAAGTCGACGTTGTCTCCAAGACCCTCCTCCCGCCTCATCCTTCCAGCCCTGCCCTGCCCTCTGAGACCTGCCCTCTCTCCTCTGACCATCAGCCCCCAGCAGCGGGTCAGGTGTGGCCAACCCCTCGCAGACGGTGGAAGGCAGGAACCCTCTGGAGGTACCACGTCCCCAAGCAGACAGGTCCCACTAGCAGGGGACATTTTGGGGGCAGAGCCAAGAAGACAGTGACGATGAGACAGCAGCTCAAGTGCATTCACATCTTGGAGTTTCTGGTCCCATCAGACCTCACAGCAGGTGACGGGCACAGGTGACAGGCAGGCCGGGGAGGGGGGCCCAAGGGGTGACGTGGGCCACCCGATGTCACACAGCTGGGAGCACTGCCGCTGGGGCCCCGGCCAGTTTTCCTCTTTTTGCGACTTTCAGTTTTGATATCATTTCACATTGGCCAAGGATGGCTCAAGGAACTGCCGGACCCCTGCCCTGAAGACCTGATCCCCCGAACCCCTAATTTCCCAGGGGTGTCCGTTGGCCCCTTCACACGTCCACTTCTGGACACAGGCCCGTGGGTAACGTGTTTCTGTCTCTCGCTTGTATCACGCCCACGGACACACACACTTTCCTCCTGACTCATTTGAGAGCAGGCTGAGGACATGATGCCCCTCGGCCCCTAGACACGCGCCTGTGCATTTCTAAGGACAAGGACATCCTCTCACACAGCACGGGACAAGCGTGGCCATCAGGGCAGTGGTCCTGTCACCCGCCGCCGCGTTCGGGGGTCTGCACTGGTCCCCCTCTTCTCTGGCTGTGTTTCCGCCGGTGCAGCCGCCTGGCCAGGACCCAGCCGCACTCAGCTCTCTAGTCTCCCTGGGTCTGCACCGGTCCTTAGCCCTGTGAGGTCTTCGCACAACGCGGCACTTCTGAAGAGGACAGGCGGTCTGCTTGTAGCCTGCCCTGCGCGGGGGCAGCCCCGGCTCGTCCGTGCACATCCAGACCGCCCACGGCCCGGGGTGCCCGCCTCACCGCCACGTGCCGCAGCCGCTGTGTGCCAGCCGGCCTGGGTGGGAAGGGGGCCTCCTATCCTCCCAGGCCTGTGGGGCCATTGATGACCACCCTGAGACACGTGGGTGCTGTGTGTGCAGAGTCCGCTGGCCTGGGACTCCGGGCGATGGGGTAACTCTCCTCAGATCCAGGAGCCTTCAAAGACCTTCCTCTGGTGCCGCCAAGCAGAGCCTTGATGGGACCCTCAGGGCCCTTGCACCCCCTTCCCCACACCCTCCCAGGAAGGGATGCTCACGTGCCCCCTGGCCCTGCAAGTACCGTCCTGGGGCCCATGTGAGGCCACCCCCTGCAAGATCCTCAAGGGGGCTGCAGGGGGGGGCCAGCAGGCGCGTCGGGCTCCGGGCTGCTCCGGGAGGGGCAGGCTCAGCACAGAGCCCGGCGTCCCAGGAGGAAGGGCGGGGGTTCTCACCAAGGGTCACGGCGGCCCCGGGTGAGACCCAGGGCCCCTCGGATGGACTCCCGCTCCACGGCTGTGGCTGTTGGCTGAGCCACCTGCTCACTCGCGCAGTGCAGAGAAGACAGCACCTTCCTCGTGGCTCGTTCTTGGGGTCGTTCATTCATTCATTCATTCATTCATTCATTTGTACTTTCCTCGGTCAGCAGCTTACTGTGGAGACACACCCCCGTGAGGCAGCGCCAGGCGGTGAGGGTCCTGAGCCGAAAGGACCAGGCCCTCTGAGCTTACACTCAACTGGGGCTGTCGGGTGGGCAGGAGGGGTCCCCTGCAGGCTGGGCCACCTCGAGGGAACCCACAGCCGCTGCTCCTGTCTTTGCCCTCCAGTGCTTCCTCGTCCCTTTCCCAGGGGTCTCCCTGGGTCAGGAGTCCATGCTGGCTCCACCCCAGGGTGGTCAGGCCGCCTCTGAACACCCACCATCCTGCTTCTGTGCAGCTGTTTCCACAGGGCCCCCTCGAGGCTCTGGAGCTGCTCAAAGAATGAGTGAGGGAGGGAGTGAGTGATTAAACACAGGGAAGTCAGACAACCTGGTTCCGTCTTGCTCCTGATGTTGCCTCCGTGTCCTTGGGCACCTCGGCCCCTCATTAGGGCCTGTTTCCCGCTCATGGGCACGCCCACAAGGTTCAAGGTGGGACAACCAGCCCCCTACTCTCTGGTGGGCCCAGGTCCTTCCGGCTGGACTTTGGACGTGAGCTTTGGCAGAGGCGGGGTGGGAGGAAGGGGCGGCTGTGGCCAGGGGCCAGGTGGGGTGTGGGCCGGGACTAAGGGCTTGGTTGGGGCAAATAACAAAGACCCAGGAATGTGGGTTTGAGGATTTCAAACAAAAGCTCATTTCCCATTTTGGTTTTGAAACAGGGTGGAGATTTGGTGCCATTCCTCACCCAGGGGCCCTCCCACCAACTCTCACACCCTCTTCTCTGTTGAAAGATGGGGTCAGTCCCGGGGTCAGAGGCCCAGGGCCCTGGAAGCATCCCCTCCGCCCACCAGCGGCCTGGCCCGGGGAGCCGCGGTGCTCCTTACTGCTGCTCCTGCACCTGCTGAGCTGCAGGATCCACACCTCCGCTGGCGCCATACCCAACCGGCCAGTCCCTGGGTGGGGACCCCTCCCCAACTTTCTGGAACACAGGTCTGCAGGTGGACCTCTGCCAGCACAGACAGCATGAATGGTGGTCCCCCAAGGATCCCCCGAGATACTGGCCCATTCTCAGTGGGAGGAAGGGACCTGAGGCCCCAGGTCACACTGTGCATCCTGTCAGTGGCAGGATGGGCACCAGGTCACTCGCCCCCCCACCCAGAGGTGACCCCCAGCCATCCCTCTCCCAGGGGTCTCTGGGAAAAGGCCCGGGCCGCAGGAGTCCCGGAGGGCCAGGAGAGCCCCGCCCTTTCTGTGTGGCCTCTGCAGGACATGACCTCATCCCTCATGGGGCAGCTCGGCCGCAGGCCAGCAGATTATGCTGGGAACACACTTCCTGCTCCTCAGATCCATCGGGGAACGCAGAGCGGGCGGAGAGGCGCGGGTCCCACAGCCTCTGCCCCTGCCAGCGCCGTCCTAGGTAGCCTTGGGGCTGAGCAGGCCTCTGGGAGCACGGTGCCCACCCACCTGGGCTCTGGGGCGCTGGGCCGAGCAGTGGGGAGCAGGGTGGGCCCCTGGCTGAGCTGCGGGAGATCTGCAGGAAACAGACGCACCCAGAGGAAGCCTGCAGCGGAGCACAGGCCCGGCCACGCGGATGCCTCGCCCCCCACCCCCACCCACAGCGGGGAGCCCGCGGGGCGGGGCCGGGGAGGAGACTCGCAGCCTGAGGCGCCCTTGCCGGGCACCAGGAGCCTCTGGGGAGGAGCCCACAGCGGGCCCGGTTGCCCTCATGTCATAGAGACGCTGGGACTATGTCACAGCCAGGCAAATGGGTGGCAGCCGGGGTTCCAGCCTTCCAGGGTCATTGTCCTGCCACCACCCCTGGAGGCCACATGCATGCTGTCCACTGCCCAGTCCCATGTCCCCAGGATGGGTGGGGTCTTGCTCCAGCTCAGCCACCAGCTCACCCCAGGTGCCCTGGCCGGGTGCTGGCCCTCAGCAGCTGCTTCCCCCCTGGGCCGAGGGCACGCCTTCTCCATGCCGTCCTGCGGCCCTCCCTGTGTGAGTGTGCTTAGACCACAGACACTCACCGTCCCCCGTACTGGAGGCTGGAATCTGAGGCCCAGGCGTGGGCGGGGCCGGCTCCTCCCGGGGCCTCGCTCCTCGGCGTGGAGACAGCCGCCTTCTCCCCGCATCCTCACGTGGTCATCCGTCTGCGTGTGTCTGTGTCCTGATCTCCTCTTCTTACAAGGACACCAGGTCTACGGGATTAAGGGCCACCTGAGTGACCTCATTTTACCTTAACCACCTCTTTAAAGACTCTCTCATCAAGTACAGTCACATTCTAAGGTGTTACGTGGTCACTCGGCTCACATGCCCCTCTGTGGCCCAACCAGCCTTGGCCAGGGAGGAGGGTCCCCAGCAGCTGACCACACATGGCTTGTTCCAAGACCCTGGGTGACTAGATGGCCTAGCACAGGCCTCGAGGTCAAGGGCTCGGTGGCACCAGGTGCCTCCTGGAGGGGCACCAGGACCATAGGAGCTGAGGCCCCAGCCATCTTCTGCTGACATGACAATGGCCAGGAACAGCTCCCTTTCCTTACAAAGTAAGCACTAGGTTAGTTTCCTGTGACCGCCGTGAACAACTTGGGTGGCTTAAGGCAACAGAAACGTATTCGCACGTGGTTCTGGAGACCAGATGTCCCAATCAGTTATAGTGGCTAAAATCAAGGTGTCACAGGGCCATACTCCCACTGGAGGCTCTAGGGGAGGCTCGTTCCTCCCCCCTCCCAGCTTCTGGGGGCCCCAGGTGTTCTCAGCTCATGGTGGCCTCACTTGGGTCCCTGCCTCCATCTTAATATGACCTCCTCTGTGTTGGGCTCCGAATTCCTCTGTGTCTCTTGTAAGGACTCCTGTCATTGAAATCAGAGCCCACCTGCAAAATCCAAAACAATCTCATCTCAAGCTCCTTAAATTTAAGTAGGGAGTCCTTCCCTCCAGGGAGATCTCAGAGTCGCATCCCCATGACGATCGACAAATTATTAGCATCCAGCGTAGGTGACACTTGACATCCTGAAGAAGAGTTCCATTGACCAAACAGGAAACGCAGGGTAGAAGCTTGGACGTCCTTGTCAGCCCAGTCCGGGGACTGCAGACTCAGACAAAGCGCTGCCATTCCCAGCTCCCACCCTTCCTCCCAGGTTTGCAGAAATCGGGGAGTCTGACGGCAGCAAGGGCCCCAGGGATGGAGTGACATGGGAGCGCACGCCCCCCGGAGGCAGCGGGCCGCAGCGCCGCGCCCAGCACGCTGGCCTTGTCTAGCGGAGCTGACTGTGTCGGCCCCCGGGGCCCCGCAACTCTGCTCATAAGCCCGCGCCCAGCCTCACTGGGAGAGCCACACAAGGAGGGCCACATGACCTGTGGAAACAGCCTGATGTTCATCCGCGGGAGAATCGCCCTGTTTCCACCCAATCACACCTGACGGAAAAGTGGAAGTGAATGAATGGGAAGCACCTGTCCCGGTTCGGGTGCGTCTCACTGACGTAAGCGGAGGGAGAATTTCTAAGGCAGCATGGAGTCCTGGAGGCGGCCCTGGAACAGAAAAGGGATGTTAGGAGCAAAGTGTAAAGTCTGATGGAAGCCTGAGATGCAGGTAATAGTGTTGTACCGACGTGAGTTTCTTACTTTGGATGAGTGGACGGTGGGTGTGTAAGACGTTAACACTTGGGGAAGGCGGGTGTAGGGAATGGGGACACAGCCCTGCTCCCTTGCCCCTCCCCAGCCCTGAGCTGGCGTCTCCGGGCCCCACTCTGGTCCCCTGTCCCTTCTGCCATCACTCAGGACCTTGCTTGTACCCAGCCCCACGTCCTCGCTCTCCTGGCCCCTGCCTGGACTTCTGCTGCTGAACCAGGTGCAAGGGCACCCACACAGCGCCCCCTGAGGGCTGAGGGGTGGCCCATGGGTTGGGGTGGCCCCCCGGGCATTGGTACCCACAGGAGATGCCTGCTCTGCCCGGAGAGGGTGTGTGGGAGACGGTGCAGGAGCGGAGAGCTTGCAAACACGGCCTCTTCCCTCTTATTAAAGCGATGCTTCTCATTAAAGAAAACCTGAGAAATGCAAAAAAGCAGAAAAATAAAAAAAACAAATGAGGACAGTAACCGCAGGCTCCCTCCTACCCCCTTAACCACCAGTTACTCAGGCCCTGAGATTCCCTGCATTTCCTTGAAGGCCAATTACTAGGGCCAAGTGGAGGGATAATGAAAGGCTGGGTGGCCAAGGCTTCACCCAGCGCGGAGCGCCTGCCCTTCCCCGCCATGAGGGGAGGGGCCCCTTTCCAGAGCTGAATTTTATTTTTTTGTAAAAATCCTATTGCACCAACATTCAGCAGCACTCGGCCCAGGTCGCTTTGCCGAGAAGCGCATTCTTTTTTTTTTTTTTTCCTTTAAGTACAGTCAGTTACAGTGTGTCAGTTTCTGGTGTCCAGCACAATGTCCCAGTCATGCACATACATGCATATGTTCTTTTTCATATTCTTTTTCATTAAAGGTTATTACAAGATACTGAATATAGTTTTCTGTGCTCTATAGAAGAAATCTGGTTTTTCTCTATTTTTTATATATAGCAGCTAACTTTTGCAAATCTCAAACTCCCGAATATATCCCTTGATTCCAAGACCGGGTTCACTTCTTCTGTCTGCCAGTCCTCCCTGCAAGGGGGCAAGTCCCCAGCTCAGCAGGGACAGCAGGTAGACGCCCCAGGACATTCGGTTTCCCCTGGAGCTGATCTGCCACATGATGTGATAACTGCCATCATCTCGGTGGTGACCAAACATTTCTAGGTGGAGGGACAGTGAGCTCAGGCTCATGTTGTCCAGAAGGGACTTGGGATCCCACGAGAGGAAGAAGAGCATCTGTGGGGGTCCAGGTGCGGGGACTCCCTACATCACGAGGGACACACGGCTTACGCTGCCCCGTTCCCAGGCCTGAGGTTACTCTCACAGCTGGTCCTGCAGGGACCATCACACCCGCAGTCTGTCGCATCTGTATTTGATCGTTTCTGCAGAGAAATTCCCAGCTCAGAGCTGCGTTTCCTGGCGCTCGATGGGGAACGGACAGCTGTTGGCCTGGCAAGGAGCTACGGTGGGAAACAGGTGTCGGCTGGACGGGGAAAGCGTCCTAGCACCCCCTTACTAAGACTTGATCGCCCCGTCTGCAAAAAGGGGCGAGTAATCCCAACTGCATAGAAGCGCCTTGGGCAAATTTTAATAGAGGCCTTAAGGATTTTAATCCCGGAAGCACCACTCCCTTTGTTGCAGTCAGTGGGGAAAAAAAATTGAGACTGTATCGCCAATAAAATATATATTTCTTCGCTTAATGTGTCAACCATACCAATAAATGATAAGACATTAGAAAATACAGGAACATGAACATTTAAAAGAATGAGTTTGTTTTTTTCTTAAATCTGCCAATTCAGTTCCTTTAAAGGTTAAAAGACTTGTGAAGTTTTCTATTTCTTCTTGAGTTATTTTTGGATAAATTCTATTTTTTTAAAGGATTTGGCCATTTCATCTTCATTTTCAGATTCGTCAGGCGTACAGTTTTCCTTCAGCTGCACTAGCTTGTAAACATTTTCTCCTGCACCTGATTTGTTCCCTTTTTTTAATTTTCATCTTCTCTTTCTCTTTCACGCAGTCCATCTCACCAGGACCCTGTCCGTTTTCAAAAGGCATCGACTGGCTCTGTTGCCCCTCTCGGTTGCTTCCTGTTTTTCAGTTTTATTAACAGTGTCTTCTCTGATTGTTGTCATTTCCTTCTTTTTCCTTTCGCTGGGTTTAGCCTTTTTCTCTGCCTTGAGTTGGTCACTTAGTTTTGTAACAGTTCATCTGTTTTTTTCACATCGGTAAGCGTTCTCGACGTTCATGTTTTTGAACTATCACTTTTGCTGCTTCCCACAAATGTTTTAGTGGCAAAAATTGTGCAATTTCCATAATACTTTCTTCTTTTCCCTTTGACTTATTTAGCCATGTGCTCTAACATCTTCAAGTTGTGTAGTGGTTTTTGAATGATTGTTTTGTTACTGACTTCTAACTTAGCTTCATCATGCTCAGAGAACATGTTCTATGTTACATCATTTATTAGAATTCGTTGAACTTGCTCTCTGGCCTAGCACGTTTCCAGTTTTCATCAATATCCCACATGTTCTTGGATACACAGAACGTGTATCTTTAATTGTTGGAGGCAGGTTTTGCTTATGTCTATGAGCTCACAGTAGTTTATTTTATTTTAATTTATTTAACAAACACTTGCAAAGTGCTAACATCGGACCAGAAATTGCCCTAAGTGGGCTATAAATACTGAGTCATTTACTCCTCATAGCATCCCCCTGAGGACAATACAGTTGCTACACCATTTTAGAGGTAAGGACATTGAAGCACAGAGAGGTTAAGCAATTTTTCTGAGGTCAAACAGACAGCCAGTAAGTGATAGAAATGGGACTTAAATCAAGCCGCTTAGCCAAGGTTTATCCTTTTGAACACTATTCTATGCTGTGATATTCTAAATTCCTATTTCCTCATTAATTTTTGCCTGCTTGGACTATCAAATATTGAAATTGGAACATGAAAATATCACTGTATAATCATGAATTTGTTCCTTTTGTAATTATTCCATTTCTGCTTTAGATATTTTTAAGACCATATTGTGAAATGCAGGCAAGTTTTGAATTGTTCTCTCTCTCTGGTAAATGTACCTGTCATTCAGCAGTATCTTTTACCTTAAAAGTCATTCAGTTTGACATTAATGTAGCTACATTAGTGTATCTTTTTGGTTAGCTTTTGCTTGATACCTTTTTTTCAGCCTTTTAATTTCAATATTTCTATATCCTTATGGCTGCGTTTTATAAACTTATAATAGCTAGATTTTTTTGTTGCTAATCAGTTCTTACAGGCTCTGTTATTTAACTTACGTTTTTGATTCATTTACATTTATTGTAGTTTTTGGGATGGTAGAAATAATTTCTACCATTCTTATTTTGGGCTTTCTATTTTTGGTGTATGTCCCGTGATTCATTTTCTTTTCTCTTTTTAAAGATTAATTAAATTTTCTTTATTCTTTTTTTACCCTACTTACTTGGAAGTTAGACAATACATTTCTAATTTGTTGGTGGTTAACTTATAATTTTTAACATGCATGTTTGACTTCAGTGTAAAGTTAAATATCTTCACTGATTGCTGAAGAATATAAAAACCTTAGAATGCTTAACTCATCATCTTCTCTTATTTTGTTATTTTATATTGCGTATTAATTCCGTATCTTTCAAATTATGTATTTTATTATAATAGTGGTGTTTTATACACCAATGCTTGTTTAGATTTACTTACATGCTCATCAAATTCTTTCCAATTTCTTCAGATTAGTGTTTCTTTCAGTGACAGTCTATAAGTGGTAAATTCTATTTTTTTTCAAACACATCTTCATTTCACCCTCATTATCTTAAATGATGGTGCCTCTGCTCCAAAAAAAGTCTCTTTTTGACCATTAATTCCACTCAGCCTCTCTAAGTGTTATTTCTATTGTCTTTAGCATCTCTTGCTACTGTCAGCTTAACTGGTCTCCTGTGTATGTAATCTGCTTTATTTTTCTATCAAATTGTTCTAACGTCCAGAGGCCTCGGCCTCTTGAATCAAGATTTCTGCCTCCCTAACTTCACAAGACCACCTGCTTTCCTCCCACCCCTGCTCCTTCTGCCCTCCAGGCAGGAATCCAGGTGAGTGGAGTCCTCACTTTGTTTGTTTCCCTTCCCTTCTTCTTGGCATCACAGTCCTGTGTTGCCTGGTGTCAATGTTGTAAAAACCATCATTTCATATATATATATATTTCCCCATTTTCTGTTTGTTTGCAATATATGAGTAAATCCAAGCTCTCCTCAACATCATGGCCAGAATAGAAAGATCCCAACCATTGAACTTCCATTTAATTTTTAATTTCTAGAAATTCTGTTTGGTTCATTTTGAAATATGTCTGTTTTATGTTCATGGTGACTTGTTAATTTTTCACATTTTCAGTTCCTTCTTATAGCTCCTTGAACCGTGAAAACATATCATTTTATGGTCTCTACCTGAAACTATGGGTTCCTTTGGGGTTTTATACCTGTACGTGCTGATTCCACTCTTGGCGGATGGGTTGCTGTGTTTGTAATTTTTGATTGTGAGCTCATCTTCAGTGGGACTGTATAGAAATCCCAAATGGCCTCGAAGTCTTTCTGGTGAGGATTTGGGTTTGATTCTTCTGGATACCCCAAGGGGGTCCCTGGTTCAAGACCACTCTCTGTGGTCATTCCTTTGCTTGGGGGTTTCCAGGCTACAATATAAGTGTATTAAAATCTGAATGCAATGTGAAGACAGATCAATGCTCATGAGTTCCCAGTGAAGATGTCCTTCCTTCCCTGTCAGGTCTCTTTTCATTTCCCCCAGGCAGATCCATCTCCTCTACCCTCTTACTGAGCAGGAAGCACTTTGGGAATCCCAGCTTCATGTGGGGTTCTCAGTGCCAACTCTCTGTCCCATGTAGGATGGGGGCCTCATCTCTGGTCCCTTCCTGAGTGTTAGAACCCAGGCCTCTGGGTCCCTGAGACCAGCCAGCACTCCCAGTTCTCTTGCACCATCACCTCACAAGCTCTCAGCCCTGGTTTCAGCTCTCTCCATTTCTGCACCCCCCTACGCCAGGGATTTTTCTTGCTTTCCTGTGTCGTCCACTATGGGATTAAAAGGATATTTGTTCTCATTCACAAACATTGAATGGTGCAAAGACGAGGGCTTAGTGCTAATCTACATTTTGTGTTGCTCAAAGCAGATGATTTTCATTCAGTATTTACTATAATCTTATACAGTTGGTACTATCATCACCCCGTAGTTATATACCAGGAAACTGAGGAACAGAGAGGTTAGGCAACTCATCCCAAAGTCCACAGCTAGAAGAAGCAGGAGAAACCAGGATTTGAACCCAGCTATCTGGTGCCAGAGCCCAGGGTTTTCCACTGGGTTTACTGCTCCCAGGGGCCCAGAGTGCAGCCAGAGAGGGCTGCCAAATAAAATAAAGGATGCAGCTTGGTATAGCCATGCCACCAACAGACAGAAAAAACAGGAAAAGAAAAGAAAAGGACATCTTGTAGCTTCTGGGAATCTTCCTGAAATGGCAAGTGACATGCTCCTTCTTCACGCCTTTGTCCCATGCAGTATTTCAGACATACTAAAAATCACTTGCTATTTATCTGAAATTTAAATTCAATTGAATATCCTGTATTTTTTAACTGAAGTATAGTCAGTGTATAATGCTGTGTTAATTTCTGGTGTACAGCATAGTGATTCAGCGATATATATATGTGTATATATGTATATATATATTCCTTTTCATGTTCTTTTTCATTGTAGGCTATTGCAAGGTATTGGATGTAGTTCCCTGTGCTCTGCAGTAAGGCCTTGTTGTTTATCTATTTTGTACACAGTAGTGTGTGTCTGCAAATCCCGAGCTCCCAATTTATCCCCCGTCTCCCTTGTATTTTATCCATTAAATCTGGCAACCTTGCTGCCAGCTGAGGTTGGGACTCTTGGGCTGACCCCAGATGGGCAGCTGCTCACTTCTGGGCCCCTTGACCTTCCAGCTCAGCCATGGTGGCTGAAGTCTGTCCACCCACCTGGTTAAGGGGCGAGACCTGGTCCCCACAGACTGCCCACCCCGTCCCTCACCCATATGCCTGACCTGTACCCAGGCAGCCCAGGCTCACGGCTGCTGTCGGGGGAGGGCAGGAGCCTGCAGTCAGCTTTAACCAAGCAGAGGCTTCTCCCAGGGGTCCCCTGGAGAACGGGAGGCACACTCCCCACTGTGTGGAAGGCAGGGGAGAGCTGTGGATTTGGAGTAGCTATGGGAACCAGCCCCTGTAAGGAGAAGGAGCCAGAGTGGGGTAGGGGGTAGGGTGAGTCTCAGTCCCAACTCTAACCCAATCACCCACGTACTGCCAAGGTCATGGTGATCGTGGGGGGTGGGATATAAACTGGGATAGCCCTTCTAAAGGACAGTTTCTCAATTCACATCCGATGTCAAGTGTATCCCCTTTGACTCAGCATTTCTACTTCTGGGAACCTATGCACAGAAGTGTTCTGACCAGGTTCAGAGATGATCGGTTCAGGAATGCTCACCCTGGCATGGGTCACAATACTGGGAAAACAGCAACAGTCTAAGCGTCCGTCAGTCCTGGTGGAACCATCAAATGTCCATGTGATGCCATCTTTACAAATGATCTTGTGAATCTCTGTCTGTGAACATACTTCTGATCTGCTTTTGCGTGTGTGTGTGTGTGTACTAACCCTGAGAGAGTACGAAGGAAGTGTGTTCACTGAGATGGCAAGCATAGCACGGCAGGACTGCTGGCTGCTCCCAGTATCCATACTTACTTCTTCTTTGGTTATGGAACCTGTAATTTTGAGCTAAGCAGATGGCTCCCCTATAATAAAACCATAGATCCTAGATTCTCTTGCAGCTAAGTGTGGCCATGTTACCAGTGGGAGATAAAGAAAGAAATAAAGAAATGACATGTTGCAGCTTCCAGAAGTCTTCCTTAAAAGGTAAGTGGCATGCACCATCTTTGTCCCTTCTTCCATCCTACTGGCTGGAACATGGATGCAATGGCTGGAGCTCCGGCTGCCATGCTAGATCAAAAGGTAAGGCCACACTTCCAGAGTGATGGCTCAGGGAACAGTAAGGGGTCTCACTCTCTGAAGGCTTTGGGGAGCAGGACCATCTTCCATCCATTTCTAGACTTACATGAAAAAGAAATCAATTTCTGTCTTGTTTATACCACTGCTGTTTGGGAAGCTGTCTGTTACTCACAGCTGACCCTAACCCTGACTAATCCAGGTAGTTACTTTGGCTGATGAGATTTCTGGGGATTTAAACTTTATTTTAAAATTGTTTTTTGGCTCTTTTAAGTCTGTGCTTTGAACATTTGTATATCATTATGTGATTTTAAAAAAAACTTAATTTTGACACAAATAAGAATGCTGACAGTTACACAGCATTTATCATGTGCCTAGCAGCACTCTGAAACATTTACCTAAACTGTCTTATTTAGCCCTTGCAATATCCCTATAGGGTGTGTCACCATCCCCTCACTTTACAGAAGGGGAAACCGAGGCATGGAGCGGTTGTGTTGTCTGCAGTCACTCAGCTGGTCAGGGGGAGCAGGCAGGCTGCTCTCCCATGGACTCCATGACCTTGACCACTACTCGGCATGCCTCCTGGGGCCCTCCAGCCTCAGAAGGTACCCCGTCTCCACTGCTACCTTCCCCTCTGCCACCATCTAAAGCTCGTACCTAGAGCGGTGCTGGAGGGCACCTCCACCTGGGCTGCCTTTGCCGTCTGGCCAGGTTAAGGTGCGGGGCCTTGGGATGCAGTGGTGAGAAAGAAGGCACAGGCCTTGCCCCCACCCCAGGCCAGTGGGGATGATGGACATGAACTAGACAGTCCTGGAAACCAGTGTGATGTCGCCACTCCTGTAGAAGAGGGGGTGGGGGTCGGGGGGCAGGGGATCGGGGGGCAGGGGGTGGGGGGTGAGGGCGATCCTGGCCAGGGGTCTGCCCTGGGAAGTGACACGTGATCGGGGATCTGGGGCAAGAGCAGGAGTGAAGAGAGGGTGGGGAGAAGAGATCTGCTAACCAGAGTGAGCCGTGTGTGCAAAGGGCCTGTGGCAAGAAGAACTCGGAGGCGCACCCACACATACCCGCTCATTAGATGCCCACCGCAGCCCCACCTCCTTCAGCCTCCACCTGTAGACAGTCCTGTGTTCCTCCCTGAGGCTGGAGGTCACAGACCTGTCCACAGGCCTCCGGCCAGGGAGCCCCAAGCTGTGTCTAGTCCAGGGTCACCTGCAAAGAGGGAGGGGAACCTGGAAGAGCAGCCTCCCATTGCCCTGCTCACTGAGCCCTCCCACAGCCTCAGGGCCTTCCAGCTCGGGGCAGGGCCGCAGCCCTCCACAGTCCCACCTGGGCCCTAAATAGGCAGGCACAGCCCCACTCAGAGAAAACCTAAGAAAAAAGTCTGCGGCTTCAGGATGAGAAGTCACCTCTGCTGCACATGTGGCTGGTCCACCCAGTTCCCTGGGGCCACGACTGCAGCAGGTCAGAGGGACAGCGACAGCCCCACCCTGCCTCCTCTCACTTTCTGCTTCGTTAAAATACACAGATACAGACACATGGACACACACACAGACACACACACAGGCACACACACACAGACACACACACACACAACATCTGGCAGTGCCCTCTTGGCTGATGGTTGGCACAGAGCTACAGGCAGAGGGTCACGGGGTCTGAATCCCAGCTCTGCTCCCTTCCCACTGCGTCCTTCCCAGCCAGGGTCCTCATCTGCTGCGTGGTCCCCTCACACCCCCACCTCCTGAGGTCCCCTGGGAAGGACACAAGATGACACAGGAGGAGTACTTGGAGCCAAGCCCCTGGGCCAGGGACAGCTCAGGATGAGGTCACCATGGTTGTCACCCTGCCCTGTGACCCTGGCTTGGCCCCCATGGGGTCAATGCCCCTCCGAGGCTGCTGGAGGCCATGGTGCCCAGCTGCCCTAGACCATCTGAGGAAGCAGGCTGGGTGGTAGCCCTCCTCTGCACTGGGGAACAGGGCTCCCCTCCTGGTTCCTGGTCCCTCTTGGGGCTGACCAAACTCAGAGAGGGGACTATGCGAGTCCAGCTCCCTGGTCACCTGCACTCTCCAGGCTGCAGGACCAGACCCTGCCAGAACTCCAGGGAAAGCCTTTTCTCACTAGCGTAGGAGGGAGGGGCTTCTGCCCGCAGGGATCCCCCACACCGGGCTTGGCCCCGCTGAAGGTGAGAGAGCCAGCAGAAGTGGCTCCTGACCCTTCTCTGTCCCTACCTTGGCCACCGTGGGTGTGGCAAGGGCCCTGCCCCAAACCCTCTGCCCGATAGGGGTCCCAAATTCTGCCTTCAAAACCTCAGACTGAACCTGCTTTCAGGGACCTTGGGCATGACCTGAGGCCCCTCTGGGCCTGAGTGCTGCTAAGCCCATGGATTCCCATTTAAAATATCACATTCATCTCCCTCATCGTGCCCTGAATTCAACTCTGACATCCACGGCAGCAACCTTCTAATGGGGGCCATGCTGCCCAAACTTCCCAAAACACTCATCCAATCCAGTCACCCTCCCTCTCCATCCTTCAATGGCTCCCTATTGCCCTCAGTCTAAATTCTGAGGCTGCTGCAGCCCCAGATGATTAGTGCAACCTCATCTGTCAGGTTTCCCTGAAACTCAGATGTCCACCAGCCCCCAAGGGAGGGGACAAGACTCAGTCTGTGCTCCCAGGAGCAGTTTCAAAAGAGTTTGTTTTCTTTCAAAACAGAATGTATCGAGCGTCCAGCCGACCAGTGGGTCTGAGGCCAGAGCAGAGGGAAGAGCCGTGACCACTGGGCATGCTGAGTCGACACTGGGGATGGGGGCAGTGCCTGCAGGAGCTTGGCGGGACCACGAGCAGGGGGCAGCGCTGAGCCTCCTGGCCAAGTCCACCCCCAGCTGAGGGCGGCAGAGGCCGAGGGCTCCTAGTGGGTTCTGTTCATCCTGGGGCCATTGCAGTGGGAGCAGTGATGACTCAGCCTGTGCCTGGTCTGAACTCCACCCACCCAGGCTCTCCTGGACCAACCTCCTCCCTCCACCCCCCAACCCCCAGCACTGGGGGTCCTAAAGGCAGAGACAGCAGTGAGGTAGTTCCCATTTCCTGAGGGTCTGCAGTGTCCCAGGCGTCTTCTTTTCCAAGCAATCCCCAATGCTATTACCCTCACTTTACAAATGAGGAAACAGTTTCCCAGTGCTTACTGGCTATGTTCCTGTGGCCCAATATTTCTTTCTTTCCTCCATTTTCACTGCTGAGTAACAAATGCAGAGCTGAGCACGTGCCCTCCTGGCTAAACATTACATTTCCCAGACTCCCTTGCAACCAGCCATGGCTGTGGATAAGTTCCAACCAGTGCAACATGAAAAGGCATATCCTTCCCTCTCCCCAACCCCCATCTTGGGACCCAAGATGGAAGCAACTGGCTGAAGATGGCTGAGCAGAAATGTGGAGGAGCCCAGATAGCCCTGTGTTGCCTGTCTGCCCTTTTGTGTGTGTGTGGGAAATGAATTTCAAGAGTGAGCCACTGGATCTTCAGGTCTCTTTGTTACACAGCTGTGTACTGACTGATACAGTATCTCCCACAGCGTCCAGCTCGGGGGTTCACACTTTTTATCACCACTCAGTTGACCTCTGTACGGCAGATGGCGCCTGAGATGTCTTCCCAGCAAGGTGAGCGGGCTACAGGCTCCACGCACTGTGATGTGGGCAGCTATGGTCAAGCCATACACAGCCTAGGACCTGGCCCTGGAAGGGGACACACGTTGCCTGAGAGCCCAGAGCCTGGGCCTACTGGGGGATGGGGGAGGTGTTGGGAGGCACAGAATGAGGAGAGACCAACGCTGACTGAGTGCTGATGGGGAAAGGTGCTGGGCTGGCACTTTTTGGTGTGGTCTGCCTCATTTATTAATATTACTTATTCTCTTTTATTGATTCATTTCTTTATTTGCCTCCAAAGGGCAGGACACTGGGCTAGACACTTTCCACACTGTCTAGGCTCCATTATCTGTAATAACTTTATTGAGACATAATTCACACACCCTAAATTTATGCATTCGAAAGTGTGCAATTCAGTGGGGTTTTTTTTCAGTACATTTAGAGTTGTGCACCTGCCATCATCATGAACGTTAGAGCACTTTCATGTCCCCTGAAGAAACTTCACCCTCCTTGCCGCCACCTCCCAAATCCCCTCCCCCCACCCCACCCCAGACCCCCCAGCCGTCATGAATCCATGTCCCATCTGTACGGATGTCCGTGTCCCGGACGTTTCATGTTCATGGAATCACACGGTGTCGGGGCTTTTGTGTGTGGCTTCTTCCACTGAACACAAAGTCCTAAGTCCTTCCGTGCTGTAGCCCGTGTCAGTGCTGCCTTCCTTTTCAGGGTTGGACAGTATTCCCTTCCATGGATAGACCACATTTTATTTGCCCGTTTGTCAACTGGCAGACACTGAGGCTGTCTTTAATTTGGGGGCATCCTGAACCGCGCTGTTGTGAACGTGCGTGCACACGTTTTTGCATGGATTGTGTTTTCATTTCTCTCCGGTCTACACCTGCCGGCGACTCTGTGTTTAATCGGTCAGGTTTAGTTTGCACTGAGACTGTGAAGGCCGAGGCCGGGGGCAGGGAAGGGCGGACAGCCTGTCTTCGGTGCTGCTGCCACCGTTTGTAGGCTGGGGGTCCTGGGCAGACCCTGGGCACCTCCCAGTCTGCCTTTCCTCACCAGCAACGGGGGATGGGGGGGTGACAGTTGCCGCTTCTCAGGGGGTTCTGTGGTACACTTGGCACACAGGGTACTGGCTCAAAGCCAGTCCTTCTCTTTGGCTGAGAAAGGGCGGGGGGACAAGACAGAAGTATCCTCACTGCCCACCCCTCCCCACGCTGCCCTGAAATGTGCCTCTGTCTCCCTCTGAGCCTGGCCTGGGGATGTGCAGAGCTGCCTACCAGCCTCTGCCTTACCATCTCAGCTCCAAGCCCTTTCTTGCGGCTCCAGGTTCATTGTCAGGGGGACCACAAAGCCCTCATCTCTCTTCCAAGCCCCGTGATGGAGGCTGGGTTTGACTTGGAGCAGCCCGGGGTCCTCCCTGAGGGGAGCAGGTGAGCCCTGCCTGTTGGGGACTCTGTCCTGCCCCCACCCCCAGCTCACCAGCCCTCCTCTGTGCTTCCAAGTGACCTTAGCCCCACTGCGATGTTGGAAAGGACGTCGGCCTGTGTGGGTGGTGGTTGGTATGTGGACCCAAGGCCTTCGGCCCCTCTCAAAGGCCCGCAGGGCCCCTGGACACCGCTGGTGGCCCTGCCCTGACCTGGCCACCTCGGGCGTAACCACGGCCAGTGCTGACCAAGCAGCACCTTGCCCGGCAGCCCACCTCAGTCCCCACCTGGGCCCTGTGAGGCAGGTGCTACCTCATCCCCACTTTACAGGTGAGCCAACAAAGGCGCAGAGAGGGGAAGCGCTCCTCCCCAGGTCCCGTGTGGGGGCAGCCAAACCCAGATCTGGATGCTGCTCCCACTCAGCGACCCCAGGCTGGCCTTCCCCATGCAGAGCACCTCCCAGGACCATGCACCCTTGGGCCCCCCTGTCAGGGTGGGCCCCTCACGAGGTTCTGAGAACATGCAGAGCAGCGGATCACCCCAGCACCCCAGACATCGCTGGATGCCCTGAGAGGGCAGAGGCCACGGAGCCCAGCCAGCACCTGGGCGTCTGGACAGTGCCTGCGGCTTCAGCATCGGGCCCCAGCGCTCTGGCATCGCCCTATGCCCAGCACACGGCAGGGCAAGCTGGTGGTCTGAGCACAGAGGACGAGGCCCCTGTGCACAGGGCAGCGGGGCCCCCGAGACTGAAGTGACAATGTTGCCCCCTAAAGTTGTGCAGTGCGCTACCTGCACACCCATGCAGTAGCCTGGAGAGGACTCAGGACCGACCTGAGGACAGATGGACTGGGGGACCCTTTCAGGCCCCACTTGGTTGGGCAGGCACAGGCCAGTGGGAGGCGGCCTCCCTCGCCCTTCCCTGATATCCAGGTGAGGCTGTGGGATGGGTGAGACAGCACCCTGAACCCAGGCGGCGGGCTGGGCACCACCCCCGAAGGCAGTGTGGAATGGACAGGGCTCCTCCCTGGACTCAGATCCCAGCTGCTCCTGGTTCCCGCTGTGTGACCTGGGGACTTCCTTGTGTCTCTGAGCTCTGAGGAACAGGTCGGTCCCTTCTCCATGAAACGGCACAGCTCTTGAGGGGAATGTCATGCCGGTCATTAGCACTTACAGTATCAGATACCAGTCATGATAATAAACGGGCTGCTTAGCTCTACACTGAGGGTTTATTAGCAGTTGCCTCATTCAGGCTGCAGTCTGACTCCAGACCAGACCCCAGAGCCGGCCTTCGTAACCATTCACTCCTCCCACCCATAATAATTCAACAGTTGCCATTTATCGATCAGCTGCTGGCAGGCAGCGGGCGAAGTGGCTTCGCGTGCCTTCTCTTATTTGATTGTCACGACAACCTCATAAGTGCTGTTGACACTATCCCCACATCACAGATGAGGACATTGCAGCTCAGAGAGGGCGAGGGACGACACGTGCCCGAGGTCACACAGCTGGTGTGTGGCAGAACCAGTACATGAGCCAGGCCTGTGCGACTCTGGGAGATGCGCTTGCTGCCCTGTGCTGCTCCTAAAAGACCCAGCCTGGTGCCCCAGACTGGAAACTGCAGGCGTCCGTCAGCAGCAGAGGAGGTAAATCAACGTGTTATGTTCACACCACACGGTGCGCCGTCCCCCCAGCCATGAGAAGTGATGAACTCGCTCTGCATGGAACAGCATGGGTGCACGACACAATCGTTAGGTCCAAAAAGAAAAGAGCCAGGCATCTCAAAGAACGTGCAGTGTGGTTCTGTGACACAACGTGTGAGGCCAGGCCGAACTAACCGATGATTAAATAAGTTGGGATAACGATTACCTTGGGGAGGGGCGGTGGGCACTGCCGTGGACTGAGACTTCCGGAGGAACTAGAAACGCTTCTTATATTGATCAGGTGATGGTTACGTGGATGCTCACATCTGCAAAAAGTCGAGGATCCTGGTCCGCCGTGCTGGTGTAAGCACCCTACAGCTCGGCCCACATGGACGACAACGACATGCTCGGGAGAAAACACGAATTGTGAAGGTGCTCAAAGCTTAGAGCAGAGACCTGCATGAGGGTAAATGGTCCTCCTTTTATTTCGTCTCATAACTTTGCCTCAGAGGCGGGCCCCAGTCCCAAGCCAGTGCTGTGTGGGCAGCTACAACTATGAGAGAAACCCCGCCGTCTTCCTGGATAAAGGAAAAGCACCCCGGCCTGGATGGAGAGTGAGGGAGGAACCCTGGAAGGGGAGAGCCGAGAAGGGGCTCGTCTAGCTGTGCGCAGGAGCCGTCACAAGTCCCAGCCTCACCCCGAGCTGTGCGTGTGGGATGGACCCAAAGCAGCGGAGGTGAGCCCGACCTGAGCGCTGAAATGATACGTGGCCCCCTCCCTGCCCCACCACACACACTGATTCGCGGTCTGACGCCCACGGCGTTCACTGCAGCTAAAACAAGCACACCAGCATACCTCAGAAGATCTTCACAGGATCCAGAGTCTACGCAAAAAAGCTCTCACACCGCCCGTGGTGCGACCCGAGATGGTCCCACATACAGAGGAACAGGAGGTTTCAGCCCGTTCCCAAAGGACGAAACCATCAGCAGATGCAAACGCCAAGACGACTCGAACACTGGGATTTCCAGACGAAGAATTCCAAGCAGCTACGACGACCTTACTCAGCATGGTAAAGGAGACACATCTGAGACAGACGGGAAGGTAGGAAGTCTCGGCAGAGGAGGCATTTCAAAAGGACAGTGAAATATTAGACCTAACAAAGAAGATACGTGAGACTTTCAGAAGAGCACTGGGTGGACTCGAGAGCACAGTGGAGACAACAGGGGCAAAAATCAGTAAACTTGCAGACCCGTGAAAACTGCCCACCCTGAAAAACGCAGGGGAAAAAGATCGAGAAAGAAGACAAACAGATCAGCCGGGATTCGTGGGTCAGCATCAAAAGATCGAACACTAACTATAGTCCAGAAGGAAGTGAGAAGGCGATGGGAGCAGAAACATCTTTGAAGCAATGATAACCTAAAACTTCCCATATTTAGTAAAAGATCTACATTTTTGGATTCAAGGGCTCAAGGAACCCAACACAAGACAAATCCAAAGAAACCGTGCATAGACGCATCATAAACAGACCGACAAAACGCAAAGACGAAGAAAGTATCCTGAAGGCAGCTAGAGAAAAACAACACACTGCATACAGGGAGGAGCGATTTCGGTGACCTCAGATTTATCATTTAAAGCCTGGGGGCCAGAAGACGGCGGAAGACATCTCAAGTGCTGAAAGGGGGAAACACTCTGCAAACTCAGAATTCTTTATTCCATCAAGATATCATTCTCCTCTCAAGTTCTTTAAAATACAAGCGATTGTTTAAAGCAAAAATTATAACACTGGTAGGGCTTTTGTGTGTATATACAACCATAAAATTAAAAAAATGAGGAGGTGGAAAGGGACGTATAGGGTAGAAAGATTCCTATATTTCACATGAAGTAGCACAATATGAGTTCTAATTGGCCTGAGAAAGGTTAAGTATGTGCACTCACACACCCCCACACTCACACACACACAGTCACACACACACAGTCACACTCTCTCTGTCACACACACACACACACACACACACACACAGAAACAGAGCCAGAAAGCCAATAGGTAAATTGAAATGAAAATATTCAAGTAATCCAAAAGCATGCAGGGAAGAGAGAACAAAGAAACCAAAATAGAAAGGACCAACAGTAAGTGTTAACTCTAAACACTCTAATTAAAAGTAAGAAATTGACCAAATGGATTAAAAAAAGCAAGACCTAGTTATGTGCTGCCTACAAGAGATTCATTTTACATATACAGACATAGGTAGGTTGAAAGTAAATAAATTAAGAACCATACACATAAGGTGACCAAGTGACATATTCATATTAATTAAGATTTATTTTAAATAGTGAAGCTCAAGACGAAGAGTGTTATCAGGGGTAGAGACGTATCATAAGAGGAGGGATGACTAATCAGAAAGATAGAACAATTGTTAGTTGTTATGTGCCTGGTAATAGAGCCTTGAATCACATGAAGCAAAAATGACACAATAAAGGGAAGAAATAGCCAATTTCACAATCTTAAAGAGAGATTTTTAACACCCCTCTCTCAGCCATCAATAGAACGAATTTGCAAAAAATCCGCAAAGACATGAAGGCTACCAATAACACTATTAATCACTTTGATCTAATTGATATGTACAGACCACCCCCACCCCCAGCAACAGCAAGGTACACACTCTTCTCAAATGCACATTCACCAAGGTAGACCGTCTATGCTGGGCCACAGAAGAAGTCTCAGTAAGTCTTACAGGATGGAAGTCATGCAGAGTGCAGTCTCTCACAACAACTGAATTTAATTAGACATTAATAACAAGGCATTTAGGAAAACCCCAAATACCTATAAATGATTCACGACTCAACAGATGAGTCACGAATTAAAGATGAAGGCACAAGGGAAATTAGAAAATAATTCGAACTGAATGATCACAGAGAGCTATCACATCAGGTCTGTGGGACGCAGCAAAAGCAGTGCTGAGAGGGAAGCTGGGAACTTCAAATGCTTGTGTGAGGAAACGGGGAAAATCTAAAGTCAATTACTCAGGGTTCTATCTTGGGAGGCTAGGCAAAGAAGAGTAAAGAAAAGCCAAATGAAGGAAATAGCAAAAAGAGCAGGAGCCAATTAAATTAAAAAAAAAAAGGCAGACAACAGACTTTTTAAAAACAGAGCTCAAAGCTGATACCTTGAGACGATCGATAAAACTGATAAACTCCTAGCTAGACTGTTGAACCAAAAAAAAAGAGAGAGAGAGAGAGAGCAAGAGAGAGAAGATACAAATATCAGTGCCAATATCAGAAAGTAGAAGAATCTAATTCTGGCAGCTCGCACAGACCATTGAACCACATCATGGACACCTTTATACCAACAGATTCAAAAACTTCAATGAAATGGACAAATTGCAGGAAAAGTCAAACTTCACAAATCGATACAAGAAGAAACAGAAAATCTGAATAGTTGTACGTTGGAAAATGAAATTTAATTCATTTTATTAAAAAAAAAAGTCTCCCACAAAGGAAAGTTCAGAACTAAATGATTTCACTGGTTAATTACACCAGCTGAGGAAGAAATAAACTAACCATACACACATTTTTTTTTCCTTCAGAAAATGAAGGAAGAAACATTGCTTACTCATTTTAAGACCAATTCAACCATAATATTTAAAAATCTGTCAAAGACATTTTCAAAAAGGAAATTGTAGGAAACCAACATTCCTCATGAATATAGACACAAAAACTCTTGAAAAATATTGGCAAATCAAATCCCACAATATATAATGATAACAACACATGAGGACTAAGTAGGGCTTAAGCCAGCAATATAAGGTTGGCTAAACATTTGAAAATCAATTAATATAACTCAAAATATTAGCCAAATAAAGGAGCTAAACCTCATGAATTTTAAAATAGACACAGAAAAAGCATTGGATCAAATTTGAAGCCCATTCATAATAAAACAATTTCACTAAACTAGGAAAGAAGGGAATATCCTCAAACTGGTATAAAGCATCTACAGTACACTTACGGGCAACATCAGAATTAATGGTGAGACTAAAATCTCTTTTCGTTGAGATCAAGGAAAGGTAAAGTTCCTGCTTTCACCATGTCTACTCAACATTGTTCTGGCAACCCTAGCCGTCGCAATAAGGTAAACAAACAAACAAAAGCTGTAAAGAGACTAAAAATTAGAATTGAAGAAGTAAAACTGTTCCTATTTGCAGCTGATATAATTATTTACGTAGAAAATCCCAAGGAACCTACAAAGCAACCACTAGATCTAATAAGTGAACTTAGCAAGGTCACAGGGTACAAAGTTAATGTACCAAAGTTAATCATATTCTTATACAAATAGCAGCAAACAGTTGGAAAAGAAAAAAATTTAATTCTATTTAGAACAGCACCAAGAAAAAGCCACTTAGAAATAATCTAACAATAGGCAACCAAGACTTCAAACTGAAAATTACAAAACATTGTTGAGAGAGATTTAAGACCTAAATAATGAGGAGATATACCATGTTCATAGATTGGCAATAATTCTCAAATATATCTATATTTTTAACGCAATCTCATTCTAAAATTTATATAGAAATGCAAAGACTTAGAATGATGAAATATTTTTATAAAAGAATAACAAAGTTGGAGCACTTATCTAATTTCAAGACATACTTGCAAAGCCACATAATTTGAGACAGTTTAGTATTGGTGTAAAGACACACAGATGAAGGGCACAGAACAGAGAGTCCAGAAGTTGACCCATATGTATATGGTCAATTAATTTTTGACAAAGGTGCCATGGAAATTCAGCAGAGAGAGGAAACAATTCTTCTCAATAAATGGTTTGGATCAACTGGATTTCCAAATGGAAAAAAGAATGACCATCCACCCTTCCTTAAAACTGTAAGTCTTCTAGGTAGAGACAGAGGAGAAAATCTTGGTGACCTCGGGGTAAGCCAAGATTTCCTAGATATAATACAAAAAGCACAATCCATAAAAGAAAAAAAAATGATAAGCTGGTCTTCATCACGATTAAAAACGTGTGCTCTTTGAAAGACACCAGTAAGAAAATGAAAAGGCAATAGACTAAGAGATAATGTTTACAACACATATATTGGACAATAGATTCATATCCAGAATATATAAACGTTTGTTACAACTCAATAAGAAAGCGGGCTAATCAAGATTTGAATACATATTTTATTAAATAAGCTATGCAAAGGTCTCCAGGAAAAAAAATCTTCAACATCATTAGCTGTTATAGAAATGTGGATTGAAGCAATGGTGAGATATCACCACACATGCGTTAGGATGACTAAGATTACAGACTAGACATTCCAAGTCTAGGCGTGGATTCTCATATATGCTGGTGGGAGTTTGAAATGGGATCACCACTTTGGGAAAAAGTTTGGCAATTCCTTAAAGAGTTAAACAGATATCTGTCCTGTGACCCAATTATTCACTCCTGGATAGTCACTCAGGAGAAATGGAGAGCTACGTCCACACGGAGATCTGCACACGAAGGCTCACAGCAACTTTATTTGTGACAGCCTAAGACTGGAAGCAACCCAGAAGTCCATCAGTGGGTGAATGAATCAACAAAGTATGGAACGTCCACACAATGGAACATTACTCAGCAACAAAAAGGGCTGAATCGTTAACTAACACAACATTGTAAATCAACCGTACTTCAATAAAAAAAAAAAAGAGTTCGGGCTTTGTGATTCTATTTGTATAAAATTGTAGAAAATGCGAAGGAATCTATAATGAGAATGCGGATCAGTGGTTGCCTGGGGACGATGAGGGGGAGAGGGGGGACTACAGGAGCATAAGGACACTCTGGGGAGCAGTGGATACGCTGGTAGCCTTGCTCGTGTCAGTGGTTTCACGCGTGTTTACACAGGTCACACTCACAGAATTGCACACTTCAAATCTGGACTCTTGGTTGTACATCTACTACATCTCAATCAAATTCAATCAAAATTTTATTGAGCTGGACATTTAAATTTACTCTAATGCATACTTCAGTAAAAAAGCACATAAAAATTGTCAGTGCATATGCGATCATGGAACCCCCGACCCCACAAGTTAATCCTTCAGTGACTCCCATTGCTTTTGGGATGAAATGCACACTTCACCATTTTCACGGCAGGGCTTCAGTTTCCTTAAAACACCGTATCCTCTCCCCACTCTAGGCCCTTCTCATTCGAACACCTGGAACCCCACTGTGTTAGCGAGTTAGGGGTTCTGTAACCAAGTCCCATGCGTGGGGTGGCTTAAGCCACGGAAAGGCATTGTCTCCGCCGTAATGAATGCCCACAGACCAGGCGATTTAAACAGCAGAAGTGGATTCTCTCACTGTCTGGAGGCCAGACGTTTGAAATCAAAGTGCGGGCAGGACCTCTTTCTCTCCTGAGGCTCTGGGGAGGGTCCTTCCTGCCTCTTCCGGCTTCTGGGGGCTCCGGGCGTCCCCGGACTTGTGACTGCGTCACCCCAACCTCTGCCTCCTTGGTCACGAGGCCTTCTCCCCCTGTCTGTCTAGCCTTCCTCTGCCTCCTTCTTACAAGGACACTTGTCACTGGATTTAGACTAATCCAGGGCGACCTCATCTCAAGATCCTACATCTAATCACATCTGCAAAAGCCCTCTGCCCAGATGAGGGCAGGCCCGCTGGCCTCGAGGGTGAGGCCGTGGACGCGGCTTTTCGGAGGTCGCCACTCAGCCCTCTGCGCGCATGTGGGAGGAGGCTCGGGGCAGGGAGGGTCGAAAACCCAGAAGGGAGAAGCAGGAACTGGGGCTCACGGTTCAGGCCTGGGCTGAGGGCTCCTGGGTGACCCAGTAGGGGGACTTGGAAATTTTCCAGAAGGCACGGAGCCCTCCAGATACCACAGGTGTGGGGAGGGGCCCTCCTGCCCAGGTCTCAGGGCTGATGCGGCCACTGCACGGCTGGCACCCAGTCACGGTTGGGTGGCGCCTCTGCCCTTTCCCACAGGGACAAATGCGGGGCTGCCCGGGAAGCGGCCCCAGAGGTTGGTGACGGCCTGGCACTGAGGCCGTGTGAACCTGGCAGGGTGCTTGGCCTCCCGGAGCCTCAGTTTCCCCACCTGTAGCACAGAGATGAACGTGGTCCCAAGGCTCAGGGCTGTGTATCAGCAGCGCCAAGCCTGCCGCAAGGTCCCTCCTCTCTCGGCATGAGGCTGGTCCGCAGGAGGGCCCGGGGGCTCCTCAGGCTCCAGGTGGGAGGCGAGTGTCTCAGGCCCTCGCCCCCGCCGCCCTGCAGGGACCCGAGGCCTGCGGAGCTGTGCTCCCCCACGGACCCGCAGGCCTGGTCCAAGGTGACAGTCAAATAAGGAAATAGAAGGCGGCAGAGGAAAGCTGAGGCTGGGCGCCGTGTATGTGAGTGATTGAAGCTCTCTGGCTGCGTTTCCTCCCACCTCCAGGAGAGAAATCCCTCTTCTTATTCAATTCAGATGCAGTGTGTCAGGTGGGGCGGGTTGGCGGGTGGGCTCCCGGTGAGGCCTGGCCCGGGGCTCGGGGTGGCTTCTTCAAAGGGGCCTGCTGAACCCCGGCCCCTGTCCCCACGGCCCGGGCCTCCTTGGGGCTCAGCCCCTCAGCCCCAAGCCCACGGCCTGGCCATTTCGCTGGACATCGGCCTGCACGTGGGTCCCGGGGGCCAGGGGACCGGCCTCCCCACTGTGAAGCTGGGCTTGGGGTGTGCCGCGCTGCTTTCAGAGCCCCTTCTGCTTTCTCTGCCCTGGACTTAGCCCGTGGCCTCTGTCGTATCAAGACCAAAGCCCGAGAATCCTGGAGTAGACCGTGCTCCTGCCTCATCCCGCTGTGTGGGCAGGATGCCGGGCCTGCAGGGCCCGCCTCTTGCCCATCCGGCCTCTGGCCCCACCTCGTCCCCTTGGGCATTCTGCTCCAGCTGCGAACCTCGCCTCCTGTTCCTTGAGAGAACCTGAGCTCTGTGTTGCCTCGGCTTTGCAATGCTGTTCCCTCTGCTCAGAATGCCTTTCCTTCCCCTCTTCTTGTTAATTTCCATCCCTCCTCTAGGTACCTGTGAGTCTGCTCTGGCAGCCATGGAAAAGGACCACAGACGGGGGTACTGCAACACGGAAAGGTGTCATCCCACAGTCAAGGAGTCGGGATGTCCAGGACAGGAGTCGGCAGTGTTGGTTTCTCCTAAAACCTGCGGAAAGCCACTGTCACCTTCACATGGCCTTCTCCCTGTGTGTACGTCTCTGTGTCACAGTTTTCCCTCTTCATAAGGACACATGGGGTTAGTGTCTACCCCAAGATCCTCACTTGAACTTCATTACCTCTGTGAAGACCCTCTTTCCAAATAAGGTCACATTCTGAGATACCGGAGGTTAGGACTCCAACAGATAAATTTGGGAGGCACAGTTCTGCCCATCACAAGGTCTAAACCCCAGTGTACTTGCCCCGGGAAGACTTTCGCTGACCCTCCTTCTCCAGAAGAGATCAGATACACTTATGGCCCTCTCTGCGTCTCCTTCGTGGTCCACACATCCCATGAGATCACTTGTTCAATGCCTGCTCCTTCCTCTCCAGACTCCTTGAAGACAGGTGTCCCTCAGCCTTATAATCACCACTGACCTAACACTGCTCATAGAGCGGATGTTGAGCAAGTATTTGCCAAAAGCCGGGCAGCCCTGTTGGAGCCATGCCCTACATGGTCCAGTCTGAGTGTGTAGTTCATACACAGACACACACACACACACACACAGAATCTACACAGCGCTGAGGACTGACATCAATAACAAATAACAGAGAACCCACAACCTTGACTCAGACAAACAGGAGTGTTTGTTTCTGCCTCATTCAATAAGCCTGGCAGTAGGACGCTGCTGTGGTCGGGCCTGTGGCCGGCACCTCTGCAGTTCTCTTGGCTTGCCATTCCTACTTGTTGCCTCATGTCTGCAAAATGGCTGCCACAGCTCTGGACATCACTGTCACCTTCAAGGTAGGAAGAAATAGGAAGGGCATTGCCAGATGTGTTTATCTTGTCTTTTGTTTTTAATCAAGAAAGTTTTAAAAAAAAAAACCACCCAGCCCTGAAGTTCTTAGAAGACTTCTGCTTACGTCTCAACAGATGGCCAGAAATGGGACACGTGGCAGCCCCCATGGCTGAGAGGCTGGAGACAGGCATGATTAGCTCTCCTGGCTTCTGCAGTGGGAGGCGGGGAGGCAGGAACCGTTAGGAGTGCAACTGGGGCAGCCAGCCAGCTGTGCGTGTCCCGGCACAGAAGCCCACAGCTGTCCTCTGGGGTGTCTCTGCGCTTCTCGAACCCCAGGAAGGGCTCCCAGAGCCTGCCCCAGGGGGCCTCAGCTCCTGCCGGGGCCCCTTCCCTGGACGCCCCGCACCGCACCTGCCACCCGCCTCCCTCCCCAGGGGCGTTTCGTCCTGAGGCTGCGTCCACCGGGCCCACCCTCGGAGCAGCGGACGGACACTCCCTCCCAGGGGGCGGCAGGGAGGGGTCGGAACGCAGGGGCCCCAGCGCGAGTGACTTAATGAATGACACGATACTGGAATAGTGAACACGCGTGGTGAGGAGGCCGCGCGGTGCAGGGGGCCTGGGGGCAGGCGGGGCGGAGCGGTCGGCGCTGAGCTCGGGGATCCGCCTTCCCTGGGCCTCTCCTCTCCTCATCTGAGGGCAGAGCGTTGCCCTGCTGGTGTCCCTGGGTCCACGGCACATGGTGTCCCACGTGCGGGGGAGAGGCGGGTGCACTGTCTCCAGGGCGCCCTTGTAGCTCGGACACGGCTGCTCGACGTGAGACCCCCCAGGATGGGCTCTGAGCAGCGGGCAGTGGGCGGCCAGGGTGCTGGCGATCTGCACGTCTCCAGGCAGGGAATGGGAAATACAGAAGTTTTCCCCGAAACCATGAGAGAAAAGGCTCTGGGTGGGGTGGGGAGGAGGGGGAGCTGTGGCCGGCACCACGGGTGGTCTCTTAGGTGGGGACACTGTTGTGACACTCCTTCCGTGCACCAGGCACTGGGCTTGGCTCTTTCAGGACTTGGGGGACCCACACTCTTGTCTGATGCTCTTCTGGAGTCACGCCCTGGTCATTGCCCCCTTTCTTCACTCTTGCACCCCATGCAGAGGAGCGACTTACCTGTCTGGGGGGGGGGTCTGCCTTTGGCTCGTGGTTCTAGGTAATGTCCAGTGAGTCTGTTAAAAAAAACAAAGCAAAACAAAACTCTAGGCAACTTCTGCTTCCAACCCTGTTGGTGCACCTGGCGCCAGGCTGACCCTCCCCTCAGGGATGGCCACACACCAGGACAGTGTGTCTGAGGCAGCTCTTGACAGGTGCTAAATAGCCTCATGACTGCGGTCCTAGGAGAAGGATGCTTGGGAGAGGAGCCAAAAGACCCTCTGGGACAATTCCCACCACGGCTCAGCAAGCTGGCGGGCTGGGGTCCTCAAAAGCACGCTGGTCTCACCGAGCCGAGGCGGCAGAGATCAGAGATCAGGACACTGGTGCTTCCGGAAGCTGCAGGGTGGGGCACCTGAGAGGGCTCTGAAGTTGCGGAGGGAGTGTGATTCTGGGGGTTGGGCATTGCCGGGGGTCAGAGCCTCCCTGAGCCCTGGACATCCAGCTGGGTACCAGACGGGCTGGCCGTAGGAGTAAGGACGCCATCCTGAGGGAAGACCCACCTTAGATTCCCCTGAACAAACTTCAGTCAAGCCCTGACAGAGTCTACGGGAGACAGTGTGGGAGGCGGCGCTCCCCGAGTTAAAGGCGCTTGGGAACAAGCAAAGTAGAAAGTCAAGTACATTCAAGTTCAGTGGGAGCAGAGACAAATGGAGCTACCCAGCAGCACAAATATCAAGCCTCCCCCGAGGGAGAAAGGAGAATGCAGTGCCCTCATGATACAGCCTCAGAAGGCCCAGCGCCCAGCAAACAATTAGTAGCCATGAAAAAAAGAAAAAACAACAACAAATTGTGACCCATAGTTGAGAAGAAAGCACTCAACAAACATGAGCCACAAGGTGACTCGCGGGCCAGTGAAGCCATCAAGGGAGGCATCTAACTGGCCAATAAGTATGCGGAATGCTGCTCACCGTTGGTAATAATCACAGAGATGCAAATTGAAACCACAGTGAGATGGTACTTCACACCCACTGAAGTGGTGTGTGCTAAAGATGGGCATCACCAGGTGTCGGCCAGGATACAGGTCATCTGGGATCCTCATACACTGATGGAGGGGGCATGTGAAGGTAACCACCCACTTCAGAAGAACTTGGCAGTCTCTTATAAATTAAATATACTATGACTATACAGCCCGGTCATTCCCCTCCCAGGGATTCACCCAGGGAAGAGATAACCCACACCCACAAGAGACTCAAGACACAGAGTTCACAGCGGCGGGAACAGCCTCTCACTCACCAGCATGTGAAGGATGAACAATCCAGAGTGTATTCGCGGTGAAAGGATCAAGGCATGGGTGCACACAGCCCCCCAGACCTCACTGCTACCGTGCGGAGCACAAGCAGACTGGCCCAGGAGAGGGCCGGCCGCATGTGGGCCCCCGGAGGGAGAGTCTGCATACCTGAACTGTGGCTCCATGCGGCAGACTGGTTGTCAACCACAGGTAGGGAAGGGTTGATTGATTGTAAAGTGGCACCAGAGAACTTTCTGGAAGCATTCTGTATTCTGGTACAGGTGATGGCTGCCTGACTGTGTACACGTGTTGACTCACTGAATATAACACTTAAGTAGGTGGATTTTATTGCATGTAAATTAAACGTCCATGAGGCTAATTTTTTTAAAAGTCTGAGGCATTGGTGCCTTGCCTTCTCTCTTTGCCCCAGACTAAACAGTGTAGCTAATGGGGCACCTTGTGCCCAGATCCAGACGCCGCTGACGGGCTTGGCCAGCGCTGGGTTCCCGTGAGCCAGCGGAAGGAATGAGCTTAGCCCAGTGGCGACCCCGCCCGTGAGAGCCGCCTTACCCGACAGCTTTGTCATGGCAACAAGCCACAGCCACCCGCATTTAAAAGGCCTACAATAGCAAAGGTTTTTGTCTTATACACTTTACATGGAGCCACAAGTCTGCCCACACTCTTCATGCCAGGGTCCGAGCTGAAGGCACAGACCTGGGGTGGGACATGCTACTCTTGTGACAACGCGCAGTGGCGCTTCAAAGCTCCTCCTGGAAGAAGGGTGTCCTGTCACATTCCACTGGCCCAAGTAAGCGGATGGCCTCGTCCAGTAGCACTAGGGCAGGAATGCAGGCCCTTTCTGCAGGAGGCACTGCCAAGTCACAAGGCAACCGTGGGGACGTGCCATTCTCGTCTGAGAGGGGATGCAATAGTTGGGAGCAAAAATGACATCTACTGCATCTTCCAATCAGCACGTGTACACACACACACACACACACACACACAGAATTCTCTACCTGGTGAGGCTGTCATTCAGATCTTACGGAGAGATCAAAAGTTTTACGGAGAAGCAAAAGCTAAAAGGGTGCAGCGCCACCAAACCAGCTTTACAGAAAACATTAAAGGGGCTTCTCTAAGCTGAAAAGTAAGCCCACAGCTGGAAATATGAAAATTTCAAAAGGAAAAGTCTCATTAGTAAAAAGCAAATACACAGTAAAGGTAAACCATTTATAAAGCTAGTAGGAAGGGTCAAAGGCGAAAGTCAACATTTCTGTATCCGCAATGAGTAGCTAAGGGATAGACAAAACAAAAAGATGTAACATATGATGTCAAAACCAGTAAATGTTGGGGGGTTGTGAAAATGCAGAGCTGTTAAAACGCTTTTGAACTTAAGAGAGCCGCAACTTAATATCATCATGCATAAATAGAGATTGCTATATATAAAGCTCATGGTAACTACAAATAAAAAATTATAACAGAGACACACCCACAAGAAAGGAATCCACACATACCGTTAATATAGTCATCAAATCACAGGGAAAGAGGACAAAAGAAGATAAAAGGAACAGAACTACAAAAACCAACAAAAAATTAACATAAACGGCAATAAGTACATATCTATCAATAATTACTTTAAGTGGAAAGGGACTAAATGCTCCAATCGAAAGACAGAGGGCTGGATGGATATAAAAACAAGATCCGTATATATGCTGCCTAAGGGAGGCTCACTTCAGATCTAAAGACACACAGTGACTGAGAGTGAAGAGATGGGAAGAGGTGTTCCACACAAACGAAAATGAAAAGAAATATTTACATCACACAGGACAGACTTTAAAACAAAGACTGTATCAGGAGATAAGGAAGTACATTACACAGTGATCAAGGGATCACTCCAAGAAGCAGCTATAACTACCGTAAGTATATATGCACCCAACTAGGAGCACCTACATGCATAAAGCAAAGACTAACAGACATAAAGAGACAGATCGACGCTAACACAATAATAGTAGGGGACTTTAACATCTCCCTCACTTACATCAGTGGACAGATCATCCAGACAGAAAATCAACAAGGAAACACTGGCCTTAAACAGCACGTTAGACCAAATGGACTTAACAAAGCTGTAGAGAGCATTCCATCCCAAAGCAGCAGAATACACAATCTTTTCAGGTGCTCGTGGAACATTCTCCAGGATAGATCAGACGCAGGGCCTCAGAACAAGTCTCAGTAAATATAAGAAAATTGAAATCCTATCAAGCAGCTTTTCCACCACAACATCATGAGACTAGAAATCAACTGAAAAAACAAAACAAACCTGCAAAAAACCACAAACACGCGGACGCTAAACAATATGCTGTTATACGCTACCAAAAAACCAATGGCTCACCAAAGAAATCGAGGAAGAAGTAAAAAATACCTGGAGACAAGTGAAAATGAAAAACCCAGTGATCCCAAATCTATGCGACACAGCCAAAGCAGTTCTAAGAGGGACGTTTATAGCAATTCAAACCTACCTCAGGAAATTTTAAAAAATCTCAAATAAACAACCTAAACTTACACCTAAAGGAACTAGAAAAAGAAGAACTAACAAAATCCACAGTTAGTAGAAGGAAAGAAATCATAAAGATCCGAGCATAAGTAAGTAAAATAAAGGCTTAAAAACAATAGAAAATATTAATGAAACTCATCATGATCTATCACCTCACACCTGTCAGAATGGCTTCAGAATGGCTATTATCAAAAAAATAACAAGTGTTGGTGGGGATGTGGATAAAAGGGTACCCTTGTGCACCGTTGGCGGGGGTGTTAATTGATGCAGCCGGTATGGAAAACAGTATGGAGATTCCTCAAAAAATTAAAAACAGAATTATCCTATGATCCAGCAATTCCACTTGTGGGTGTTCATCCAAAGCAAACAAAAACACTAATATGAAAAGATACATGCACCCCTATGTTCATTGCAGCATAATTTACAAATAGCTAAGATACTGAAGCAAACTAAATTCCCATCAATAGATGAATAGATAAAGAAGATGTGATGTATAAATACAATGGGATGTTACGGAGCCATAAAAAAAAGAATGAAATCTTGTCATTTGTGACAACATGAATGGATCTAGAGGGTATTGTCCTACGTGAGATAAGTCAGACAGATAAAGACAAATACTGGATGGTTTCATTTGTATGTGGAATCTAAGAAACAAAATAGATGAACAAATGTAACAAAACAGAAAAGAGTTATAGATACAGAAAAAAAAAAAACAGGTGGTTGCCAGAGAGGAGGATGTGAGGGAGGAGAGAAGCAGGTGAGGGAGGCCAAGAGGGACAAACTTCCAGTTGCAAAATAAATGAGTCACAGGTATGAAATGCACAGTGTGGGGAATACAGTCAATCACTATGTAATATCTTCGCATGGCGACCATTCATAACTAGACTTATGGTGATCACTTTGAAATGTATAGTAATGTCACATCACTATGTTGTAGAACAGGAACTAACACAGTGTTGTAGGTCAGTTACACTTAAAAAAACAAAGAAAGAAACAAGTAAGATCATAGAAAAAGAGATCGGATTGGTGGTTACCAGAGGCGGGGGGTAAGGGTGGGGGAACTCGAAAAAGGCAGTCAAAAAGTACAAACTTGCAGGTGTAAGATATGCAAGTACTAGAGATGTAATGTGCAACACGATAAATATAATTAACACTGCTGGATGTTACATGTGAGGGTTGTTAAGGTGGTAAATGCTAAGAGTTCTCTCATCACAAGGAAAAATACTTTTTTCTCTTTCTTCAGTTTTGTGTCTGTATGAGATGATGGATGTTGACTAAACATAGCAGGAAAATCACTTCATGATGTGTGTGAGCCAAACCATTATGCTGTCCACCTTAAGCTTACACAGCATTATGTGTCAATTGTATCTTAGCAAAACCAGAAGAGAAAGAACCGAAACCCCAAATTACCAGCATGCAAATCAACAGTAAAATACAACCCACAATGAGGACTAAAACCTACCCACTCAACGGACACAGAAGCGCAAAGATGAGGATTAAGAGACAAGGATGTTAAAACCGTATTCCGGCGCCACGGTGATGCCACATGAAAGCACTAGCAGGAATCTGAAACTGGGTGAAGGATTTGCCTCTGTACCCCGTACCACCTTTGCTCATTTCCTGTCAGTCTAAGATTATTCCCAAGTACCTTTTTTTAAAGCTGGAGGAAAGATTGAATGTGTTAAGTAGAATCATAAAAGACACAAAAAGGTCAGATTTAAATTTCTAGAGATGAAATATAATGTTGCGCACCAAATACACACTGGATGGAATTGATGGCGGATTAGACATCACAGGAGGAAGGAGAAGTGAACTTGAATGCAGGAAAATAGAAATTATTCAAAACAAAACACAGAGGGAAACATTGACCGAAAACTGCCTGGTGGCAATAAATCGTGAGAAAACTTCAAGGGCCCGAATACACGCATCACTGGAAAGCCTGGAGGCAGGTGGGGAGGCAGGAAAACATATACATATTTGAAGAAATAATGGACAAAAAGTTTCTAAATTTGATGAAAACTCTACACCTAAAGATCCAAGAAGCTCAATGAAACTCAAACACAAAAAACATGAAGAAAAATGCACCAGAGTACATCATCATCAAATTGCTTGAAACAACAGAGAGCTTTCGTTATCTATTGCTTCATCACAAATTACCCCAGACCTTAGCAGTTTGAAAAAAGACATTTATTATCTCACATGGTTTCTGAAGGTCAGGAATCTGGGAACAGCTTCGCTGGGTGGTCCTGGCTTAGGGTCTCTCGTGAGGCTGCCGTCAAGATGCCGACCAGGACTGCCGTATCTGGAGGCTGGGGGATCTAATCCACCCACTCGGCTGCTGGCTGGAGGCCTCAGCTGCTCACCGTGCGGAATGATGGGGCTCTCCTGGAAACGGCCATCACGAAGATGGAATCTTGAAAACACTCGAGATGACAGAAGATTTCTTAGCCTGACAGTAGACAAATAGATCAACGGAGCTGCGGAGTTCAGAAATAGACCCACACACCTACGCTCAATTGCTTTTTGACAAAAGTGCAAAAACAAGTCAGTATGAAAAAGAGTCTTTTCACTGCTTCTGAAACTACTGTATATCCACATGCAAGGGGGAAAAAAGAACTTTGATTGACCGCTTATGCCATTACAACAATCAACCCAACATGGATCATAGATTGAAAAGCAGAACTTAAAACTATAAAACTTCTAGGAGAAAATCTTTGTGACCCTGGGTTAAACTAAAACTTTCAAGATACTTTCAAAAGCATGACCATTTAAAAAAATTGATAAATTAGATTTCATTAAAATTAAGACTCTCTGCTCTTTGAACGATACTGTTAAGAGAATGAAAAGTCGGGTCGCAGAATGGGAGAAGACATTTGGAAATCATATATCTGATAAAGGACTTGTATCCAGACTATACAAACCCAGCAGTAAGGAAGCAAGCAACCCCATAAAAACGGAGAAAAGATTTGAGCAGACACTTCATGAAAGGAGACAGATAGATGGCAAATTAGCACACAAAAAGATGCTCAGTATCACTTGTCATTAAGAAACGCAAGTTCATGCCACAATAAGATACCATTATGTACCTATCAGGATGTCAGAACTTAAAAAGATTTCTGATACCGAGTGTTGGCAAGGATGGGGAGGAACTGGGACTCTGGAACCCTGACGATGGGGATACAAAATGACCGTTTCTTCAACAGTTAAACATTCATCTATCATATAACGCAGTCATTTCACTCTTAGGCATTTACCTAAGAGAAATGGGTGTGTATGTCCACACAAAGACTTGCATACAAATGTCCATAGCATTCGAACGTAAGTATTCAGAATTTCTTTGTAACAGCCCCAAACTGGAAACCACCCAACTGTCCGTCAACAGGTGTGACCAGATAAAAACAACCCCTAAAGCATCCACATGACTGAATCCTCCTCGGTGATAAACAGGGGTGAACTACTGAAACCCACAGCAACACAGCGGAGCTGCAGGATAATCATGCTGAGCAAAAGAATTCAGGCGAAGTAAGAGCACATACTGCACGATCCTATCCCTATAAAATTCTAGAAAACACTGTCCAAGGTGACAGAAGGCAGAGGAGTGCTTTCTCACAGTAGGACACATCTTCCTGGGGCCAGGGAAGAGGAGGCAGCCCACTTGGAGTAGGAGGATCTGGGTTCCATTCCCCACTCAGCCTCTCAGAGCTGTGTGATTTTTGCCAAGTCACTCCTCCTCTCTGTGCTGTTTCCTCCTCTGTGCAGGATGGGACTGGAAGAGGCGTGAACCTGTGAGCCGCCAGCATCAGTGCCCTCACCAAGTGGACTAAAGCTAAGTGCTTTCAGGATGGGAGTGGGCACGGCATCCCCTGGGTTCCTGGATCCAGAGGACCCGAGGCCAGTCTGTGCTGCCGGCTCCTGGTAGCCAGACGCCAAGACTGCCTGGGCACTGGACCTGGCGCTTCTCAGCACACGCTTTCCCAGAAGCCAGTGTGGGAGGCGCCAGCAGGACCTGTTGTCCCGGAGACAGGCACAGAGTGTCCCAGTAGTGCCACCAGAGCAGGAGGCAAGCCCCAGAAGCTAGAAGTAGGTGACTGATTGTCTGCGTCTGCTTAGGAAAAGGGGCTTCCAGGCCAGGGGGCTTTCAACGCTAAAGGCTAGCAGACCCACGGTGCCACATTCTCTCCGGCCACCTGTCCTTCCCCAAAAACACTCCTAGTGCTGAGCAAAGAGGAAGCCACCGCTCCTCAAAGTGGGGCCTTCTCCCCAGATTTTCTCTCCTACCTCAAAAATGATTTCTCAGGGGATGAATAAAACCCAACGTGGTGGTGAACTTGGAGCTGGGTGCCCTCTCCTACCCTAGACCCACGACTCCTCGGGAACCCTTGAGCAGAAGGCACCAAATGCCTTTAAATTATTCATATTCTTTGACTCAGCCATTCCCTTTCTAGGAAATTCCCCCACCAATATGCTTAGACATGTGGAAAATCTGAACATATGTTCACTGCAGTGATGTTTAAAATAGTAAAAAAAAAAAAAAAAAAAAAAAAGTTGGCAGCCAGCTAAATACGCATCACTGGGGACTGAACAACACGTCCACGTGATTCCGCTGAGCAGCTCACTCCGACAGAGCGGGGAGCTGCGTTCAGCATCCAGAAGCTGCCACGATGTCCTGGTATCGGATAAAGTTCCAGAACAGCAAATATGTGATCCACCGACAGGAAACGGGGTGTTTACACCTGCGGGGGCTCGGAGAGAGGCTGCGGGCATCCGGGATTCCCTCTGGAGGCGCGGCGGCTGCCAGGCGGTTTCTCACCTTTTCACTCGTGCTTGCTTACAGTATTTGAACTGTTTGGATGAGGCTTTGTTGACACAATCAGCAAAAACAGACACGGCATTTTACAGTTTATAACGAAGTTTCCCTGTAAAGGTGCCCCCTGGGGAAGTGGGGTGGGGGCAGCAACAGATCTCGGTCTCTACGCCCTGATATTCAGGAGCTGAGTCAGTCCCAGTCTGTTCCCTGGAAAGAGGGGGCAAAGGAGCCAGATTTGGGTCTGGAGAGACAAGAGGCTTTTGTCCTCAAACTTGGAAGGCAGCTTGTCCTAAATTTTGCTTTCTTGGAAAGGTTCTGGGGATTCTAGGAGATTGAGGGCATCAGAGGTAGAGGAAAGGACACTTTGGTTTGCAAAGTACAGACCCTCAACGCAAACCCCCTGTGGTTGTTACACGATCTGAATAACTTGGAGGTTCGGGGCTGGATCAGGCTATCTTCAGGTACAGCTGGATCCAGATGCTTAAACAAAGCCCCGGGGGTGCTCTTTCTCTTCCCCTTTCTCCCTGTCTTCTATTTTCAGGTCTTCTCATCCCTGCTGCACTTAGCAACCCAGGGGGCACTTGGCTTGCCTGGCCTGGGCCACGTGCTCAGCCCTGGAACAGGGGGTGTGGGGTACCAAGACTGACAGCTCCCTCCAAGCCACACTGACGGGTGGAGAAATTGTACAGAATTCTCCGAAGGAATTTCGGCCTGAAAAAGGAGGGGAATCTTGCCCCACATGAAAAAGAATCGCAGGAACTAAGGCCCACTGCAACCGCATTCCCCGGACGCCGGCACCTGTCAGGACCGCAGGCCCAGCCTCAGAGCTTCGCAGCCGTGCGTCTTCTGGGATGCCCACGTAACCACGAGCATTTACAAGCCTTGGTCACTCTGACCCCCAGCCAGCCCAGAAAGGTGGACGAGGTCATTCTGCCTTTACTGATGGGGAAACTGAGGTTCAGAAAGACCGGGCAAGTGGTCCAGCTCACCACGTAGTCAGTAGCAGAGTTGGGACCAGCAATCAGATCTCCCTGGGCTCCTCCGCTCTCGGGCTCAGCCTGTGAGACATCACCACCACCACCACCATTAAAAACAGCCCACCACCACCACCCCCGGGATCACCACCACCGTCATCGACACCATGCCCATAACAGTAACAAAAACATGCCTAATGCCATCCGCCAGGCGGTTCATCGCAGACTCAGAGTTCTTAGCTGCAGGCACAGCCAGGGAACTGTGCACCTAAACCAAAAAAGAGAGGTTGATTGAATCAGATTTTCCTAGTGGGAACTCCTTTCTTGGCAGCCAGGCCTGGAGCTGGCTGTTTTGTGGCCGGAACCCAGCATTCCACTCACCACATTGTGATGCCTCCCCGCGATGTCTGGGCCGATCCCCAAGGTCTGGGATCGTGTTTCAGGGAGCAACACACGTGAGTCACTGGGGATGACATTCTTTGGGCTCTGACTTTCTACTTTGGGAACCTGCTAAGTTGACTCAGTAGCGGTTCATCCAGCAAACAGGCGGCGAAGCTGGGAGCACGCCCTCCTCGTAAACCTTGTTGGGGCCACTGGAGGTAGGGTGGGTCCCTGGGGCTGCGTATCTGGGCTCTGTTGACTCCTTGGTGGAAGCTGGGATGGAAGAGAGGTTCAGAGAGATGGGATGGCGCATCCCAAGGTAACAGGAAGCGGCAGAACCTGAGCCAAATCTGTGACTGCAGGGCCCACAAGTGTCACTGCCCGACACTGTCACCAGGCTGGCCCTTGGGCTCTGCCATTTGCTCATGGAGCCCCCTCTGAGATGGGCTTTCTGTGGCTCTCACCCAAGTTTGAGGGAGGACGGCTGGGTAGGTGGTCGTGGGTGGTGCCAAGGGGGTGCCCCATTGTCGCACTGAACAGGGGCACTCAGAAACCTCTTTGGTGGGGGTGGGCGGGGAGGGTACAGCTCAGTAGCAGACTGCGTGCTTAGCGTGCGTGAGGTCCTAGGTTCAATCCCCAGCGCCTTCTTCAAAAACAAAAAAAGAAGCCTCTCTGGGGTACAGAGTGCCCTCCTGGGCTGCCACAGGTTGGGTTGAGCGTCGGTCCAGGTCCACCAGGAAAGAGGTGACTCAGGATAGGGAAACTGTAGGGTGGAAGGGAGCTGCGCAAAGTGGGCGGCATACAGCACCCCGGGCTGTTGGCACCCTGAGGCAGAAGGGGTAGGGGGAAGACACCATTGCCAGAGCCTAGAAGGAGGGAATCCGGGAGAAAGAGCTGCCAAGGGAAATGTGCCCTGCAGTCCAGAGACACAGCCTGCCCAAGGTGACCCCAAAGGGGAGACACTGTGACATGGAACCTCACTGTCCCCTACTCTTACCTGCAGCCAGAGCTTGTGGAAAGCCAAACCCAACAGGGAGCCAGAGGGTATGGGAGCCCAGGAAAGGGGTCCATGGGGATCAGCCCCTGGGGCAGAGAACAGAGGGGAGAGTGGGCCTGGAGGGGCAAAGGAGCATGTTCATCACCTGGCATCTGGCCCAGAGCGGAACCACAGGGCCTCCTGGGATGCAGAGAAAATGTCCTCGGCTTGGGAACTCTCGGGATGTGTCTGAGGTCAGAAGTTGAAATGTCACAGTAAGTAGAGATATCTATTGGAGTTTCCCTACTAAAAATGGGGGGGCACTGGGAAGGAGAGATGGGGGACCCAAGGGAGTGTCCCCTCTGTGAAGCAGGCAGGAGGCATAGGATCCATCCAATGTCAGGTCTTCCAGCATGTCTAGGGACCTCCAGGGGCTGCAGGTGGCCTTGGGTGCACCATCTGGGGACAAGTGTGCACACAGCACCTTCTCATTCTGCAGGGTGTCCGCTAGTCCAGCAAGGAGCTCTCGTGATCTCTCTCCCTGTGGGGGACCATCAGGGAACAGAAACCCCAGAATCATGGCCAGTGGAATAGCCCATGGAAACCTCCTTTCCCTCTCTGGGACTTGCATCCTCCGGGGAAAACCCCAGGCTCCACCTCCAGCATCATGACGCGTCAACACCTGGTCCCTCTGCAACCCTTGGCGCTGACTCCTTCATCGCACGGTGGTGGGGCATGCCCCCGGCCAGGCTGTGGGGAGACACAGTGAACCCGCCATCCCTCCAGGCTTTAAGGAGCTCAGACCCTGCTATGATGAAGGAAACACAGGCACTGTGTTTATATGTAGAAAAAGCACCTAGCTCAGGTTTGGGAGATCAGGGAAAGTGGGATGAGAGAAAATCTGAGGGGCTGAGAGGAACAAGACCCGGGGCATGGATGGCAACCCACTCACCCAGCAAACCAGGGCCCTGAAACAAGAGGTGATGTCACCTCCTGGGGGCTGCAAATTGGCCCGTGTGGCAGGAATGTGGGGAAGTGGCAATAAAAGCGGGTGTGGGGATAAGCCTTCTGGCTGCCAGGTGGGGAGTGGATGGGACAGAGCAAGACCGGACGCCTGGAGGCCAGCAAGGAGGCTGTCAGAGGGGTCCCAGCGAAAACAGACTAGAGCACTGGGAGTGAAGGAGGAAATGTTGTCAGACCCAAGACCTCCAGTGAACGCCAAAGGGGCCAATGTGGGTCCCCCACAGGGAGTGATTGAGAGGGTGGCACCAAAGGTGACTTCCTGGGGTTCTGTTCTGGAGAAATAAGTGCATTGTTCTAAGCCCTCAGATGGAGAACACCGGGGAAGGAGGCTGGGGTAAGATGATGAGTTTCTCATTTCTGGTCACGGCATAGCAACTGGAACCGGACCAGCCCTTCCGTCATAAACAATCATAAAACTGCACAGAATACATGAAGCCACTGTTTTCAGCGTTGTGTCAAAGGCAGAGCAAGACTGTGATCCCGCAAGAGAAGAAAGACACATGAAGTGAGCCCCAAGATCTCCCTGGATCTGGCCTTGGGGTTGCTTCCCTGACCGTGGTGCAGCAGGTGGGCATCCGAGTAGAACGCAGAGGTCCCACTGAATGGAGGATGCAGAGATGAGAGTTTGGGACTGTGGAAGCAGCTAGAATCTTCAGGGCTAGAAGCTGGAGAAGAGGAAGCTGCAGCGGGGAAGGGGAAAGAGTCAACGTGAGGGTCCTTGGGTTCTGGCAAGACCACTTGGAGGCTTAACAAGTGGTCTCAATTCCTAAAGTCTTGAGAGTGGAACGGAGGTGCTGGTCATCAGGCAGTGCAGGCGGACTTTGGGCTTCTTGCCCAACCAGAGAGGAACAATCTCACTGACACTAGGGTGGCCAGGTGGGACACCAGAAAGGCCTCATCTTAGTAATACGGGCCATACCTTAGAGAACAGCCTACTGTTGACGGTCTATAACAAAGCCTAAATCCAAGCCTCAACAAGATTTGCAATTCAGAGCTGGAGTCTCACCAAGTTAGAGAAGTTTGGGAGATATCTCAGGCTTTGCAAATAATAAACCAAGACCACATACATTCAAAGAACCAGCCAGTAATTGAACTGCCTGCTAGAACAAAAATCAATCCTTTTCAGAGGGAGATATTCAAACCCAGAGTTTCTACAACATATTAACCACAATGTCCAGTAAGTAATCGGCAATTACCAAATGAACAAAGACACAGAAATATGTGAGTCACAGTCAAGAGGGGAAAACAACAGTCAGTAGAAATCAGTCCTGAAATGGCCTGAATGATCCACTAGGCAGGCAAACCTTCCAAAACATCTACTATAAATATGCTCAAAAGTTGAAAGAAAAATTTGCTTGAAAAATTAATGGAAAATATGGTCATAATAAGGGAGCAGATAAGGCATCTAGGCAGAGGGCTGAAAACTGTCATAAAGAACCAAATGGAAACTCTGGAACTGAAAAGAACAGCTGAAATAAACTCACTGGTTGAGATCATGAGTTACTTGATTTGAAACATTCCATGTTGCCTGGAAGACGTCCAAGTAGAGAGGTTCGGGAGGGCGACCAGGCCGGGGGACAGATACTCGAAAGGCGTCATTGCCCAGGTGAGAATAGATAAGCTCGCATCCCAGGCTGTGGAGAGCGGTGGAACCCGCACTGCGGCCACAGCCTTCACTACCCCTGGGAAGTGAAAGCGAACAAACAAAAGGCAAACGCTGAGCTCTGGAGAGCTTAGGCGGCTGCAGATACCAGCCACCCTTTCAACCCCACATCTCAGAGGCCTGCCCCCCAAGCAGGGCCTCTTTTGATCCCCAGCTGCTAATTAACAAACTCCTTACGAAGCAGAGACGGGACCTGGGAATCCTTCTCTGCAAATTAGAGCTGCTTTGGGAGAATTGCTATGGATGGGGTTCCTTGCAGGGTGTCAGGCAGACGAGTTCTCCTGCTCTCTCCCACTCTTGCAAAACGGGCTCTGTGCTCTTACTTGATTCTGGAACCCACAACCTCCATATGGATGCCTCAACCCTCTAGGCTCCAGAACCCAAGGAGGGGAGCGGGGGGAGTGGCAGCTGTCAGGAGCTGCTCTTGGCAGCCCAGGTTCCAGGGCTCATTGAAATAAAAAGTAGAAGCAGGCTGCTGAGATGGGGGTGAGGAGCTCCCCACCCAGCGGACAGCTAATGAGGAGCAGTAGTCTTTCTCTGCACTCTTGCCTTGGGCAGGCACTGTGCTAAGCATATTTACATTAATTGTCCTAACATCGCCACGAAGTGACAAGCCGCATTTTCCAGGTGAGGACGCAGAAGCTCAGAGAAGTTCGATGCTGCCACAGGATGACACAGACAGGGGCAGGGCTAGGATTTGAACCCAGGTCTCTCAGACTCCAGAGCCTGGATGTTTAGACTGAGGTGTGAGTCCACCTGTCCCTCAGAGCTGTTTCACAGAGTCATCTTGGTCTCTGAAAACGGCTCATCCTCTTCCCAATTGCTCAGATTAAACACCTGGGAACCATCCCTCTTCCCTTCTCCCACCAGACAGTTCACAAGCCAGTCCTGTTGTGTCTTCCTACAAAGTACGTTCTGAACCCGCCGCACCTCTCCAGCTGGCCCTCCTCTGCCCTCTGCAGCCTGGGCGACTGTCGTGCACATCTCACTGCCTTCCTTGTTTCCGCTCCTGCACCATTCTGTATAGCCCCCCGTGGGAGCCAGAGAGAGCCTTTGAAAAACTTACTCAGACCCGTCATCTCCTCTTAACGCCCTTCCTTGACTTCACAAGCTGCTCAGTATAAAATCCATAGTTTTTACCTACAAGGCCCAGCATGACTGGCCCCTCCTGGGGGCCTTCACAGCCTCAGCTCAAGTCATAAGCCCTTTTTCTTTTTCAACTCCAATTATACAGGATTTTTTAAATTCTTGAAAAAGTCTCACTGCCTGCTCCTGTTCTTATGTTTTCTTCAGGTCTTCACAGAGCAGACACCTTGTCAGGTCTCAAGTCAGTGTTACTGCCTCAAAAAGCCTTTCCCTGACAGCTTAACAAATACACCTTCTCAGCTACAGAACTTCACTGAGTCACATAGAGATTTTTTTGTCTTCTGTCTGTTTCCCTTGCCCCAACCTCCATACACACGTGGTGGGGGGGCCACCAAGGCAGGAAAAATCTGATCATTTTCTGGGTCCCAGGAGCCCAGTAGAGGAGGCAGCTGAGTGAAAACTTTATGTGAATGTTGGATGGATAAATGAGAGGGTGGATGGATGGATAGGTGGATGGGTAGATGGGTGGATGGATGGGTGGATGGATGGATGGATGGATGGATGGGTGGATGGACGGGTGGATGGGTGGATGGATATATGGGTAGATGGATGGGTGGGTGGGTGGATGGTTGTGTATAGAAAGGGTTCCCACACCCTTCCATTCCTTCAAAATTGTTAGTTTAGAGGCTGCCTCAGTGTCACCCACAGATGGATGGTTCTTTAATGTGACGGGGACAAGCCCAGGAGGCCTGGAGGCTAGGCCCAGGCCCTCCCACCTTCCCCAAGCACATTCCTCTTCTTTTCACAGTCCCGCCCCAGTTAGGCCTCATACCCTTGCTCTCACTTGAGGGGCTCAGCTTCCCAGAAGTCCCCACCAGCACCAAATCTCCATGACCCTCTCCATGAGCCCCTCCTCAGCTGGCTTTGATCTCCTCATCCTGAGCTTCCCAAACCCAGCTCCTCAGCCGGCCCCCGCCCCCAGCCCAGAGCCAGCCCCTGTCCCCGCAGCTGTCCACACTTACAAAGCCCGACTGTTCGATAAGGCCGTGCCAGCTGGAATGAGACACTTCCCGTCCGATGGGAGGTTCTGCACGGAGCCTGGGGGCAGCTGTCAGCTGAGGGGGTGCAGGACCGGATCTAAGGCCTCCCAGGGGCCAGCACCCTCCCGGGCTTCAGCAGAGGCTGTGCCGGGCCTCGCCTTGGGTCCCTGAATGGGCTCTGCAGAGCAGGGGGTTGCAGGGGTGGGGGAGGTGGGGCCCGGGGGAGGGGCTTCAGCTTCTGAGACCCCACGCCTAGTCGCTTAGGAAACCGCCCCTTTAGCAGGCGCAGGGGTCAGGAGCTGCCCTGGTCTGGGGGCTGGTGAAATCTGACGGCCTCCTCCCACTGGGGACGCTGTCCTCCCTGGTCATCGGCCACCGGTGACTGGGCCAGAGACCACAGGACGAGGTGAAGGTCCGCAGACACACTGGGCGGCAGGTACTCGTCACCCAGGGCCGGGATGGACACCAGGGGTGGCCGCCGCAGGGGCCAGAGCCCCGCGTTCGGGCAGCAAGGAGCTGCTGCGTCTCTTCGGGACGAGCTATCCACTGAGGGTCTTCAGGGCAGTGCAATCGCCCCTCCCCACCCCACAACCATTTCTGGAGCACCTGCTGCGCCCAGGGATAGGGGCTGGGCAGGCCCGAACCCGTGCCCTCCCAGCCCCCCTCCGCCTGGGGCCAGCCCTGCTCGCCCGCCGACCGGACCCCAGGCCCGATCCCAGGCCCCGCAGAGCTGGTGCCTTTTCTGGCTCTGATTCCTTCTAAAAGGCTCTAATTACATCCTGGGAGAAACAATTAGAACGAAACTAAGGTTTTTTTTTCTCTCTCTCTCCCCCAAGGCCAGGCCTGTTTAATAACTTAATTAAATAAACAGAATTATAATTATAACGTTAATATTTCCTTTCTGTAATGCCGACACGTTCTGCTGAAGGAAGCTTCCCTTGGGAATGGGAGCCTCCCGAGGGCCTCCAGCACCTCCCTGGTCCGACACTGGCTGCCCCACCCCCTGCCCCCCGCCACTGCCCCCGGCCGGGCCCACCGGGTTCTGGGGCCCAGCAGAGCTGGCAGGGACCCCACCCAGGGGAAAAGCCGAGTCCTCTCCATCCTGAGTGTTTACAGTCGAGCTCAAACCACACGATGGAAATTCCTCTGAAGCTCCTAATTGCACATTTCCTTCCTCCAACCATTTTCTTTTGACAGTCGTCTTTGAAAATATTCACCACTGAATTCTCCCCAGGAGGAAGGGGGAGCGGGAGGAGCCCGCTGCAGGGGAGCCGGCGCCCCCCACCCTGCCCCGGGGCCCCAGGCTCTGGGCGTCTTCAGCGGGCACTCTGGGGTCCTGGGTGGTACCTCCCGCCCCTACTCTCCAGCTGACCTGGAGCACGTTTCCTTTTTCATCTTATTTCCCATGAAATGTGCTTAAGAATATTAAGAATCTTCATTTGCAAAGTAATGTTCTGAGATCAGCCTGCACGTAGTAGGTGCTGACACGTACCAGGCTCTTCCAGCCTCCAGGAGGAAATGCAGCATATAAACGTGGGGTTCTCCGGGCTCTTCTATTGACACGGAGAGCACAGACAGAGGTAAGAGCGGGCTGCCAGGGTCCACACACCCGCTTGGCCCCTTCCTACCCAGCAGGGAGGTGAGGCCCTGGGAAAGCGTCCCGCTTCTCTGTGACCTGGTTCCCAGTCTGTAAGAGGGGACCTTACAGTGTCTACATCACTGCGTCCTCCTGGGGGTTACGTGACTTAACCCTCATAAAGGGCCTGCTGCAGGGAAGCTTAGCAGACATTGGCAGTGACCTGACCCCGTGGGTCACTCTGGAGCTGGCTGGGTGGGCTTTGCAATCAGACTGGCTTGGGTTCCAGTCCCAGATGCTTAGGCTGGGAAAGTCACCTGATTTTGTGGACCCTCCACATCCCCTGTGAGACGGCTGGGATAGCACAGGGCTGCTGCAGGGCTGCAGAGGCAAGCAGTGGGTGTGAAGACTGGGGGCAGCAGGGGACCTCAGGCCCCAGGGTAATGAGGGGGAGAGGCTACAGGATCGGGAGAGGCTACAGGATCGGAAGAGACTGCTGGTGCCAGAGCCACGGCCAAGGGCACGGCTGGGACCTCCCTGTCTCACCCTCCCAGGACCCAGCCCCCCCCCTCTGACCAGGCCCTGGAACCAAGCATCTTCAGCCTTTACTCGTGCTGTGTGGCATCAAGCCAAGTCACTGCACCTCTCTGAGCTTCCGTCTCTACATTGGCAAACTAAGAGTAATAACTAGGCTGCTGGGACGATCAGTGAGTTTATGCATGTCATGTGTTGCCCAGGGCCTGGCATACAGTAGGTGCTCAGTAAGTGTTAGTATAACATCCATGGCTCTTATTCACTCATCCCTAGCTCAGTGCCAGCCCTGGGTGGTCCTGGAGCTGATGGAGACACAGCCGGCTTCCCAAGCATCATCCCAGGCAGAGGTCAGGGTGCACCAGTGTTCCGCCCTCATTCGCATGGCGTGGACTCCTGTGTCCCGAGACCCGGCATCATCGGGCACCATCGGGCTTCATCGTCCTCCTGGGGGCTTCCCACAGGCCCAGGCCTGGGGCTGGACTCCACATCCCCCCACACCGTGTGCTCAGCGCTTCACAGGTCTCTGGTGTGTTAAACGTATGCCAGTGCCCCACTGGACTTGATTTCTGGAGCACAGGGACTGTGGTCTCCCTCCGCGTGTCTCCCCGCTGCTCCTCCCCCCGAGTGCTGTGGGAAACCCCAGGAAGGCTGGGGGGGATCTCGACCCAGAAGCATTCACTCTAGTGTGGGAGGGGAGTCAGAGGGCACGGCGGGGGTGGAGGGAGGGAACCTGCAGTGAGGCCATGATGGCTGAGTAGGGGCGGTAGCCGAGGTGCGGAGAATGAGATGCATTGAGACTCCCGGAAGGCGCTGGAATGCCAGAACGAAGAGGGAGAGTCTGAGAGCTGCGTCCAAGAGAGTCAGCCGACAGGCTGGGCTTTGGAAAGACCTGTCCGTCCCGGAGATGGGGAGGACCGTGGAAGACCAGGTTCGGCACGGTCATCGGCTTGGTTTGGGCTGTGCTGAGTTGAGGGAGCCTTTGAACATCCAACTGGTGGTTGGGAGATAGGTCTGGGGTGTCTTTGAGCACCCAAGGGTGACATTTTGTTGGTTGGAAGAAGGAATCTGGGCTCGGAGGAGAGACCGCACTTACTGTTTTTGTTTTCTCCCCAAGGTCACCCTGAGCTACAAGCAGAAATGGGACTAGGGCTCGGGTCTCCGCTACCCCTCCACCCCAGCCTGGAGACTCTCTCCAAGCCTCCTTGTGACTTTCCAAGAGGATGCAGGGTGGACAAAGCCCAAGGAAGGAATGTTCCCTTGAAAACCCAAATCCTTTCAGCTGTTTTCCTCTTGAATCACTGGCAAGAGCTCAAAATCTATACTTTTTTTTTTTTCTGGTGAAAAATAATAGCAGATCTGCCTTGGTCACTAACACTGTGAAATCAGAGGCAGCAGACAGAGGACCCTCGGAACATTCCCAGCCCCGGTGGCCTCCCGCTTCAGAACCTGCCACTGCGAGCCGGGCGCCAGCAGCTCTGTGGCCGTGAACAGCAGGTGCTGTGGACGGGAGGGCCTGACAGCAGCTAGTTGGCCTAGAGGGGAGGCAACTGCCCTCTCTCCTCCATGCGCCCCCTCCTGGAGGAACCTCATCTCCTCCGTGAAGTCACCACGGGATCTTTTTCTCTGACCCAGACCTCTGCCTAGGCCCAGAGTGGCGAATCAGGCAGCCCAAGGTTCTCCCCTGCCCTTGAGCGATCTGTAAGCAGGAAAGCCTCAGCTCACCCCCAGCTGAGCACACCTCTGCACCTCCGGTCCCCCCTGCACCCGGTCGCCCAGGCACCGGCCTGGGGACACATCGTCTCCTCCACGGAGCCCCACAGAGCCTCCTTCCTCTGCTCTCGCCTCTGCCCTCATGCTTCCATGAGGCGTCTCCCACAAGCTGCTGCCTCACCCCGTTCCCCTCCCGGTGCACCCCGCACCTGTCACAGAAGCCTCTCAAGCAACAACACCTCCTGCTCCCACTGGTCTCCAGGTGGACTTTGGGCTGTCCTCATGGCCTCTGAGGCCCTCTGCCTGTGCACCTTGTCACCCCTCAGCCCTCCTCCAGCCCTGTCCTAAGGTCCCCGCCACTACCCACCTCCCTGTGACCCGGGCTGTGCACATGCTATCTCCTCTCCCAGAATGCTCTTCCCACTCCCGCACCCCCAGAAAAGCCAGACCCCTTTTCCCTGTCACCTCCTCGAGGCTCAGCCCAGGGGCTCCTGCCCCAGGGACACAGGGGCCCAAGGGAGACTGACCGAGCAGACCTTCATGTGGGCAGAGACTGAGAGTCTGGGGAAGGATTTCAAGTGGAGGACACAGCAAGTGCAAAATCCTTGGGGTCGGAGGAGCAGCAGGGAGGCTACTGTGGCCAGAGGCTAGGAAGGACAGGGAGGAGGCCGCGGAAGGGACGGGCAGGGAGATGTGCGGTGTTGGGAGAAACTGGGGGACCCTACCTACTCCTGCCTCCCCCTTGTCAGGCCCCAACCCGTGGGGCCTGGCTGGGCAGGACCCGGCAGCCCCGCAGGTCTTAGAGTGAAAGGAACAGCCAAGGCCCAAGGTCGTCCAGGACCAATGACCAAGGGGTCTGGCTGTGGGGCACTGGGTACCCACTGGGTCCCGAGCCAGAAGCTTCCAACTCAGAAGGCTGCTTGGGTGACCTCTGACCCTGCAGCTAACTTCCTGGTGACCAAGGGATGTGGCATCAGCAAGACTGCAGATGTTCCCTGAAAGAGAAGGAGGAACGTTCTGGAGACAGTCACATGGGGGGTTGCTGGGGAGCCGTTCTGTCGGTGAGCGGTTCTCATTTCGATGTGTTTCTTTGGTTGAGATGTTGCAGAGTGACCTCAGTTTCGAGCCCCAGGCCCACCACGTGGCAGAGGCAGAGAAGACCTGGGCTCCTGGGGTCCTCCCAGCAGCGGGGTCTGTGCCTCCGTGCCTCCGTGTCCCCTGTTTGTGTTGTTGATGTACTCTTCAAAGGGGACCGTCCACCTCGGCCAGCCTTTATGAGCTGTCATAGCCCCCATGGATTGGAAGAATTCCAATCCCAGGCTGCCTGGCCTCAGCCTCCTCCTTCCCCCACCTCTGTCTACACTGCCAGCTTGGCTTCGATATGTCACAGTGTCCTCCCCGACACTGTGACTTCCCAGCAAGGGGCTGGGCGGGTTCCAAGACTGGCACGTGCCCCTGGAGGCCCTTCCCACACCAGGACAGCCAACTGCACACAGACAACTCGGCTGTACACTGACGTGTCGACAAACTACACAAATACATCCCAAAAGCCCAAACGACACAGATCTGCAGCTCCCTTTCTCCTCAGCCACAGCCCGGCATGTCTGCAGTCGTTCCAACGCCCCAACGCGAGGGGAGGGCTGACAGGGAAGGCGGGCATGGGAGCAATGCTGACGACCAGCTATAGTGAAGGGATCTTACTTCTGCAAATGACTTAGATACGTGTGACCAGGACCAGGCCTTGGAAAGGGCTCGTGCACAGAGGGGACCAGAGCCTTCATCATGGCTTCACCAAAGACAGCCCTCCAGCTGGCTGGGATCTTGTTTTTTTTTAACTTTTTTTTTATTATTATTATTATTATTATTGTCATCATCATCATCATCATCATCATCATTATTGTTGAGGTAGAGTCAGTTTACAATGCTGCGTCAATGTCTGGTGCACAGCATCGTGTTTCAGCCAGCTGTATACATACATATATTCCTTTTCATATTCTTTTTCATCATCATAAGCTATTATAAGATATTGAATAGAGTTCCCTGTGCAGAAGAAACTTGTTTATCCATTTTACACATAGTAGTTAGTATATGCAAATCTTGAACTCCCAAGTTATCCCTTCCCACCCCCTTATTCCTCTGGTAACCATAAGTTTGTTTTCTTTGTGTGTGAGTCTGTTTTTGTTTTGTAAATAAGTTCACTTGTGTCTTTTTTTAGATCCCACATATAAGTGCTATCATATGGTATTTTTCTTTCTCTTTCTGGCTTGCTTCACTTAGAATGATGATCTCCAGGTCCACACAAGTTGCCGCAAATGGCATTATTTTATTCCTTTTTTTTTTTATGTCTGAGTAGTATTCCGTTGTATAAATACTCCACATCTTTTTTATCCAGTCATCTGTTGATGGACATTTAGGTTGTTTCCAGGTCTTGGCCACATTTTGTAAATAGTGCTGCCGTGAACATTGGGGTGCATGTATCTTTTCAAATTAGAGTTTCCTCCAGATATATGCCCAGGAGTGAGATTGCTGGATCACAGAGTAAGTCTATTTTTAGTTTTTTGAGGAATCTCCATACTGTTTTCCATCATAGCTGCACCAAACTACATCCTCACCAGCAGTGTCGGAGGGCTCCCTTTTCTCCACGCCCTTGCCAGCATCTATTATTTGTAGACTTCTCAATGAAGGCCATTCTGACTGGTGGGCAGAGCCCCTGTTCTTAACCACTGCACCACACTGCCTCCCTTCCGATGAAGCAGGGAAGGCCCAGAGAGGCAAAGGGACTGTGCAAGGTCACACAGCAGGTTACTGACTGCACGCAAACCCAGGATTCCTCGGCCAGGAATCCCAGGATTCTTGCTTCAATGCACCAAAGCCACATCTTCTGGGAGTAACGTGGTCAGGTTTTCTCATGAAGAGAAACACACAAAAGAAATTTCTCCTACAGTGAGGTCCGCATGATTTTCCTGCGAAAGAGGAATAAAATCTTATCCAAGAACACAATGATTCATGCCAGCCCACCGAGTCAATCAGGAATCGGCAGACTGTAATTTCTATCAAACTATAATTAGCTGAATTTCCTTTTGTAATCTTGGGAATCCGAACAGAGTGCAGCCTATCATTGGAGCCTCAGATAATGACCAGCCACCTCTCGTACAAAACGGTTAGGAGTAAAAAGGTCCTACGGTTCCCTTTGATGTTTAAAGAGGAAACATTAATGCAAAGACACGAAAAAATTAGTGGAATTTCAAATCCAAAACAATTGCAGCCTTGTTGGGATACAAGGCTTTGCGGAGGGAGGGATGCGGGCGAGGCTGTTAAACCAGGACGGCGTTCTGGCCATGCCCGCTCCCTCCTCGGGGCAGAGCCGCAGAGAGCCAGCGAGGGGTGGGGTCGGTGTTTCTCCAGCGCTGGCACCGTGCCGGGCAGACTGAATGCAAACGAGAAATATGCGGGGAATGAATGAATGAATGAAGGAGTGGAGCGCAGGAGATGGGGAGGGCGCAGGTAAGCCACTTCCCTCTGCTCAGCGCAGGGAAGTCCGGTGTGCTGCAGGAGGCCCTGTGATCCCTGGAGCCCCAGCCCGAGGGGGCAGGTCCACCCATCTGCAGGCATCTGGCCAGTGGGGCTGAGAGAGTTCCTGGGCCGGAGTGGGGCTCAGAGGGAGTCCCCCCCTTCCTGGGATCTCACACTGTCCTGTCCTTTCTCCCTGCCAGGGTTCCAGGGACCAAGCCCTGGGTCCATCCGGCCAGGACAGGCTGAGTGCCCGCCACACCCTTGGCAACTGGCTGAGGAGATTCCGGGGTGGTGGCCTTCGGGATGAGACAGGGTGTGAATGAAGGAATGTGCGGTAGGAAGTGACAGTGATGACTCAGGGTTACTCAGCCTGGAGCCTCCCAGGGGCCCGCTGAATGGCCGTCTGTGGCCACAGCAGCCCCTCACCCTCCCACCTCGGGGCAGGGGCCACTCCTCTTGTCCCCAGGGCCCGTCTGTCAGCTGGCTTCGTGCCCAGGTGCCCGGAGACGGCAGGGAAGGGGGAGCACAGTGGGTGCCCGGACGGAGCCCGGGAAAGGAGCAAAGGACTAACTGCGAGCAGGAGGGCAGGGGGGCTGAGCTGCTGCCCCTCCCACCGGGGAGCCTCAAGCCCCCTCCTGCCGTCCTCCAAAGCCCACCTCAGCCAGCAAGTCTTCCCGTCACAGACAGGGAAACCGAGGCCTGGAGGGGAGGTGACTGGCAAAAGGCAAGGGGCCGCTGAAAAAGATCCAAGTCCCCTGGGCCTGGCTCGGCTCACTCATCCACAGGCTGTTGCCCAGTAGGTGGAGGACATGGGCCTCACGCAATGGATGTCAAATTGCCATCCTGGAGATCCTGCTGGCCCCACCAAGGTCTCTGCTGGGATCATCTCACATGGCCCACGTCCCTGCTTTGAGGTGGACTCACGTGCATACTCCACTGTCTACCAACCCACCAGTCCACCCATCCATCCATCCCCGCATCTATCCAGCTACCCGGTGTGACCCCTTCCTCGCAGCCTGGCCTTGTCTGCAACATCCCTTTGGAACATACACAAACACACAGACACACATATTTATCCTATGTTCATTCATGCCCCATTCTCCACATCTGTCCATCCATCCATCATCTGTGCATTCATTCATCTGTTCACCCACACAGTCACCCATCATCTATCTACCTACCCATTCATCCGCTCATCCACCCATCCATCTATCCACTGTCATCCATCCATCCATCTATGCACTGTCATCCATCCATCTGTCCATTCATCCATCCATCCACACTGTCATCCATCCATCCATCCATCCTTTCATCCACCCATCCATCCATTCAGCTGCCTACTCATATATCCTCCCTTAGACTATCAAAATATTCATCAATCCATTTATCCTTCCACATATCCATCTGGCCATCCATCCATCCATCCACCCATCAATTATTTATTCACTGAACCAAGCTTAGTAAGCCTTGACAGGACAGCCAGTCCTGAGGCTTTCCTCTATTCCCTACTCTTCCATGTCCCACTCCCCTCTCTCCAGCCATCAAACCTTGTCTATCTCAAGAAACTCTGTGACTGAGGTCATGGCCCATGACCTTCAGGTGCTTACAGTCACGAGTTTTCTGGGATCTGGACCGGGAAAGCTCTAGACCCGGCAAGACTGTCTGCTCCCTCCTTATTGGCCTTGGATCTTGGTCTAGTTTCTGCCTCTGCTGATCTCCACCCTTCAACTGGTTGGGGAGGAGGGGCCTCCAAGCTCCACATTCTCCTGCCAGCTTGGTCGGGGAGAGCGGGCTTGAGGCCGCCAGGAGAAGGCTGGAGGCCCCAGACTCCAGGGCAGGGTGAGCGTGAGCAGTGCTTGCTGCTTCCTGACAGGCCCCAGCCTGCCCCTCCCCGTGCTCCTAGGCGCAGTCTGCAGTCCTTGGCTGCAGGGCCTAATTAATTCTGGACAGGCCCAGCGCTTTGAGATCGCTGGATAAGAGGGAATTCCAGAGGGGCAGCTCAAACTTGTAAAACCATAATTGGTTGTGTTTTTAACAATCGTAATAATATCTTACAGCTTTTGCATCTCAAAGGGCTTCTCTCCTATGATTGGATTTAGTGCCTTCAGCAACCATGAATAGGGGGTCAGGAGGGCGCTGGGAGACCACTGGACTATACAGCCCTGGGTGACCCTGGGCTGGACGGTCCTCCAAAGCGTCAGCCTCCTCAGCTGTACAGGGCAGGCAGCGCCCGCCTGGCGGGGGGGCACGAGGGCAAAATGAAACCTTCTACTGGAGACTCCAAACTAGTGCCCCACAGGCTCACGACAGGAGGCCGTGGTCAGCCGGGTGAGCGTGGCAGAACGGATGGGGCTCTCCCATCTGCCAGCGAACGACCTTGTCCCCTCACCTGGTCCAGAGGAGCCGCAAACCTGAGGCTCCGTGGCCACATCCGGCACCTTCCTGCCCAGCCACGCCCTGTGGGTCACGTCCGAGCATCCACCAGCTTCTTTTCTTTTCCCTGCTACCTGTCGTTCTCTGTTATTAACTGGGAGACGCAAGCAAGCTGATTGAAATTCTCTCTACAGGTAGCAAAGGGCCATGGATGACAGACAGGACCCACAACGCAGGAACCCGCGTGGCCAGGCTCGGACCAGGACCCAAGGCCGTTGGCCGGCTGATGGCTGCGCTGGGTCACCTCCGCCCTGCTCTTCTTTGGGTTCCAGAGCCCCTGGGACCTGCAGACCTGGGAGCCGCCGAGACATCTCGGGGAGGGCCCCAGGGGTACTTCTCTGCTCCGGAGGGAGGGGCTCTGCGCGCTGGGCGGCTCCGAGCAGGGCTGGCTGAGCCTCTCACTCGGCAGGTCCTTCTCTGTGGTTTCAAGTTCAGGGCCGAGGCCCACCCTGCTTGCACTCTGCCTCAGCTCTTCCCGGGCTGGCCAAGACGCGGGTCTTAGATTCCCCTCTGCCTGCCGGGCCAGGGGAGCTCCTGGCACCTACTGGGGCAGCCCCATGGCTCAGGCAGGGTCTTAGCAGGAAGGGTAGCGAAGCCTCCCCTGCCAGCCCCCAGCCCAGTCAGCCCCTCCCCACCCACCCTGCCCACGTGAGCACCCAGAAGACAATTCCTGAAGGAAAGCAGTCCCACAACGGCTCCTCACCATCCTTGGGAAACATCTGAGATGCTCAGTTTGGCTCGCTGGCTCAGCAGGGCCCCTGCAGCCCCACCCCAGCCTCAGCTTTCCAGTCCTGGGCCCCATCCCAGAGCGCACTCTCTCCCCACCTGCCCTGACGGCTCTCAAGGCCTCCGTCTCTCACCTCCAAGCCTTTGCAAGTACTGTCACCATCCCCGGAGCCCTCTCCCGCCACCTCCCCTGCACCCTTATCCCCGGCCAATGCCTCCTCACCACTCAGGGGTCTGCCCCGGCACCCGCTCCCCTGGAAGGCTTCGCTGACCCCCCTGACAGGGCCGGCCCCTTCTCTGCATGCGTCCTGCTGAGGCACTTTCCACCCTGCGTTCTGGCTGCCCATCTGTCTCCGCCATCAGACTGACAGCTCAGGAGGGCGGGACTGCGTCAAGATGTGCCCAGAGCGCCCTGGCACCGAGGGACCCCAGGACCAGCTGCCGAGCAAAGAATGCATGACTTCGGCGAGAGCCCAGGGCTGCCTGCAGGCAGCTGAGATGCTGCCTCCGGGAGGGGCGCGGGGCTGCGCTTGGGAGTTTGCGCCCGATGGCATCCTTTTCTTCTCACCCCTTCACCTTCCCTCATCCCTTGACCCGTCCCAGCCTGGGAGGGAGGAACCACGGAGGGGAGTGGGCTCACTGGGCAGGAGGCCGGCGGCCCGCCCTGGGCCCTGGCAGCCCAGCTGCCTGGGGCAAAGACCTCTGGTACCCCGGGGAGGACCAAGGCTTCCGTGACCAGGCCCAACCTCCTGTCCCTGCCCCTCACCCCTGTTCCAGCCTCCAGTGAAGACGACAGGGAAGATGAGTCAGGAAGCTGAAGAGAGAGGCCCAGATGGACACTGGCCAAGTGTACACATGAACTCGGGCCTCTTGAATCCCCCCGAGAACTCCCACCCCCCAAAACCTGCAAACTCCACGAGCCGACAGGACACGGGAACCAGGCCGGTCCTGTTTTTGTGAATGAAAATGTGGCCCAGCTCCCTCCAGTTCCCCAGGCCCTGCCGGCCTTGCCTGACCACCCGGTAACCTCGGCAGAAGTGCTGACCAAAAGGGGAACTTCAAAAGTGTGAGTCAGACAGAGGAAAAAAAGAAGGAAATTCTTCTTAGGTCTCACTAAAGCCTCACACTGAGATCTGCCCCAGGGGCTGGACTCAGGCCTGGTCCCTGCAGGAGACCCCGGGACTCAGGATCGTCCACTGGTAACCTCGTCCTGTCCCCTGGTGCACCATCTGCAGGGAGGAGCCACCCACCCTCTCGACAGGGGACGGCCATGGAGGAACCTGGGGCCATAAACCCCTTCATCTGTTCATTCTGCTAGTTCATATCCAGCACCTATGATGCGACAGGGCTGGGGCCGTGAACAAGACACCTGACGTCCCTGCCCTTGGGGCTCGCGGTCTTGGACGGGAGAGTCCAGTGAACACACAAGAGGACAGAACAGAGTGGTGGGTGGTGCCTCATGCTGCCGGGGCGAGCAAGCTGTGGTGACAGGGCCTGGCAGGGGCATCTCAGAGGAGGGGACAGGAAGGAGCCCTAAAGGAGGAGACAGAGCCACAAAAAGCAGGGACGTGCGTTCCAGGTGGCAAGAGGGGCTGCCCGGGAGGCAGCGTGGACGTTCTGGGAACTGCGGGAGACGCTGCAATGGGGAAGAAAAGCAGGGCAAAGTGGGTGGCTTGCGAAGTTCCCTTGGGCTTCTGGGCCAGGGCTTGGGCAGGGCTCCTGGCCCAGCAAGAAGCAAAGTCGCTGAGTGCCCGGGGGTTCCCGCCCTGCAGACGGTCAGCTCTGGGGAAAGTCACAGGCTGCAGCGGGCAGGAAACCCCCTCCACCCCAGGGAGGAGCATGGAGGGCTGCAGCAGGGCCAGCTCACCCAGCTCCGGAGCCAGCTGCGGGCCAGAGATCCCCAGGCTTCCTCCTGACCTCCGTCCACCGCCTCCCGGCCCGGGAGGAATCAGCTTGGCTGTCCCTTTAAAGGGGCCTGAGTCAGAGCGTTAAGAATGAAACTGACTCACGGTAGAACGGGTGGTCACTGGGCTGGCCGGGGGCCAGGGCTGCGGCGGCAGAGGAAGCCGGGTGACCGCAGCTGCCTGTGTGCGCTCTGCTGAGAAGGACAGAAACCACAAAACCCCATTTGAAATTCCATCGTGCGGCGCGACTTGTGTAATGAGGTTACCCCTCATAATGGGGGCATTCAGGGCCCACGCGGGCCTGTGGGGTTGGGGGCCTGCCCTCCAGGGCCAGCTGATGGTGATGTCATCTTCCGTTAGGAGGGTCCCCCCTCCCGATCCAGGACTTAAAAAAATGCACCAGGAAACTAAAGTGAGAGCCAGAACGGAAGTCTTGGTTTTATTTATAGTTGATAACTTATGTCCGGCCTGCTCCACGGGAGGCCCAGCAGGGAGGAGAGCCAGCCCAAAGGAGAGGGTGACACACATGCTCCAAACCCTAGGCCAATGTGGCACCCGAGAGCAAGCCTAAAGCTCCATTCTGAGCTCCCTAGCAGCCAAAGGGAAGAGAGGAACAAGGCATAATTGCATGATACCACAGAAAACTGGGATCCTTGGAACCTGGGTTAAGATCCCAGCTGCCACAGTTGAGCTGTAAGACCTTAAGTAGAATCTGCTTTCTCATCTGAAAATGGAGACAAGGGTGCTGAACTGGTTTGGAGAGCCAGACAAGGCCCACAGCACTGCCTGAATGCATTTTAGAGGGTCTGCTAGTCTAGAGTTCACAGGCAGACAGCACAGTCACCCCTGGCTCCTGCACCTTCGTGCAGGGCAGACATCGCTAATGGATTACAGCACACTTTCCTGAGCCAGGTTCCGCCTCAGCCCCATGGCTCACGGTTCTCCAAAGAACCACCAGCCATGTGCCCGAGTTGGCCTAGGGACCCACCTGCTTGTCATCCTGTCTGGAACCAGCTGAGGAGAGGCCCAGGAAGGCCTCGGTCATCTTGGTATTTCCAGCACCTGGCTCATGCCTACACACCATGAGAACTCATTAAAAAAAATTGTCTAGTAAAAGAGAGAGGGGGAGAAATGAGATGGGGAGAGGGGAGAGGGGAGAGGGGAGGAGAAGGGAAGGGGGAGAACAGAAGGAGGGAGGGCAGGGGGGTTGGACTTGGGCCAGTCACTGGGCTTCTCTGGGCCTCAGTTTCCTCATCTGTTAAATGGCGGTTTTTAGTACAAAGCTCATGGAATTGTCCCAAGGATTAAACAGGCTGGGCCTGGGGACCCTTAGCACACAGGGAGTCTCCAGTGGGCAAGAATGAAGATGACACTGGTGGCCTTCATCATCACCATGAAGGGCATGACGTTGGAGGTGGGAGCAGGTGGCCACACCTGGCCCATTCTCCTAACTCACAGGCCACAGATCTGAGGATCTAAGCACTCAGCAGGCCCCCAGGCCCCCAGGTTACAACAGTGAGGGGGTTGTGGCGGGGTTGTCAGGCCTTTCTTCCCCCGTCACAGTGAAGGGCAGCTCCATGCAGCCCATGGGCTGCTGCCTGGCCCTCTTCCCAGATCTGGGTTGTTCAGGGTCCAGAGAGGTGACAGCCCACCGCTGCATTCCTGTGGGACCATGTCATTTCCACCCAGAGCTGTTTCCCGTGCACCTCCTCGCACCACGAGCTCACAGCATTTTCAACTTCCACTTGACAGGCTGATCTCAGGGTGAGCAGCACTGGGTCCTGGCACCAACCACCCTCGCAGAAGTCATGTCCCAAATCCCTCGATTTCATCCCTGGTGGCATCCATGGCCCTCCCGAGGCGTGCCCATGTCCCAGCCTCCTGGCTGGAGCTCACACCTGCCCGTCCTCCAGCTTCCTCTCTTTCTGTCCCTGCCCCAGCTCCAGCGGCAGGTGTCACTCTGAGAGACTGTCTCCCGACCAGATGGCTGGGCCCAGAGGGAAGGACCAGGCTGCAGGGGCCCAGTTTTGGATCCCCCCACGGAGCATCCTGTCAAGTGGGAAAGAAGAGCCAGTCCCTGTTCTCCAGGGGCACAGGCAGCAGACAAGAGAACAGACAGCCGCACACCCACCCATCAGCTGGCGCACTCGTCCACATGCGGAATGGACACCGTTCTACGTGCCGGGGACATCGCTGGAGGCAGTAAATGGGGGTGACGTGGCTTGATTTATGACCCGAGGAGAGCGCTCCTGCTTCTGAGCAGAGCCGGACCCGCACAGCCCACGTGGGGCTGCCCCCCTGCAGGAGCCTGGGTGCCCATGCAGCACCGCCCCCGGGCTGGGTGCTCCCACCGCCTCCATCAAGGCGAAGGCCAGCAGCCGCGCTGCACCTGGGTCCCCCGGCCTCCGGGTCCCTTCACACCTTCACCCCACCAGCACAGGACCTGAGGGGTAGAGAGACCTGCCCAAACCCCTGGGGGCAGTCTCGGCCCAGGAGTCCTTCCCGCTGTCCTTGGAGAAAGTTGGTGAGCAGCCTTGTCAGCCTGAGTTTACGAGTTTTGGAGACTGACCTGGACACTGCGGCCCTCAGTCCCGGCGCTGGCAGCTTCGGGACATCCTGCCCTCCACATGGGCGATGACCAGGCAGAACTCAGCTGGGCTATCCTGGGTGGGAGAGCTGGAGCCCTTGTGCCGGGTAGTGGCCTAGTCTTGGCACCGCTTGGGGTGGGAGGTGCCCACCGGAGGACCGCTCAGCAGCGGCCCCTGCCCTTCCCAAGAGGTCCGCGGGTCTCACTTCGGAAACACCTCTTGGTCTCTACCTGCAGCCCCACCTGCCTGGTCTGACTGTGCTCGGCTCTGCAGGGACGACCATGCCAGCCTCAGAGTGGGTCCCCAGCTGCCCTCGGTCCCCTCCAGGCACTTCTCCTCCCAACAACCAAAAGGTTTTGCTTAAAGCGGAATAAACTGCTCTCCCCACTCAGACCCACCAAGGCCATCTCACTCTGGGTAAAACCCAGCCCCTGAGGCCCCGCGTGGTCACCGGCACTGCCCGCTCTCCGTGCCCGCAGCCCCCGCCCCGCAGACTTTCGCCAGCTCCAGGCCTTAACCAGGCTGTTCTGCCTCCTGGAACTCGGCCAACTTCAGTCTTCCCAGCCCAGGTTGACTCTTGCTGTCTGCTTCTTTGTCGTAGCCCTCTGGGCACCTTCTCTGAGGCCGTCTCAGCACCCAAGCTGAGGGGGCACCCTCCCCGCTCCCCACCCTCAGCCCCTGGCCCTCCCTCCATAGTGGCTGTGTCCCCCTCCTGGCCGGACGGCCTCCTCCCCTCAGCAGAGTCTGTCCTCTGGGGGTCCCAGGCCGGTGGACAGACCCAACAACTGCTCCACCAAAAGGTATGAGCCCAAGGGAGGCCCCAGTTCCCTCCACCTGGAGATGCCAACCATGAGCCCCAGATCTCCACAGGGACAGGGCCTGAGCTAAGTTGAGCACCCCCAGGAGGCAGAGCCCCCGGCAACGAGCAAGAGTGTCCGAAAGCAGCTCATGGCTCAGTGGCTGGCAGGACTCCCTGGTACAAGCTGCCCAGCGGCTGAAGAGCCTGCCTCTCAAGTAGTGAGCCCCCTGGCCCCGCCGGTGTGAAAGCGGAGGCCCTCCATGTGGGGATTGGTGGGGGGTGATACAGCTGGTGGAAGCACCTGATCTAGAAATGATGACATCACACTTACCTCCCCTCTGTCTCCCAGCACAGCAGAGTTGGAGGATGGGGAGATACAGCATCGGGTGAGAGAGAGTCTGGACACCTGGCTTCTCGCCCAGTTCCAGCCCCGGCTCACAGTCACTTGCCCTCTTCCAGACTTACCTTCCTCCTTTGTAAGAGAGTGGGTGGGTGGATGGGGCCGTAACACAAAGAGAAAGAGAACAGAACCAAGACGTCAGAAGTGAGGTGGGCGGGGCTGCTGGGTGGGCGGGGCCTTCTCCCGCCACCATTCCTCCTTCCTCAGGTTAAGGTCAGGGTGGAGCCACACCCATCTCCAGCCCTGCCCTGGATGAGTCGGGGCTCCCCTGCCGGTCTGGATCCCTGCTGCGGGGGACCTCCAAGGCCACCTCCTTCAGGAATCCTGGAGCCCCCCAGGGGGCCAGGGGATGATGGAGAAGCAGTCCAGACAGCTCCTGGGAGGACAGGGCCATCATTCGGGGAGATGGGGAGACAGGTGTTGCAAGATGGATGTCGTGACCCCTCATTTGGTTCCCACTGAGCTGCAGATGCCTGTGGACCACAGATAAGATACCCGAGGCAGGGCCTGCAGCTCCACTGAAGGGAGAGCCTCTGACGCCAGCCAGCTCCTCAGACCCAGAATCCCAGGGGCCTTTGCAGCCTCGTGGGGTGTCTTCCCACTGACACCTGCCGCAGGCCCCCTACAGTTCCTCCACACCCACTACCCCTGCACCTGCCCCAGGGCCAATTTCATGCACATCAGCACCACCTACAGGCTGCTCAGAGCAGACCCCCAGTAGTGTCTCCGTGTGTCCCCATTTTAGAGAAGGGGGAATTGAGGCCAAAGAGGCTTGCCTGAGACCATCCAGCCAGGGAGAGGTGGAGTTTGGGGTTAGCAGATACAAACTACTATGTATAAAATAGACGAAAAAATACGGTCCTAATGTATAACACAGGGAACTACACTCAATATCCTGTAATAACCTATAACGGAAAACAATATATATATAATAAAGAATATATATTTATAATGAATGTGTATGTTTATATATGTATAAAGAGCTTTGAGGCAGGCTAGATTAGTCACTTGCTTGTTTGTATACTTACTGTCTGTTTGTGAGCAGAGCGTAAGATTCCCAAACACAAGCATATTTACTGCATCACAAAGACGAGGCCTGTGGTGAGGATTGAGCACTGTGTGTGAGGCTGAGCACCAGCCTTGCTTAACCACACGTAAGATTGGGTTCACTTACAACCAACGTGAGTAGCAGATTTGACCTTCGACATTGGCTGTGGTCAGGTTAAAGTTTCTAAAACTTATGAAAAACATTGATTATACCAGAAAAAAAAAAAAAAGGCTGAGGGTTTTCTCTAGCAAGGAAACGGGGACATCAGTCCTACAGCTTTGAGGAACTGAATCTGGCCAATCACCTGAATGCTGTGGAAGTGGATTTTTCCCCAGAGCCTCCAGAAGGAGCATAGCCTGGCCAGCACCGGGGTTTCAGCCAGGTAAGACCCGGAGTGGAGGACCCAGCCCAGCTGTGTCTGACTGCTGACCTAGAGAGCTGTGAGCTAGTGAATTTTAAGTGGCTAAGTTGACAGTAATTTGTTATGCAGCATAGCTACCTGATACAAATAGCCATTCAGGTGGCCTCCAGTGGGACTCTGGAGGTTTCAGAGTCAGCAAGGCCTTTCTTGCAGGGTCCCTGAGGCCCTAGGGTCAGAATAGAGGGCGTGGAGGATCAGCAGGCAGAAAAATCAGCTGGTGCCAAGGTGGGCCCCAGGGTGTGGGGAGGGGGAGGGAGACTTTGGTCCGAAACCCCCACCTTGCACCACCGCCCTAGGCCTCCTGCTACTCGCTGGCAAAACGAAATGGATGCCAGCAAGTTGTGGGCAGATGCAATAAAAGAATGCCCTGAAAAGTGCTTAGCTCAGTGCCTGGAACACAGTAGGTATTTAAGAAACTATGGGTGGTCATAATACGCTAATATTAACAATAATTGTATTATGATATTTATCCAAACAGCAGAGGAGTCCCAGCCAAGTCCTGTAGCAATAAAACAGGCTTTGACATCTCTGCCTCCCCAGTCAGAGCCCCACGTGGGAATCTCATCCCACAGAGGGGCCAGGCTGTGGCCTCCCAGCTCCCGGGGCAGACAGGGACCCTGCCCATCCACACTGGAAGAACCTACATTTTCATGCCCTCGAGAACTTTTTGGAGGAATTCAAGAAGGTATTTATTAAGCAATCATAAAAAGGAAATCTTGAAAACTTACAAGGGCCTTTTTCTGTGCCCAGGGGCTCAGGATGAACTGGACACTGGCCATTGGACTGTGTTCTGGGCCCCTTGAACTGAGCAGAGGAGAGACCCAGTACACAGGTTGTTCACCACGTGATGTAATGGATGAGAAGCCCGGGAAAGGCTGCAGAGCTCAGATGGGCAGGCCGAACAGGGCAGGAGGCTTTCTCTGAGCCCCGTGGAGCCAGGAGAAGTTTTCCAGGCAGGCCAGGTGGGGAAAAGCATCCCAGGCAGAGGGAATAGCCTGGGCGAAGGTACAGAGGCTGGACATTGCTTGAAGGGGAACCACAAGCTGTTTAGCGCGAGGTGGGCCATCTCCTCTGGGAAGGAGCCTTGGGCCTCACTTCTGTTCCTTCCAAAACTGACACAGATCATTAATTAACTAAATGCAGCACTATCCCAGCAAGCTTTGCACACGACTGCAAGCTGGCTGCCAAATAGGATACAAGGAAGACCCCAGAGGGTGAGAGCAGAAGCCATTAAGCTGTGATCGTGGGCTCACCGGGGAGAGGTTTAGTCCTCACAGGTGTCTGAGGCCATCAGGTGACCCTGGGCCATGGGCGGAGCCAATGTGGGTTTTGAATCTTAGGACATGTCACAAGGTACTCGAGGCCCCTTGAGATAAATTTCAATGGCTTTGCCCAGGAGCTTTCATGTTTTTTCCTCAAATGCTACTTTAATTGAGCTTTTCGAGCAGGGTCAGCACATGCAGAGTGCACAGGCCATTACTCTCCATTCCTGTACTCATGGCAGACAAAACTAATTGATGGTAGAATTCTCAACCCAGTGACGCAGACAACTGATTCTTGGGGATGTGCAGGGTCAGAGCCACTGTTTGCAGGGGGGGTGGACACCCAGCTTTGTCATGAAGCCCACTAGGGCTGACTCTCCTCTCCAAGGCCACGTGCATCACAAATCATCTGAAGCAAAATGAAAGGCAAACCACACGGCGGAGGGTACTTGTCTGACCCGTCTGAGGCTCTGTCCCACTGTCTAGGACAGTGCCTGGCATACAGAAGGCCCTCAATTAGTGTCTGTTGCATGAAGGAGCACCTGCGGGTCCCAGCTGTCTTCGGACCAGCCTGCCCCCACCCGCACTGTCTCCTGGCCATGTCAACGCCTTGGGTCCCTTGTTCCAGAACCCTGATCTTCATCCCCGTCCCCCCGGCCCCCTGCCCTGGAAGTGGTGGAGGCTGAGGTACAGCGCTCCCATTAAACAGCTGATGAATTAGGGCCTGGAGAAGTTTTCCTGAAGTCTTTTAATTACTGTTGAGATGAAGTTCTAGATAAATGCAGAGTGAGTGATTGGGGTGGGAAAACCAGGCTCTCCAAGGGGGCTCCATGCCCCCTCCCACTCCTATCTCTGCTCCTTCCTCAGGGAAATTAATTGCTATCAAGAAAGGATTTTAGGAAATGGCCATGTTTTAAAGGCCCCTGCTTAATTTTCCTTTTAATTAGAATGGGTTTCACTTGACGTTTCTGCTGACCCGCAGGGGGAGGGCGGCCCTGCCCGAGTGATGCCCGTTGACCCAGGAATTCCTGCATTTCTGCTATGCCCCATTCGTGGGCTCACTTCGCAGAGTTCAAAAGAATGGCTTTTTCTGCAGCAGAACAACAGCCAGAGCTCAGAGTCACTCCCCTCGTTTCGGGCACCTCTGTGGGAACCTGGATCCGGGACATTCCTCGGGAAAGAATGCGCACGTGGGGGACAGCTGGGTCCCTGCCAAGGCCAGTCGCTCAGCAGGCTCGACAGGCAGAGCTGAGCCCCAGGGAGGATGGACTCGGAGCCAGGCCTGGGGACAGAGACGTGGACAGGGCAGCACGCACTTGCCTCAGGTACCCTTAGTCAGGCCAGGGGGTGGTCCCGTGAGCTTCAGCAAGGTGGGATATGATGGGAAAGGCCGAGTGTGGGGAGCCCAGGGGAGGCTGCTGAACCTCCCCAGCACAGGGCACAGTCTTCCCAGGGCAAATTCTGTCTATGGTGAGAGCCTTGAATTAGTCTGGACGAGCCAGACTGTGCTGCTGTAACAAAGAAATTCAAACCTCAGATCTGTTCTTTACACTTGTTGGTCCAACAAGGGACCTCTCGGGGGGTCTCCTCCAGCAGTGACGCAGGAGGGAAGGGCTTGGGTGAGGGGCTGGGAGCAGACAGTGTGGGCTGGAGGGTTGACAAGGAGGTTCTGGCCCTAGCCCCTGGGCAGAGAATGGCGCACTTGTTGAGTAGGGAAGGCAAGGACAGGAGCAGGGGGCACAGGGGGCTGAATCCAAGAGCCCATGGGAGCCATGCCAGGTGAGCAGTGCACAAGCCTCCGCAGTGGGGATGCTGGGAGAGGCTCGGGCGAGTGGGCTGACCCAAGTTTGGAAGAAGCACATTTGAGGAGCTCCCCAATTCTGGAAAGATGACTTGGCCAGTCCAAGGGGTGGGTTGGAGAAAAGGGATAAACAAGTTACTTTTACAAGGCAGGGGGAGGGCCTCCCCATTTTATAGATGGAGACACCAAGGCTCAGCGAGGAGAGACACAGCCAGGAGGCGAGGGGGACTTAGCATGTGCCAAGCGCCACCCCCACCAGCCTCGGCATGTTCAGTCCACACCCCCACCCCAGAAAATGGTGGGAATCACTAACATCCCCCTTTTACAGATGGAGAAACTGAGGCACAGAGCAGTTCAGCCAGGTTCCCAAGGTCTCCTAAGCAGGGACCTGAGAAGGACCCCACAGCTTGTGTTCTCACCCCCAGGGAATCAGGCTCGACACAAAGTCTGCTTTCCCGACTCCTTTGCCCTCTCCCCCAGGATCGGTTGGAATTCCACAGCCATTAGCCATCTGAGAAGTTATCAGCCCATATCTGAAATCACACCTTGTGTGAAGCAAATTTGGGCCCAACTCCCCCCTTGCTGTCATTTTCACCGGCTCTCCGGGGCCTAAGTCATCTGTGCTCAGCCCCGGAGTCTTATCGATGGAATTACCAGGCTCGGAATGTGGGAGCCACTGGCTTTATCTCAGAAGACAGCTGGTAATGAAAGTGTCCTGTGCTGCCAACCTGAAACTACAGACCAGCCACCACACCTGGCCCCCTGCTGAGTGGCCTCTGGGTCAGGCCAGGGTCAAGCAAAGGAGTGTCACCATTTCTGACCTGGGGGGTCAAATCAGGAAGCAGCCACACCCCCACACCCCACCATTTGAAGTGCAGTCACCACATTTGACCCCAACAGTTGTCTCATGAGTGAGGCACCATCCCCACTCCATAAACACAGGAACAGAGGGTCAGGGAGGGCAAGACACCTGCAGGGGCCACCCAGCCAACATGTGGCAGAACCAGGACACAAACCAGACATGGGGACCTTAGTCGTTTCTTCCATGGATACATCTTGAGTCAGGCTTATTCAGGGCCAGTTCTAAGTCAGGGGCTGGGCATAAGCAGAGGAGTTAGACTCCGTGCCTGACCCCCTCGATCTCATGGTCGAAGGGAAAGAAACACACATGAAGCAACCATTCATTGTGGAATGATTTAGTCTCAGAGAGGAAGGACACATTCTGACACATTCTCCAACGTGGGTGACCCCTGGGCAGTGAAGCAAACCAGGTCACATGTACGTGATTCCACTTATGGGAGGTCCCTCGAGGAGTCAAGGTCACAGAGACAGAGGGCAGGATGGTGGTTCTGGGGGCCGGGGGAGGGGATGAGGAGTGGTGGTTTAATGAGGACAGGGTGTCAGTGTAGGAAGAGGAGACGGCTCTGGAGATTGGTTGCACAATCATGTGAAGGCACTTAAGCATGACTGAACTGTACACTTAAAAATGATGATGATGGTAAATTTTATTTTATTTATATTTGATCACAACTCAAATATTTTAATTAAAATGAATACCATTTGCTTCATTCATTGGTTCTCAGTAATAACTGAGAACCTGAAGTGCCTCCTTCAGCCCTGGGCCAGGTGCTGGGCGAGGTAAGCGTGTGTGTGTGTGTGCATGCACGTGTGTGCATGTGTCTATGTCGGGGCATATGAGGAGTTTAAGAACGTGTCTCTTCTTGCAGGCAGAGCAGCCAGAGCCCTGCACAGGCACACATAGCTGCAACAGCAATCATAGCAGCCCCATGGCCCCTGGGGATGCCGGGCACAGGACAGGCTGCCTCCCATTCTGTTCTTAGCAAGGTTCTCTAAGGGGGTTATGATTAGCTGTCTCATAAAGGAGGAAACCAAGGTTCCACATTGAACCACCTGACCCAGGTGACTCATCTCGTAAGGAGACGCCCACAATTCAAACCTCATGCATTAGTTATTTCCTGCTGTGTAACAAATAACCCCAACTCAGTTAGTGGTTGAAAACAACAAATATTTCTTATCTCTCATAACTGTGGGCCACGGAGCTGCTGGATCTGGGAGATTCTGGATCAGAATCTCTTAGGAGACTTAAGTCAAGATGTTGGCCAGGGCTGAAGTTATCTGAAGGCTTGACTGAGGCTGAAGGATTCACCTCCAAGACGGCTCCTTCACCCAGCTGTTGGTGGGAGGCCTCAGGACCTTGCCACGTGGGCCTCTGCACAGGGCTGCCTGAGTGCCCGCGTGACACGGTGGACTTTTTACCCCAGCGTGAGTGGCTGGAGAGAACCAGGTAGAAGCTGCCTCGCCTTTCACAACTTGGCCTTGGGAGCCATGCTCCATCATTCCCCCAGCATGCGCTCTTTACCATGTGAGCCCTATTCGAGGAGGGAGGGGGCCACAGAGGGCGCGAACACAAGCCGGTGAGGGTCATCAGAGGCCACCTTGAACGGGCTGCCACCCCAGGCCTGTCTGACTCTCCCACTGGGCGCTTGTGTTAAGACCAGTGGCTGCTGGTGTCAGAGGAGTTTTCAGAGACAACTGGGACTGAGATGCTCTGGAGGAGGGGGCGCACCAGGTGGGGGCCATGCTGAGAGGAGACAACCTAGGCCACAGAGGCAGCGTGGGCCTGTGTGTTGACTCAGTGGAGAAGCTCACGCTGGGCTGTCATCACTCTGGGGGAAACGCGATGGATGTGCGCTCTTCTCAAACACTCACCTGCTCAGAGACACGCCAGGAACTTGAGGATAAGATGACCGGGGGAAGAGCCATCCTGCTCGCTGTGGCAGACGGATTTAAAACGTGTGTGACCTTGAGTAAGTCTCCCACATCCACTCTGACCCTCAGTCTCCTCCTTTAAAATGGGATAATGAATCATTTTTCCCAGGCAAGACAGAGAAGAAAGCCACATGGGCCCAGGGGCTGGCACACGTCAAAGCCTCTGGGGCAGCCTCTGAACCAGCCCAGACCCGGCAGCAGGACAGCAGCTGGCCCGGACAGACACACTGCCCCCGTTCAGCCAGGGAGCCAGGACTCCTACGCCCACAAATCCAGATTAGCCAGACCAGTGGCTCCCTCCGGGTGTGCTTGGGCGAAGGGGCCAGCGCTGCTTGTGGTTACTGGAATGCCTCATTGATGAGAGATGATCTGGACAAATATTTCACACCTCCTTTCTCACATTCCAGTGGGAAAATGACATGGAATGGGAAATGTCCTTCCCGGGCCGGCAAAGAACGTGGTTGTTCCTTTATCTCTACTGGAAGCTTTGTTGGCCTTTTATCAAAAAGGTGTTATCAGCGCTGCTTCAGTAGAAAAGAAGCATGCAGTTGAAAACAGGACATAGCCCATGAGGAAAGGAAGGCCTGGGTGGATGGAAAACTGCAGAAAGAGATCCTTTCTTACTAGCCGGGCGCTCAGGAGTCAGCAACCTTCCCCCTGGTACAATCAGACACAGTTGGACAGCACAGCGTCCGGAAGTGATCGTCGCGGCAAGCCAGCCGAACGCTTATCGTGGGCATTTCGCTGTGACGGCGGCTCAGCAAAGATGTGCCGGGCTGACTTCACACTGTGCAACACAGACATGTTGGTTACCATGTCCAAGGTCATGCAACTAATACATGGCAGATCCCAAGCGCTTTGACTTCCCAGGAGAGGAAGGACAGGTGTGGTGGGAGGGAGAGCTGCAAAACCAGTGACTGAAAATGTGCACCTTTAAACAATCTTGGTTTTTGCCACATCACCCAGAATTAGTACCAGCCAGCCTTGCTTGGCGCCCACGGACGACTTCAGGCCTGGCGTTAGGGATTCAAGGCAGTGGATGGATGTGCAGATAAATCAAAGGGTGGACAGAGGGGCCACTCAGTGGGTGAAGGCTAAGTGGGTAGGTGGACAATTGATGGAGAATGCTGGCAGGCGAACAGGTGGTCCAGTGATCAGAGGATAGGACGCACCTGGCTGGCTGGCTAGTGTGTGATCTTCTGGGATGCTGCGTACATGCTGGCGGCTGATGGTAGGTGTTGGCTAGAAGGGACGGGTAGGTCCAGGAGGAGGTGGGCAGAGGGGCAAGTGAGTGGGCAGGGCTGTCCCCTGACTCCAGGGAGGGGGACACTGGCCCTCCAAGGACAGGTCATTCTGGAACACTTGCTACACACCCACAGGACAAGTGGTTCCTGATCTTGAGACTCTGGAATCTGAGAGGTGAGAGGAGCTGTAAGGGTCACACCGGTTTCCTGGCCAGGGGCCCAGAGATGGGGAGCTCCTCGCCTGCGGACACACGGACAGAACCATCACCTGAGCTTCACCCTCTGTCCAAGCTTCTCAGCTCTAACCCTCATCTGGGCTCTAGCAGCTGCTGCCTGCCCCAAACTCCAGCCCGACATCTGCCTGCTTGACTTGGCCTAACCTTATGGTAACTGTGGGCTCCGATGTGGCCCCAGAACTGGCCTGATGGTTTCTTGTTTGGGGGACTGGCAGTAGCGTGGTCCTCTGAGACCTGAAGGCCCAGTGACCCTCAAAGCCCCAAGGAGCCTCTGAAGCCTCTGTCCACAGGGGCAGAGTGACAGTTAATGGCCCAGCAGTGGCCATAATGGTTCAGCTGGCTCATCTGGGCACCTCCAAAGTGTCAGGACTGCGCTGGGTGCTGAGGAGGGGAGGGCCTGCACCTCCAGGAGCCCCGAGCCCGCACACAGCAGATCCTCAATCGACGTCACTGAAGGGAAGGGATGGCCTTGCCCTCCAGGACCTCCAGCCCAGGCACACCTCTGAGTAGCTAGGGGGAGGTGACCTGTGTGGCCATGCCCCAGGGGTCCCTGGCCATTTCATCCACTCCTCTGGAAGCGGGTGCTCATGGCGGGTGCTTGCTCTCTGTCACCCTGATCTCAAGGGCAGAAGATGCCCCCTCAGGCCACAGCACCCCGACCCACAGAACAGCAGCAGCAGCACCAAAACCAACATTGGGGACCCTAGGATGTAGTGTTCCTCCAGCGCTTTGCCCCACGGCCGGGTGTGCTGTCCTATCACCTTCTAGTACATTCTACAGAGGTCGGCTGGGGGACCCACTCACCCACTTCGCAGGTGGAACCCTAGGCCACTGCTAATGGTAGACATTTCCCACGGGGCCATGGCCCTGATTACATTTCCATCCTGGCCCCTGGCTGAGAGCCTGGCACACAGTAGGGGTTCAGCAAAGGTCTGCTGAGTGAATCCATGTCCAGACTAAAGAGCACAGACTTTGGAACCAGAGGAGCCTGAGTCCAAACCCTGACTCTTCCCCTTTCAGGCTGGGTGACCCGAGGGAAGTCACTTAGCCTCTCTGGGTCTCGAGTTCCTAGTCTGCGAAATGAAGGCCCTACTGTTAGTTCAGTAGGCCTTTTGTCAGGACGGAGGGAGGCGGCGTTCGCAGTGCGTGCGGGGCGCGGAGGAGGCGCTCAGCAGACGTGCCGCAGCTGGCCCCGCCCCAGGCTCACCTGTGGGGGGCTGAGGCCCCACCCTCCTCGCAGCCCCAGCCCCCCGCAGGTGACTCAGAGCCTCTGGGTGCCAGCCCTGGGAGCGTGGGAACTTCCTGCCGCCCTGTTTGTCTTGGGCCGCTTGGGAGGGGCTGCCACCCTCTGTCAGCTCCAGCGCACTCCTGCCAGGTCGCCTAGCGTGAAAGGGAGGAATTGTTCCCGTGACCTTTGCTTTCTTTGTCAAAGGTGATTTCGGCAAGTACCGCCCCTCTTCCCTAAAGGCCAGGCCAGTCTCGCTTCCTACTGCCCCAGGGGCTGAAGGGACCACCTGTGCACCTGGGGAGGCAGGGGCACTGGGGGAACCTCAGCCTTGTCCCTGCCAGCATGTGTGAGGCCCCCACTCTGTCCCTCCCCTGAGCCAGCAGCCAGCTGGTGCTCCTTCCCTGTCTCCATACCCCCCACCACTCACCCGATCCCATTCCTTGGTACCCCTCAGGACCCAGCCCAGGACCCAGCCCAGGGTCAGAGGCCAGGCGTTTTCAGATCACTCAAGCTCCCCAGCCCAAGAGAGACACCCCCCACCCAGAGCAAGGCACCCTCTCCGCCTCCTGCTCCACCCCACCCTGCCCTGGGGAGGTGTTCCCGGTGCTGGTTTCTGGGGGTGGGCCACGGGTCTCTGCAGGGCTGGAAATGCTTTCTCCACAAGTTCTTATCACTCTGCCTCAGCCTCGTCCGCCCCCTGGTCCTGTGGCCAGCCCACCGCCTACGGCCCCCTCTCCCTGCTTTGGCCTGGCTGGCGGCCCCACGCGGTAGCCCCGCAGCCCCGGGGCCTTCAGCAGGTGGGCCAGGAGGCGGCGGCCACCGCAGGCAGCCCCGCCGGGGTTCAGGGCGGCCTCGGATCGCGGAGGCTCTACTTCCGATTTTCCGGAAGATGCTGCTCGTTCACGATCATTGTTCTTTCCTTCTGGGGCATGAGAAAGCAGGTTCCGCGCACAATCGGAAGAGCAGCAGGTCAAGGTTCCCAGAGTATGAAATGTCTGCCTCCGTCGGCAATGACATTCTCCCAGAGGCACTAAAAATAGATGCAGAACAGAAGCATCAAGTCCCTGGAGGCTGGAGAGGTAAGGGGCGCGCCTAGGGCAGGGGCGCCGCCCGCAGGTTACGTGTGTGGCCACAAGGCAAGGCGAGGGTTTTACTCTTCTCTCTTCTTTCTTTTTTTTTTTCTTAAGAGACAACAAGAAAGTGAACTTGAGAAGGGTCAGCATGGAAGGACTTTGCTCTTTCAAGTGTGACCTTGCCATATGCAAAATTCAGACAGAAACAAAACCGGCAGCGGGATGTGTCCCCGGGCAGGTCCGGGCTTTGGCAGAACTCACCCCCACTTGGCCCAAGGAGGCAGGATGTTTGTTGTCCTTCCCAGCAGTAAGGGGCCGGCTACGGTCACCTGCCAGGGGCCGGCACACTCCAAGGGAACATTTGTGGTGAAAGAAATGTTCTGTATCTGCTCTGTCAAACAGGGAGCCACTGGCCATGTGGAGATATCAAGCACTTGAAATATGATTATTGATTCAGCAACAGAATTATTCAGTTGATTTTAGTTTCATGGGTTTAAATAGCTGTATTTGAATGGTGGCTTGTGGCTACCATATTGGGCGGCATGATTTTAGGCTCTAGGGAAAGGAGAGCTGCAATCGATTAGTAATGTCTACCTGGGACATGGGACGGAAGGTGAGATATGAATGCTGCATTACTGAATGACCAGTGGAACTGGTGTGCCCCATGCTTCTGTCTCACAGTCTTTACTCCAACCAACTGCAAGTCTCCTAACTGTCTTCTCTCTCTGTGGGACCTCATTTCTAATCCATTTTCTACATAGGAGCCAGAAGCATCCTTCCAAAATACTAATGCAGACATATTCCACCCTGCTTAAAACTCTTGGTCACCATGGCCGTCAAGACCCTTTTCTGTGATGCCTCTCTTGTCCCCTTTAAATTCTTCTCCATTTTGACTCCAGCACAGACCCCAGTGATGCTGGCTGGGACTTACTCTGCTCCACTGTCCAGGAAGCCCCAAAGACAAGGGCTCTCTTGCCCCATCTTGGCATCCTCCACCCAAAGAACAAGACCTGAATAGCTCCGACTGGAAGGTTCACATGATTCCAGGAACTCCCATGTAGATTTTCTTATCATGCCCTCGAAAGAATAAGACAAGCACCCTTATTGCTCCATTTCACAGATGAGGAAGCTGCAGTGGAAAGACGGGAAGGGCTTGGCCAAGGACAGGAATGAAAATGGGAGATCTGAGACCACCTGAGGCCTGGGTAGGTGTCACTCTCAAACCTTGCTTTCTGCACAAGCACTCTGCTTCAACACAGTGCCTGCGCTGAGACTGGAAACCAGGTCACAAAACTCCACCCAGTTCAGTATTTCTTTCACTACTAATTCAAATACATGTTGGGTGAAAGAAGGAATGGATGGATGGATAGATGGATGATGGATGGACGGATGAATGGATGGATGATTGATGGATAGATGGATGATGAGTGGGTAGATGTGTGGATAGATGGATAGATGGTGGATGGATGTACAGAGGGATGATGGATGAATAATGAATGATGGATGGGTGGGTGGATGTGTGGATGGATGGATGGATGTGTGGGTGGATGGATGGATGTGTTGATGGATGGATGGATGCACGCATACATGCATAAATGAATGAAAGGGCAACAAAACATGGTTAGAAGTGAAGCAAAAGGTCATGACTAAGGAAGCGGGTGAGATAATGGTCTGCCTTTTTTTTTTTTAACTATTTTTCAGGTTTATCAAAAAAACAGGTCATGCAAAAAATCCTTTGAGGCTCTTGTCTTTGAAGAGATAAGTGAATGGTAAGCCGCGTGTGTATCCAGGAAGCCCCAGGCTGTGCCAGGGCCTGCTTCCCTCTCTCCCCCTCCGCTGCCACCACCCCCGCCTCCGGGCTGGGTTGCTGAGCCCCTCCCCATGCCTCTTTCCCATGGGAAGCTGAGACACAATAGCAGTTTCTTCTGAATGGAGCTTTCCCCTGAGCCAAAGAGTAAACAGGAGCCAGGGAAGAGCCAGCAGTGTGTAGCTGCTCGGCGTGATTACATAACCAGGACATACCTGGGAGAGGCACCGAGCCAGGGGATTTTAACAGGGGTGGGAGGGGGCGGGGCACGCCCAGCGCAGGAATGGCTGTGCAGGTACCTGGCCTGGCTGGGAGCCGGAGCCAGGCTGTCCGGGAGGAAGGAAATTCGAGTGTCACTTTCCGAGGGCGTTATTACAGCAAGATGGGCCCCTGCGTGCCTGTTTTGTTAAATCTTCATGACAACATTAGGGGTGGGTAGTTATGTCCCCTTTTCTAGATGAAAGGAATAGAAATGGGACACAGAGACATGCAGTCTCCAACCGGTCACACGGCTGCTGTGTGCAGAGCTGGGATGTGAGCCTAGTTAACCAAGCTGGACCACTTCCCACCTCCTCTTCCTCTCTATCTCCCCCTCCCACCTTCTGTTAAATCTCACGTCCATTTATTCTTTCCATTTTCCATCCAGCCCCCCCCCTACTCAGTCCCGGCGCTTTCTCCCTTCCCTCAGGGCTGGACCTGCGCAGGGGAGAGGCCAGGGGAGAGAGCAGGCAGCTGCTGCTGGCAGGAGGTTCAGTTTCTGACGAGGCACTAGGAGCGTCGGGCCCACCTGCGATAGGACTTTATGACTCCTTGTGTTGGGTTCTCTCTGCAGATGCAGGACCTGGAAGGAACTTAACATAGTTTCTCGCTTCATCTACGAGCCGACTGTCCCGTCAGGATTGCTCTCCCTGCAGCATAAGAAGAGCCTGAGGGCCACAGAACCTCAGGAGCCTCGCCCTTGAGACTTGGGGTGTCGGCGAAGGCTTCCCAGAGGGGCGGCCTGAGTGGGCTTAAGCAGGGCACCCAGGAGTTCCTTGAGTGGCGGAGGAAAGGTGGGTGCGTTTCTGGCCCCGAGCCGTGATGGAGGGGAGGTGTGGGAGGGTGGGGTCTGCCGTGGCCCAGTTGCCTCACCAGACCCGGAGCTTCCGGGGTGGGACTTGGGGATGACCCAGGGCAGAGCCTGTCTTGGCCAAAGACAGCTGGCCCAGAGCAGGGCCCTTAGCCCTTGAGCCTGGCTGAGTCCTAGCAGCCCCTCTCTGAGTGCCCTTGGACAAGCATCTCCCCTCTCGGACGGTCAGCTACTCCGTGTGTAAGGTGAGGACAGCGGGCAGATTCCGTGTGAGCACCTGTTGATGCCGGCTGGGCCCTGGGGAGCCCGGAGACGTGTGCCCACCTCCAGAGGGGCTGCAGAGAAAGCCGGGAGCCCAGCCTTGTGCCTGGACAGCACTGCTGCCTGGACCATCTGGGGCTCCTGGGTCCAAACAGGGAATGCTCCCGGGTGGGCTCAAGGATGCGAGTCACATCACAACGGAGGCTCCCTCTCCTGCCGTGCCCGGGGTGCGGCCGAGCCCACGCTGCCACTGCATAAGGACCACCGCTGCCACCGCAGCCCGTTATGTTACCACATAAATGGAGCCACCTACTTATCTCCTTGGGGGAAGGGACCGGCCTGTCTGAGGGGGCGGCAGAGATGAGCTCAGAGGCCTGGGCTCTGCCTTTGGTTATGCTCCGTGTGTGCACGCATCCTGGGCCTAGCGGCCGGGCTCAGGTGTAGGCAACGGGAAACAAGGTCCTGGAAGCGCAGGCCACGTGCCTTTGGGTTGCCCACTTGGTTGGCAGCAGCCAGCCTTGGCTGGGGGAGGCAGGGCTTCCTCTGCCAGCAGCAGGAGGTCCTGCCTGGGTCACATCTGGGCGGCAGGCATCTAGTGCCCACCCGCCATGGCTGCAAGGTTCTGCCTGCTGCTGGTGCCGCTCGGCTGCGCTAGGTGGGCAGGTGGCCTTCTGCACAGGGTGGTAGGGGGCTCCGAGACTAGAGGAGCAGGCCCTGGGGACGCCCTGGGGTCAGCAGTCTTTGTCTCCTAGGGCACAAAATTTTTTTTTTACTGTAGTATAGTCACTTTACAGTGTTGTGTCAGTTTCTGGGGCACAGCATGTTTCAGTCATACGTGTACATGCACATGTTCATTTCCATATTCTTTTTCACTACAGGTCACTACAAGATATCGAATATAGTTCCCTGCGCTGCACAGTAGGACCTTGTTGTTTACCTATTATATATATAGCAGCTAGTATCTGCAAATCTCAAACTCCCGATTTATCCCTCCCCTCCACCTTTCCCCCTTGGTAACCAGAAGTTTGTTTTCTATGTGTGTGAGTCTGTTTCTGTTTTGTAAATAAATTCATTTGTGTCTTTTTTTTTTAATTTTACATATGAGTGATATCATATGGTATTTCCCTTTCTGGCTTACTTCACTTAGAATGACGATCTCCAGGTCCATCCATGTTGCTGCAAACGGCATTATTTTATTCTTTGTTATGGCTGAGTAGTATTCCATTGTATAAATATACCGCATCTTGTTTATCCCGTCATCTGTTGATGGACATTTAGGCTGTTTCCATGTCTTGGCTGTTGTGAACAGTGCGGCTATGAACATTGGGGTGCATGTGTCTTTTCCAGTTACAGTTTCCTTTGGATATATGCAGGTAGGAATGTAGTTGGTGGAGCCATTCTGGAAAACAGTATGGAGATTCCTCAAAAAACTAAAAATAGACTTACCATATGATCCAGCAACCCCACTTCTGGACACATATCCAGAGGGAACGCTAATTGGAAAAGATACAAACTTTAATTAAGAACCTACTATGTGCAGCTCCCTGTGCCCTCCCCGATGTGGGGACATAACCTGGAGACTGTCCCCAGCAGTCTTCTGCCTACAAATCCAAGACAGGTCTCACCAGACACAGAATCTGCCAGTGCCTTGATCTTGGACTTCCCAGCACCCAGAGCTGTAAGAAATAAATGTTTGCTGTTCAAGCAAAATAACAAAACAAACGAACAAAAAACCTACTATGTGCAGAAAACCTTATCTTTAACTCCCAGAACAATCTCTGTCTTCATATTCTTGTTTTATGCAGGAAGAAACGGAGAAGCGAATAACTGACCCAAGACCACACAGCTAACGAGACCATGGAGTTAGGATCTGACCCCACGTCTGTCTGGCCAGGAGTAGTTACTTCTGAGGAGGCCTGGAATGAGGGCTAGGGGAAGTCTGGATGGAGAGATGGATTGAAAGTTTTGGAGATGAGAGGGTGGATGGGTCCCTTCGGATCTAACTCTAGGTGCAAACGAGATTTTCTCAAACACCCAACACTCACCTCAAGATGAGGTCCAGCTCTGCGGTTTGGGTGCTGTCTGGGTCACCTTACGGAGCTAGTGTCCCCGCTACTGGGCCAACAACCCTGGGGCACGTGGAAGGGGTGTCAGCAGTCCTTCCCTCCTAACTAGAGAAGCTGGAGGGAGAGCCCTGGGCTGGAGACAGGACCCTCGAACATCCCCTGCCTTGACACTGACCTGATGTGTGTCCCTGGAGGGCACAGCCCACCTTGGAGACTGCCGCAGGTGGGCAATCAGACAGGAGGGAAGACACAGGCAGGTCCAGGTGGAGTCGTTCTGTTGTAGCCGGTGGAGCCCTGAGGCCCTCCAGACAGTCCCTGGTGCTCCTCAGAGGTGACGGCGCTCCAGACACACCCACTGGGACCACCTCCAGGGACTCATCCAGCTTCAGCAAGACTGAGATTCTGGCCAAGAAAGCCAAGTCACCGCAGCCTGCAATGCACACCTGGCTGGACAGGGAGAAGGCACTTGGATTGTCCAGGCTCCTAATCTCACCAGGTCAAAGGTGTTCCCTTGGACCTGCACGGAGCCAAGGTCAGCCTCTCCCATCTGTACCCGGAGCCCATTTTGGAAGCCGGAGTGGGTTAGGAGCTGGGCGATTTTTATGGGGCAGGAGACTGGAAGGTCCTGGGCCTGGCAGGGAGTGGTCTGAGGGAGAGTGGAAGGGGTTTGGGAGCCGCGATGCGCCACATATGCGCCAGAGTTGGGGGGCAGGGGAAAGGCAGCAGTGGGAGCAGAGACCCTGCGCAGGCTGAGGGACCAAGGGGCCCTTCAGAGACAGCCCTTGTCCCCTTCTGGGCTCTCCACGGCCTTGGCAGGCTGGATACCTAGAGCTGACCTCCTGCTGTGATGCAGCCACCATCTCAAGGTCACCGTGGGGCCCACGCCCCTCCCTCTGATCCCCGAACTGAGGGGCTAGGCCTGGGGGGAGAGGGAGGAGTGAGGTAGGAGTCAGGGGCTCACCGTTCCCAGCACACCCTGCCTGGGCCGCCTGCCCCCCACAGATCAGCTGTCAATCCGTCCCCCGGGAGGCAGAGCGCAGGCCCCAGACCTTGTCAATCTGCGGGAACATCGCAGCCTGAACCCGAGCGTTCCCACGCTGCATCAGCCGCCAAGGAGGGACCCCAACAGCAGGATCCCCACCTGTCACAGGCCTGGGGCTCCAGCACCTCGCGACACCCTGTGTGTCCATTGCACCAGTCAGCCAACCGAGCCCACCCAAGACTGTCACCGCTGCCCACTCACGGAGCCCGTGGGGCTGTTTCCCAGGCTCCTCGCTGGCTCCCTGAGGGCAGGGAGGGGCTACCACTAAGGCTCTGGGAGCAGACCCTCTGCGGGCTGCTCCTCTGGAGATTCGAATGCTTCTGGAAGCCTCGCATGTAGGCTAAGGCAGCACCGCTCAGGGTACCGCTCTGCCCCGTCTGGGCATTCCCCTTGCCCTGACCAGGGACCTGAAATTCCCTGAGGGCTGTTTGAGGCCCCAATTTTTAGATACACTCTTTCCAGCTGGCCAAGAGATGGAAAACAAAGGCATTCTACAGGTGAGGGAAGTGGTCTCAGAGAAGTTAAGTGACTTGCCTGAGGTCACAGAGCGAGGAAGTGGAAAAACTGAGATTTCAACCCAGAAGTGAGTCTTGCACATAGTAGATGCTGAAAGAATGAATGAAGACCGCAGTGTCCATGCTCTTGACCCCTGCTCTCTGCTGTCTGTGTCTGGCTGACAGCCTGGGGGCCCGGCTCCTGCTGAAACACCTCCTGTGACGGGGCGCTCGCTACTCGCAGGCGCCCGCTCTCTTCTGGATCCCTGACTGCTGACGTTTCACCCCCCGCCCCCCGCCACAGGTCTGGGTTCTGCCCACAGCTCCCACAGGTAAATCCTGTCCCCTCCCGCCTCGGCCCCGGGACCAAGCTCCCCGAGCTCCCTGACCCCAACATTTCCCAGATCCCTTTTGCACCTGCTGGCTGCCCAACTCTGACCTTTCTGAGCCTCTCCCCTGGCCCCATGAGCTGACTCTCTATTCACTGGTTCCCCACTGGTCTCTGGTCAGCCCTGGGTCATCCAGCTTTGAACCTGAGGTCTGGGAAGTCCCATCTGCCCCGGCATCTCATTTTCCCCCGTCCTCTGCACTCAGCCAGCATGGCTGGGCCCTGGGGCCCTCTCTGCCCTCCCATCTCACTTTCTGGGCAAAATGAGGGGGCCCCTATCCCCTTCCTCCCCAGGGGCCGGCAGCCTGAGGAGACACCCCACTGCTATTTTGCTGTAACTGCATGGGATTGCCAGCACTGTGTCAGGACAGAGCCCACCGCTCTCAGTGGCCTGGCCATTTTTCTTGTCACCAAAGAGTTGGAAAGGTGCTCCCACCCAGGGGAGCAGATGCCCACCTGCACAGTGCAGAGGCTTCTGGGGGGGGGTCCCTGCCGCCCCACCCCCAGTGCCTGGGGGAAGGATGTGCCACCTGCGGCACCTGATCCATCCTCCAGACAAAAATGCACCTGAGCCCAAGGACGCAGAAAGTAAACCTCAGGGCACGGCGGGCACCGCTTAGCATGGGGAGAACACGTGCACGGGGTCTCCATTCCCCAAAGCCAGTCCTCGTCCCACTGGACATCAGTAAGATCACAGACGCTTGGGAATCACGGAACGAAACAAAGTCCTTGCTGAGGACTAGTCAGAGCCTTTGCTGTGCGCCTCCAGCAGGAGAGAGTGAGCAGGGTTTCTCAAGCTAATGTGACCTCAGACATTCTTCCCTGGGCGCATCTTCTGGGACCAGTGTTCCCTGGAACCCTCTTTGAGAAACACTGCCCAAGTTGCTCCTGAAGCCCCAGAGTGCTAGGTTCCTGTGCTTTGGCCCAGCCCAGTGTGAGGTGAGCCTGGGGTCGGAGGAGGATGCTTAGAAAGTTCCAGTTAGTGGGCATGGGCTCCTGGCATCCCCCACCCACGCTCAGAGGCTCAGGCCTTCGGGTGCCTCCCTGCTCAGAGGACTCCGAAGCATCGAAGCCACGACACCACCACCAGGGATGTGGAGGCCAAACGGCCTGGGCCCCTGAGACACAGCACCGGCCCCCACGGCCCCGAAGAGCCTGCAGCCCCAGCCTGGGAAGAAAGATTCCGGAGGGCAGGAGGCTGCGTCCCCTGGGAGAAGTAAGCAGGCAGGATCTGCTCCTGTCCCACTGCGACCTCTGCCCGCACCTCCCTCCCCACCTGCTGCTCTCTCCCCAAGCCGGAGCCTCTGGCAGACGGGGCCCCAGGGGCTGGGAGGTGTGGCCACAGAGATGGCAAATGCAGGACCTGGCTTGAGGGGCATCCAGGTGGTCTCAGGCAGGTACCACCTGGCCCAGCTCCCTAGTCGCCTGGCTGGCGGGCCAGCGGGGTGCCCGGGGCCCGTCCTTCCAGCCTGCCCCTGAATAGCCGAATAGCCGTCCATGCTTCCCCAGCAGCACCCTGGATCTGGCTGGAGCCTCTTCTATTGATTCAGCATCTAATCTCACTTCCCATCTGATTTGCAAAGGGCTCTCCACGCCTCTTCTTTCCGCTTGGTACTTTCCTAATCCTGTGGGCACTGCTTGCTTATCGCTCCCTCCTGACAGCAGGCCAGCTCCCTCTTCCCCTTGACATTCCTGCTCCGGCTGCCTCCCGCCCTCCGTCCCAGCCACGGCCTCACCTCCCCCACAGGTCTCTGAGCCGGGCAACCTTGAGTCTTGGTGCATTGCTGGGGCCCACATCGTCCATCCTTTCCGTCCTCCCTTCATTGACCTGACTTCCCACGAGCGCCTCCTCTGTGCCAGCACAGGGCCCACAGCCGTGGTCCTTTCCAAGAACAGTGCACTACAGGGGGCTCTCCCAGGCCTCCTGTAGCAGTTACAACACTCACCCCTTACCTGGAGGCCAACGAGGTTACGCCCACTATGCAGGTGAGCAGATTGAGGCCAGGAGTTGCTCTCAGTTGCTTGGGTCCCAGAGCTGTGAGAGCTTGGACGGGAGTGTAGGTCCTCTGGACTCAACTAAGAAAGGCTGTTCTGGTTGACATTTCATGGCCTGGCGCCCACACTGAGCTGTGCCCGGCAGTCCTGCAGGGACTCCCAGCCTTGGATCCCAGGGATGCCATACTTTACAGAATGTGGCCCAGGCTCTGACACCATCCTGGCTTGAAAAATCCATGCCCCTACCCTGCCAGGCCCCCTCTGGTCACCCACTGCAGGCACCCAGACAGCCCCCTCCATTGGAGACATCAGACTTTGATGCCAGCGTAGAGATGGACGATTCTGCTTGGACTCAGTCTCCAGCCCCGCCCAGCAGAGATGCCAGCCCCACACTGCCCCCAGCCCTCCTCCACACACGAGAACAGGCTGGGCTGGGGCTCTGGGCAGCGGCACCGGGGACAGGACCTTCGGGGCAAAATAAGGGTGGGATGTGTACAAAAACAATTAAGAGTTTCCAGGTAGCGACCACAGAGCAGAACCAAGCGTGCGCCCTGCGGAGTGTGGGGCCCAACTGCACGATCGATTTCTCACTGCGAAGCTCAACAGGACTCCAGCATCCAGTCCCAGCTGTGCTCTGGCCTCTTGTCCCTGCCCCTGCCCTCCCAGGCCACGGCCACCTCACCCTGGCAGAAACAGCAGAAACAGCCTGCCTTCCATTCTGACACTGAGGGGCTACAGCTGGGCTGTCCCTTCATCGTGGGTCCTCCCCTGACCCCCCAGGACTCTCCCACCCCCCGTCTTAGCTCCCTGCATGTCTCTGTCCTTCCCATGGGTGACAGTATCTGCGTGTGACTGTTCACTGGACTGCCGTCCCCACTGGGTGTTTCACCATCACATCTTCAGGTAGGGTGGTACCCACCTGGCACACAACAGGTGTTCAATAAATGCTCGTTGAGGGTGCGAATGGGGGTCCCTGACTTGATCCCCCATAGGATCCTCTCTTCTGGGCCAGTCAGCTGAGACCCCGCACAGTACAGGGACTCTCCACTGGTCACTGCCGTTTCCGCCTGCCTGCCCTCATCCCAAAGCTGAGTCCCAGCCACCAGCTCCGGGAGGGGGCCCCGTGGGTCTTAGGCTATGTAGGCACTCAGCAGGGCTGAGAACCCCTGTGCTGGTTCTCCCCTCAGCCCCCACTGGACGGGGATGTGTGTTTGCTGTGCTACCCGAGAGCGTTTGAGTCTGCTGCAGGAGCCGAGAGAAGTACACAGGAGGGCGGAGACTCACATGTGTGACCACAGAGAGTAAGTTAGTGGTCTGTGCGGCGACATGATTCACAGCGGGGGCAAGCCGGACTGTGGCTTATAGACAGAAAGGGGCGGCAAGACCAGCCAGGGCGCCCGAAATCTGCCACCATGGTGACGCCCAGGGTGGTCCCCTTCTGCCCAGGCGGGCAGATGAAACGACAGGTGCTCAGCAGGTCCCGACGAGGCACAGGTGCGGTGCGGGATCTGGTCCTGTGTTTCTTTCATGGAGTAGGTGCGCTCTGGCTCCAGAACCTTCTGTCTGCCTGTCCCTTTGGTCGACCTCAGCTCTGGGCCTCAGAGGGAAGCTGAGGCAGCTGAGCGAGATGACCCACAAAGTTTTCTATCACCAGCCCCTCCTCCTGGCTGCCTGCAGCCCTCTTCCTCTCACCAGCTCCTCCTCCAGCATCCAGCCCTTAACCAGGGAAGCTGGTGGCTCAGCCTGTTGGTAAGTACGTCCCAGGCACCCTCTCTGTGCCAGGCATGGGGCTCAGGACCCTGTTCTCTTTAGAGCCTGCTGGATCCTTCTAGATATTTCTGGATCTTTCTGGGTCCTTTGGGGCCTTGACCATGTCATAGTGCCAGGGTTGAAGTGGGGAAGGCTCCCCCCACCACCCCCTTGCTTGATCTGCCCAGGGAGGGAGGGAGGCTTCAGGCACAGGATCTGGGCTGGGAAGTCCAAGATCGAGGTGCTGGCAGATTTGGTGTCTGGTGAGAACCCCTGTCTGATTCATAGATGGCAGACCTCTTGCTGTGCCCTCCCGTGGCAGAGGAGCAGCCCTCTGGGATCTCTTATACAGACACTAATCCCACCATGGAGTCTCTGCCCTCGTGATCTCATCACCCAAAGCCCCCACGGCCCCAGGATGTCCCAGGAGTAGCCAGAAAAGCCAGACCCGGAGTGTCCCAGGTCCTGCAGGGACGGGGCCTCAAGCACCAGTGAGCCCCACAGACACCCCCACGCCCCAGCGCCAGCACCAGCGACCTGTGGCAGTCAGTGGGGCAGGGGTGCTTCAAGGGGCATGTTCCACAGGTGGGGGCAGAGGCGGGGCCCTGCGGCATCGAGGGAGCTTCACCCAGGAGGGGGCTCTTGAGCTGGGACTCAAAGGATGAGCAGAGCAAGACGAGAGAATATGCAGGGGGACGTGCGCGGCGCTCAGGGGAAGTCTGAGCAGGCCCCGCAGCCCCAGTGCGGTTCAGGGAGGAGGAGCCGCAGAGGCCCAGAGAGCCCTGAACTCGGGAAGGCAGGCAGGTGTGCCGGGCGAGCAGCCGCTCCATGTGTGGCAGAAGAGGCCCAGCCCCAGCAGGGACCTTGGAGAGCACCAGCCCGGTGCCGTCCTGGTGCGGGCAGTGAGGGCCGGGACGGGGGGCAGCAACCGCTTGGGGTCACGTAGCCAGTCAGGGAAGGGGCTGGGGCCCACATGGGTTCTGAGTCCCCTGGTCTCGGCCCCGATCTGGCCTCCTTGGAACCTAAGAGGAGCACTCTGGGTCTAGAGAGTAAAATAGGTCACGTCAGGCTACCCAGAGAGCAGGGAGGGGATGTCGGACTCATGCTTTCAGAACCAAAGTGGGAAATGCTTCTCGAGCTTGGCCCTAGACATCCAGTTGTCAGAGTCTGTTTACTCAGCTGTCTGCCCACTGGACTGAGGCTGGCAGCAGGTGCTCAGTGAGCGTTTGCCAGGTGGATGTGGGGGGAGTGTGTGGGCAGTAGTGCACGGGGGGTGGGTGGGCAGATAGAGGGTTGGATGATGCTACAGACTAAATGTGTCCCCTCCAAAATTCATGTACTGAAATCCTATCCCCAAGGCGATGGTATTAGGGGTGGGGGCTTTGGGTGCTGAGGTCATGAGGCTGGAGCCTCCATGAGTGGGATTGGTGTCCTTATAAAAGAGATCCCAGCGGGCTCCCTCTCCCCCTCTGCCACATAAGGACACAGTGAGAAGTCTGCCGTCTATGAATCAGAGCGGGGTCCTCGCCGGACACCAAATCCGCCGGCACCTCGATCTTGGACTTCCCAGCTTCGAGAACTGGGAGGAATAAGTCTATGTTGTTTAGAAGGCCAGGCCTATGGTACTTTTGTTATGGTAGCCCGACTGGACTAAGACAGGTGGACAGGTGGGTGGGTGGACAGAGGGAGGGGTGGATGTGCGCAAATGAACAGCGGGGGCCAGCCCAGCGGGGGAGAGCCCACTGCAGCCGGGGGCCTGGTGGGGGCGCTGCCAGGCCTCAAGGGCAGACCCTCTGCTCCTACTCTGGGGGTGGAGGCTGCGTGACACGAATTGCTGAGGGACCACAGCCCGGCAGGCGGGACCCTGAGAGACAGCGCAAAGCGGGGAGGAGCAGGTGAGATGCTTGCAGGAGAGGAGCAGAGGCTCCCGGGAATGCGGGCTGCTCGGGAGTGCCCTCTGGTCCTAGGTCACTTTGTTCCAGAGAGACAGGCCGTGGCAGGGCCGTTCTTCCTGATGGCAGTCTTATGGAGGCATGACACAAGTACCACACAAGGCACCTATTTTAAAGTGTTTTTAGTACATGCGCGGAGCTGTGTACCCATCACCACGACCCTTCCGGGAACAATTTAATCACTCCAAAAAGAACCCCCACACCCGCCAGGCGTCCCCGCCCCCAGCCCCCGTCCAGCCCCAGCCCCCGTCCAGCCCCAGTCCCCGTCCAGCCCCAGGCAACCACTAACCTACAGCCTGTCTCTGTAGAGTCACCTGTTCTGGGCATTTCGTCTGAATAGAATCACACAATATGTGGGCTTTTTTGGTGGCTGGCTTTACTGACTCGGCATACCATTCTCAAGGCTCACCCGTGTTGTAGCGCGCGTCACTGTCAGCACCTCGTTCCTGTCTGCGGCTGAGCAATGTTCTGCCGCCCGGCTCTGCCGCACTGTCTCTGTCCATCCCTCCACCGAGCGACGTGCCCGTTCGTCCCGGCCTGTGGCCGTCGTGCGCAGTGCTGCCGTGAGCACTCGTGTGCCAGAATTTGTCTTCATTTCCCTGGGCACCTACCTAGGAGCGGAGTGGCTGGGTCGTACGACAACTCTGTGTTTGACCTTCCGAGGAGCTGCCAAGCTCTCTCCCACCGCGGCCGCACCATTTACATCCCCACCAGCAGCAGACAAGGGTTCCCATCTCTCCACGTGCTCACAGACACTTGGTATTGTCTGTCGCTGATCACGGAAGGAAGCCAGGAGTGGGCCATCTTGAAAGAGTCCTACCCAGGAAAGTGAGACAATGACCGGGGGCCACCTGGGGTCCTCCTTGGAGAGGCGCCCAGGGCTGGGGGAGTCGCAGGTGCTCAGCTGCAGGACATCTTCCCTGGGCCAGGAATTCATGGCGGGGTCCCACTGAGCAAAGCCCGGCCATCCTGCCCAGCCCGAGCAGGGACCCTCAGAGCAGGAAGGGGCTGTGGTTGACATAAGAGGCTGAGGCTCTGATTTAGATCTGACTGGACTCTCCACTCCCCGAGGGCAAGACTGTTGTTAATATGCAGAGGTGACATTAAGGACATTTACAAGGACAGAGTCTGGGGCAAGAAGGAGGCCCAGCAGAGGTGGTCTGAGAGTGAGACGTAAGAGAAAGAAAATGGTTCTGCTTCTGTCCCCCAGAAAGAGCTATTTCAGAAGTAGGGTCCAGGCTCCAGCAACACTTCAAGTCGCCCTGTCAAAGCTGGTGCCTGGCCCTTTAAGTCTTAAAGGGCTCCAGGAGTTTTAACCATGCTACCAGTTGCTGTAAGAAGGTGGTGCATTGTGGGCACAGGGAAGGAACCCACTCCCTACCGCCACCGTCAACCTGGCAATTTCTGGATGAATCTTGGTACACCAAGTGTAGAATGACAGCAAGTGTGAGCTCCAAGGAGTCTGGGGGAACATGTCGCTCAGAGCTGAGCCTGACTCCAGAAGTCTCCACGCGATAGGTTTGCAAATGGGTGCAGCCACAGAACCCTCAGAGTAAGCACTTTCTAGACACTTCCTTCGTCATCACGTGTGATTGGCTTTCCTCTGCTTACCCAGACCTGCCACATCCTAATTTCCTAACCTCGGTGAGCAAGCTGTGAAATACTTAGAAACCAGTTGAACACAACTTGTGTAAGATCTCTATGGTGAAGAGGGCAAGAACACCACTGAAGAACTTTGTCCAGTCATCTGTCAACGGACATGCGGGCTGTTTCCGTGTCTTGGCTGTTATAAGTGCTGCTGCTGGGAACACTGGATGCGTGTGTCTTTCTGAATTATATTTTCCTCCGGATGTATGCCCAGGAGTGGGATGGCTAGATCATACGGTAAGTCTATTTTTAGTCTTTTGAGGACTCTCCATCCTGTTCTCCACAGTGGCTGCACCAATTTACATCCCCACCAGCAGTGTAGGAGGGTCCTTTTTCTCCACACCCTCTCCGGCAGTTACCTTTCTTTTTAATGATGGCCATTCTGACTGGTGTGAGGTGATATCTCACTGTAGTTGTTTTTTTTTTAATTTGGAGGGGGAGGTAATTAAGTTTACTTATTTATTGTTTAATGGAGGCACTGGGGATTGAACCCAGGACCTTGTGCAAGCTAAGCATGTGCTCCACCACTGAGCTCCACCCGCCCCCCTCTCACTGTAGTTTTGATTTGCGTTTCTCTAACAATCGGTGATGCTGGGCATCTTTTCATGTGCTTGCTGGCCGTCTGAACGTCCTCTTTGAAGAGATGTCTATTTAGGTCTTCTGCTCATTTTTTGATTGGGTTGCTTAAAACAAGCTTTATTAAGGTATGAGTATCTTGCCTTTTCCTCAGGCAATCCTTGATGCTAAAGAGAACTTCATCTGCACCCCATGAGATTCACTCCCTCCTTTGCCCTCCAGAGGGATGGAGAATGGAGATGTTGGCTGTCAGGCTGAGAGGAGCCCTTGAGGCAGCAACCCAGGTAGGTGATGAATAAAGAACAGGGGGAGGGACGGGAGAGGGATCAAAGACACCTCAGGCCACTGCCACCAGGAGAAAACTGAGGCCGCTGGGACTAGCCGTGGAGGGGCCCTGAGAACGAGGGGGCCTCCCTCCGCACCCCCACCCCCGCTTCCTTCCCCCCACAACAGACCACGTTGCAGACTCGCCTGGGGGCTCAGCACAGCACACTGCTGAGCCTTTGCTCAAAGTTCCATCTTTTTTCAGGATCCCGTTGGCTGCTCTGCTACCCAGGCCTTTCCGCATAGATTTTAGAGTCAGTTTCTCGATACCTGTGCAACAGCGCGCCAGGATTTTGGCTGGGCTCCTGTTGAAGCTACAGATCAAACTGGGAAGAAGAAACAACATCTTGACAATAGCGGGTCTTCCAGTCCGTGAAGATGGAACACCTCTCCAACAGCAGCCCGCCCCCACCCGAGCTCCTGATCCAGCAAGTCTGAGGGGAGCCCGAGGCTTTGCCCTTCGGTCTGTGCCCAGGTGACCCCACTTTGAGAGGTGCTGTCCTAGGCTCCAGGAGCCCTGCCTGGCTGGGGAGTTGGGGTCACTTTGAAGACCTGGAACCTTCTTTCTGGGCTGGGCCCCAGGCTACCCGAAGGAGCTTTTGTCCCCATGCAAATCACGGCAGGCCGGCTCTGCTTGGATTTGCATGCTACAGCTGACTTTTTTAAACATTTCCTCTCCAGCAGATAAACAGCGGGTGCCGGGAACCCAAAGGTGCAGAGGCTCCGGGGGCACAGCCGCGCGTGGGAGAGGGTTCTTCTCTGAGTACCAGGTTCCTCAATTTTCTGGGGGAGTTTCTTGGGACTCTTGGGACTCTCTCCTTCCCCAACAAACGCCCTCCGCGGAAGTCTCAGGAGGTCAAGCCCAGGTCTAAGACAAGGCCCTGCCCTCCCCCGACAGGGCGTGGCGGCGGCCTCTGGCTGACCCCTAGGCGAGTCGAGCCAGGTGGCTGGAGGAGGGCACTGAGCAGTCAGAGGACTCCTGGGAGGACAGAAGGTGAAGGTGTGAGCAGAGGACTGGCACACAGGACCCCCCTTCCCAGAGATGAGAGCCAGCCGGGGAAGGGGCAGGCCTTCCAGGTGGAAGGAGTGAGGCTCGGAGGCCGACACCAAGCCTGCACGGGTCACGCAGGTCACGCTCTCAGTGGCCACCCTCCTGTCGGCCTGTGGCCCCGACTCCAGGTGCTCACTCGACCCATTGCCTTCCCTGCCTCCTGAGCCAGCCCTCCAAGGTACTGCATCACGGGAGCTGGCCACACAGAGCCCCAGGGAGGGATGCTGGCAGCGTGAGTGGGGGGCCCTGGGCCGGTGGCTCCGGCCCTCCTCCCTGGCAGGCAGGGCGGGAAGGCTTGGAAGGATGGCCTCAGTCTCCACTGGGGGTCCTGACGGCTCTCCCCGCTCCCCAGTGTTTACAGGAGCTGCCAGCACAATACTCCACCCCTCAGAGACCCCCTGGGGCCAATCCAGAGCCTGCTCTGGAGAAACTAAGGCCCGAGAGGGTGGGGGCGGTGGCCATGGCTCCAGACGCAGGGACGCTGTCACTTGGATTGTCGTTGGGGTTGAGGTGTCTGATCAGGGCCCATGAGGACCAGAGCTGTACCCTTGGCCCCTAGGCCCAGACCTGTGGGCCCCAGAGCTAAAGATAAGCAGGGGCCACAGCCTAGGCCTCGCGGCCAGCAGAGGGACCAAGCTGGAGGCCCTTGGCCCCTAATCCCACGCCTTCTCCCTGCCCCGGGGCCCTGGTGTCCCGGAGCCCAGCAGCACCTCTGGGCCCTGACTCCAACCCTGGGGGTGGAGGGGACCAGGTGAGATGTACGGGGCCTGGTCTGGAACTGCTGGGGGAGACCACGTTGCACACCTGGCAGGGTTCTGGTACACCTCCCTCCCTCCCGGACACTCACTGCGCTTCCCGATGGGCAGGGCAGAGAGCACAGGAGTCGTTCTGGATAATGACAAGTGAGTCAAAGTGACAAATCACATCCAGGCTGAGGCTGTGAAGAGCCCTGTGTGCCCGTCATCCTCTGGCAAGGCGGGTTAGGGTTAGGGTTAGGGTTAGGGTTAGGGTTAGGGTTAGGGTTAGGGACGCGGAACCCGCACGGGGAGGACAGCCGCCCTGAGCAATCGCCCCCTTCACTTTGGATACTGCATGAGAGAGAATGAAATCTTTGTGGCATTCAGTCTTTGAGATTTTGAGATTTATTTGTCACTGCAGCAAAACTAGCTTATCCTGACTAACACAGAAGCAGTGGCAGGCCTGGGACACACACACCGTCACCAGGAGATGGCACCCGGACAGACGTTACTAACGCACCTCTGCACTCTGTCCTCCCCCATCCCAGCACCTGCACAGGCAGCTCTGCCAGTGGGGCCACAGCCTGGAAGATGCGACGCGATCCTTCTGGCTCATAAATTGCCTCTCAGGTGGTTGAATAATTTGATTGGCCCCCTCATTGGACCCCTGACTTGGGAGTGAGAGAAGCTGCCCCTTGGGGGATCTGACAGCTTCCTGCCAGTCAGTGTCCGTGCTCGTCAGAGCGTCCCTTCCTCCCTGCCTGCTCTCCGAGCGGCGCTGGCCCGAGGCTGCCGCCCCCGCCCTGCCCCTTCCAGCCGCCCTTCCCTCCGCCGGCTCCGGGGGGCTCGGTGATCTCAGCGTCCGTGACGTCTCCCCCTCTCTGAGCCGCTACGTGTAGGGCCAAGTAGGAGCTTGTTGCTCTGAAGACACTGGGAGGAGCTGGCCTGCCTCGCGTTCTCATTCTTAGTCAGGGTGTGCCGGGCCTCAGACCCAGGAAAGACAATTCACTTTCGGTGGGGCCCCTTCCAGAAGGAGGGCTGGGGCTGGAACAGGAGCCGTGCCCCGGGGGTCAGCGCCCTCCCCGTGCCTGAGACGAGGGAAGGGCAGTCCCAGGACACGGGCTCCAAGCGGACGAACAGAGCGAACATGACTTTTTACAATGGGGCTTTGATCTGCCTAATGTCACAAGACAGCCGGGGACAAACGCCAGGCCCTGTGCGCCTCCCGGTTCCCACAGGAGGTGCCCTGTGCAGGTATTCACACGGGGAAGTTCTTGGCAGGCCCAGCCCCTGGGCCGGGGCCCATCACAGACACAGCGCGGCAATTAGGTTTTGGAAAATGGGGGGTAAGGCTCGTTTGGCCAAGGCTCCAGCCTCCGGCCCAAAGGTAGCGTCAGAGGGAGGGAGGCCAACCCCAGCAGGAGTGGGTGCCCGCCTGGTGTGAACAAGGGTGAGCAGGAGGAATTCCTGTGGTCAGGGGCAGCCGGCTGGGCGCAGAGGCTGGGTGGCCCCTTGACAATACCCACTCTGTCCCCGGCTGATGGTGACCTTTGCCAAAGCGCTCAGTGAACGGGCCGCATCGCTGGCAGGTGTGTCCGAGCCTCCAGTGCTGGAAACCCATGAAGAGGCCGGGCCAGGGGAGCGCTCACAGGACGTGTTGTAACTCAGGTGCCCACGAGGGCCTCCCTGGGGCTCGGGCCAGGCCGGCGGGGCTGCCAGGGGCCCATCCTTCAGGCTGTCAGGACGCATTATCCCCACCTGTGCTCAGGAACAGTGGCCTCGCCTGTAACTCACTCCCATCCCGACGTGGATGAAACGGCCCGCACCTCCTGCCAGCGTCTCTGGTTTCCCGGCCCGCTCCCCTCGGAAGGCTGCGGCAGGATGTGCCGGGAGTCCAGAGAGGTAGCGGCTGCAGGCTGGCAGCTGTTAGACAAGACTTCCTGAGTCCTCCCTGCTCTGGGCTCCTGGCCACTAGAGACAGAAATCCCCGTCAACCTCTGTCCCCTGTCTTGGCCTCTGGGCGCCATGATGGCATGACACAGGCACTCACCCATTTAAACCCACACGACCACCCCATAAGCAGCTGCCACCAGCGCCTCCTCTGGTTCCCAGCTGGGGAAACTGAGGCCCGCAACTGCTAATGAGCAGCCTCGGTTGGGAACCCTGGCCTCTGGCACCAGCGTCCGTGACAGCGGCCACCTCTCCGCTCTGGCTGCCACCTCCGAGTGCAGGGCCCTTGGCTGATGCCCAGAAGGGATTCCCTGAACACACTTTTCCTGCCCTTGCCCTGCCCACAGCCCACCTCCCCAAGGCAGGGACCCCTGCACTCAGGCCAGGCAACTGTTTGTTGAATTAGTAAGAAAGGAACTGGGTGACAATGGGGCCGTTTCTTGAGCTTCACCCTAGGCTGGGCACATCCCAAACACTCCCACACAGGCCCTCATCTTCCTTCCCAACATCCCCACATGGGGAAGCAGGACCTCCGTCCCCACTTTACAGATGAGGAAACTGAGGGTGAGCGGAATAAGGCAGCTGGCCAAGGACCAACCGGCCCATCAGCGGGGGTGATTAATTTCCCGCTCTGCTTATCCGCCTCTAGCCTGGGAAGACGGGAGTGAGAAACGAAAGACCAGAGAGGGGTGCTGGCTCAATGGCCTGTGCGCCATGGGGATAAAGACACCTCCCTGTCCCCGCCTGTGACATCTCACAGCAGCCACGCCCCCAGTACCCCCACTGCTAGGAGGTCAAGTTCTGCACTACACTCTCAATGCCTTAGGTCTGGCCAGTTTGGGGGTTTTGATAACCATGCTTGGAAATCTTAACAGCAGGTGGCATTTCCGGTCCTGGGGAGTGTGCATAGAGGGGCCGGGGCACCCACGGAGGAGGAGCTTGCCCCAGCAGCTTGCCCCAGTCAGAGCTGTTGTGTGCAGAGGGGTGTGACCCTGCACATCCCCGGCAGTAAAATGTTTAGCTACCAGAGCGCAAGCTCACATGTCAACAAGAAACCCTTTGTCACAGCGGAGGAGACAAGGATGGATGGGAATTTGCATCTTTGAACGCATCCTCTGATTCCATGGATGGCGGAGACTACCTGGAACTCGGCGTCAGCCTCGTCTGGGCGACCCTGTGCAGGCGGGCGTCTGTGTGCTGGGCACTCGGCCAAAGCGAGAGCCCCGGGAATGGAATAATGAAGAATTAATTCACCCAGCAGGGTCCTTTCAGTGTCTGGGAAGCTCTCGCACCTTCTCTGAGGGGCAGACGTGTTTTCTTGGGAGGAATGCTGTTACACAATCAGTCTGTCAAAAGGCCGCGTGAAGAATCCGGGCGAGGTGGCTTCAGCTGCGGCCGGCTCCTTTGATTCACACACTCCCCACGGGCAGACCCAGACCCTTGGCTCCCTGCTGCCTGCAAAGGCACACACCACCCGCAAGGGACCCCACACAGGAGCCAGAGAAAGCACGGTGGGAATGCGCCTGCCCCCAGTGTGCAGGGAGCACAAAACCTGAGTCCCACGGGGCCCACAGACACCTGGTAGGCAGAGCGAGCACCCATTGTGCAGACGGGCACACCGAGGGGCACACAGCGCCGTGGCCAGCGAGAAGCAGGGATGACCAAGCCCCCAGGGCAGAGGCGGCGGATTGCCTAGTACAGGTGGTGACATAGCGGGGTCAGGGGCAATGGGGGACAGTAGGGGAGTGGGGTGGGGGGAGGGGGAGGGGGGCAGCTACTGTACCAAGGCCAGAAAACACGAAAATAAAAGATCAGCCAGCTGCATCAAAATATAAACAGAATTGGGAGTTCAGGAGTTGCAGATACACACTACTGTATATACAATAGATAAACAGCGAGGTCCCACTGCAGAGCACAGGGAGCTACACTCAGTACCCTGTAACAGCCTATAGTGAAGAGGAATACACACACACACACACACACACACACACACACGCACACACAACTGAATCACTATGCCGTACACCAAGGAGACCCCAGCCCTCGGTCGCCTTGTCAGGAAATGAATGAGTTGGGGTCCTCAGAGCTCCCTCTGCCAGTCTAGGACTTGGGTCGAAAGGGGTTGCCAAATCAGTCCCTGAGCCTCACAGTTGTCTTTGTTGTCACCTTCAGATGGGCAATCTCCGCTGCGTCTTGCCTCACGTAGAAGTGGGACTGGAAGCCATTTCCTTAATTTTACAGAAGGGACTCTGATTCTTCCTTGGATGTTTTGTACATTGGGAGCCACTCCTCTCCCATCCTCACCTAAAGATCTTATAAGCTTAGGGGGAAAAAATGATGAACACCAATTCTGCTCAATTGTGGAAGATCAATGCATAGAACTGAGTGAGTTACCGTGAGCCAGCACTGCTCTCTGCCTGGCGCTGCACAACGTGAGTGGTGCGCATCCACCCTTGAGATGCTGACCTTCAGCTAAGAGAGACACACACACACCTGGAACACAGCCTGAGAAGTGCCTCCGCAGGTGCGTTTCTTAGACACAGGAGCTACAATTTCCCCATGATGCATGGTGGCTCAGGCCCTATGCTAAGCACTTCACCTGCCCCCTTATGTAAAAGCCTCTAGAAATCAAAGCCCAAGGAAAGATTAGAATATTGGCACTTCGAGTAAATCCAGGTCAGTGAGCCTGAGAGCAAAAGGGGGAGGAAGGTGTGAGGCAGGGAGGAGCCACTGTTGCAGCACCAGCGGCCTCTCTACAGTATGCTCTCAAGGGACAGGAAGGGGTTCCTTTGGGAGAGTTGCCACACCTTTGCCCCTAAAGGGTCCACAGAAGAAAGAGAAGAGGGAAGATGTAACAGCCTGGCTCCATCCCGTGTCCCATTTCCTGGGGGTCGAGGCTGACCCCGCAACTTGTCTTATCTCAGAAGAAAATACTCAGGGGTCAGACCTCATGCCCTGTGGAGTGCGTTTCACCCAAGTCTGAAAGCAGAGCGGGGACCCAGCACGGGGTAGGCGTCGCACCAAGAGGGAGAAAGAACCAGTGGGAGGAACCCGAGGAGGTGTGCGGATTGGGCCCAGCACGCACCTGCGTGTCTCACTGGGCACTCACAGTAGCCCAGCAGGTAGGCGTTGTCATGCCCACTTCGCAGGTGGAGAAACGAAGGTGGAATTTCCATGGCCGCCCGTGAAGGAATAACTGGTATGGGACTTTCCCACCTCCATTAAAATATATATATACTAGGAAACTGGGCAAAATACATGAAACAACTCTTTTCAGGTATTGGACAATGGGCAGCTCAGGACTGTGACCCCAGGAGAAGGAGAAAACGAAGCTGAGTCTCCAGTCACCTTGGCTTTTTCCCTGGGACCAATTCCCGGACCGCAGTGCAGGGAAGATATGTCTGGTCATCTCGCTGAGTTGAGGAAGCACGGATGGGAGCTTGGGAAGGTCAGAACAGCTAGAATTTGTGTGGCAGAGTATTAATAAGGCAGGAACTAACCAGACAAACAATTCCCCAAATATTCACAAGGTCCCCTTGAATCTTTGGTTGAAGACTAAACTGCATATAAGTGTGGGGAACTGCAGCAGGTTAGGCACAGCACAACCGGAGGGCTGTGTGCTGACCAGCTCAGAGAGCTCAACTCAGGGCCGAGATGCATGCAAGCTCCTACCAGCTGGAGATGAGACACCTTGTTGAATGCCTAGGGTATTCAGTGGAGACCCCAGAAGGCTCATGCTTTAGTCATAGGTACAAATTGGTCCTATAGTATAGGCTACTCTAGAACTGCCCCAGCAGAGCTTCAAAAGAATTAAACCAATCTACTAGGAACTTTGCTGCCTGCCCAAACAAATCCAGTCCACTGTAAAAGACAACAACAATGTCCAAACTCAGAACGTGGTTCACGCAATGTCCAGTATACAATAAAAAATCACTAGATGTGCCAAAAGGCAGCAAAATGTGACCCATGACCAGGAGAAAGATCAGTCAAAAGGAACAGACCCAGGTGTGACAGAGATGATGGAATTAGCAGAAAATGATTTTGAAACAGCCATTCCAAATTTTTTCAAGACCTGAAAAGAAAACATGAATGTCATGAAAAAGAAATTGAAGAGATAGAGAGATGGATAGATAGAAGATAGACAGACAGACAGGCAGAGATGGGCGGAGAGACAGACAGACACACAAACACAAATGGAACTTCTAGAAATGACAAATACAACATCTGAAATAAAAAATTAACCACATAGACTTAATAGGTTTAATACCTTGGAATAAAAGATCAGGGAATTCAAAGACATAGCAATGTCAAAACCATCCAAACTGAAAGACGGTGGGGGAAAAATACTGGAAAACAAAGGTGGAGATTCAGTGACCTGTAGGACAACATCAAAAGGCCTAACATTTATGTTGATAGAGTCCTAGACCCAGACCCAGACCCTCTCTATCTCCTCATCCTGCTTAATTTTTCTTCATAGCACTCACTTCTTCATTTCTTCCTTGTCTGTCTTCCCCAGATAGCGGGCTCCAGGAGAGTAAGCCCTCAGAAAATATCTGTTGAATGAATGAATGAGCAGAGAAATGCCTTCTGTGAATTCCTTCTACCTGAACCCTGGCCCTGGGGGGGGGGGGGACCATTCATAGTAGCCAGATTCCTTGTCCAGGTGGCTGGGACAGGAAAGGAAGGACCAGTGCCCATGTATTTGTCAGCGACTGCTGCATAACAAATTACCCCTAACATGATGGGTCAAAGCAATCATAAGTATTGGTCATCTTTGAATTTTCTGTGGGTCAAGAGTGAGGGGGGGGTGAAGTTGAGTGATGCTGTTTCTCCTGAGGCAGCAGGAACATGTCAGTGAGGGACAGTCCTCTGAAGATTTCACCATGGCTCAAGGATCCACTTCCAAGGCTAGAAAGTCAGTGCTGCTGGTAGGAGGCATCAGTCCCTCTCCACTAGACATCTTGAGTGTCCTCACATCATGGTGGCTGGCTTGGGTTCATGAGACCAAAATGGAAGCCACAATGCCCTTTACTACAGAGCCATCCCCTGGCATCTTGGTTGCACTCTGCTCATCACCCAGACCAACCCTGACTCAGTGCGGAGGATAACACCCGAGGCGTGAGATCTGGGAGGTGAGCAACATGGACACTCCCTTGGAGGCTGGCTACCACACTCCTGCATCTGTCCCTGGAGGCTGAGGAGGAGGTGTGTCCCTTGGTCTGGAATGTCTTTCTCTCTCTCCCTCCGCCTAAAGCCCTTCTTCTCCTTCAGGACCCAGCTCCAAGGCCTCGTCTCCCGTGAAGTCTTCCCTGGCCTACCTCCCGCTGAACTGAGGGCTCTTTGGGTGCTCACTGCCCCAGCCTCTACCAGAGCATGGGTCCTGCCATGTCGCAGTTGTTTCTCCTTGATCTTTCTTCAGACAGAGCTGAGGACTCCCTGGGGCAAAGACCACATGTGATCCACCTGTGCCCCCAGTACTCAGCAGCCAGAGATTGTCCCAGCATTATGTGTGGTTCATTGAGCATTGATCAGATGGATGGATGGGTGGGTGGATGCATGGATCAGTGGATCAGTGGATGGATGATGGGTGGATGGGTGGATGGATAATAGGTAGACGAGTGTGTGGACAAATAGATGGGTGGATGGTTGGACTGACAGATCGATGGGTGAGTGAATGGGTAAATGGGTGGATATATGGATACCTGGATGGCACATGGATGGATAAATGGCAGGCTTTTCCTATATTTCTCCTACAAAGTAACTGCTTGGGGCTCTTGGAAATCTCAAGCCAAAAGGGACCTCAGAATTTATCTACAGACACATCCCTGAAGCCAGGAAGGCCAAAGAGCCATATTGAACAAGGCCTGGATTCCAAGTGCCGGTGAGGCGTTGCTTACTGTTGGCATGATCGGCCTCCTGACGGTAACACTTCTCCACCCCAGGTCCTGCAGGCGGGGACAGACCCACAGAGGTGCGCACACGTGCCCCCGACAGCTGGGCCCCCGCCGTCACGCACAGTCGGGACTGGCCAGCTCTCACGGGACTAGCAGTGCCCCACAAAGCCAGCTTCCTCTGACGTCTTATCCTGGGCTGGGCCAGGGTGGGGCCTGGAGATCCCTGGGGATGGGGCCCAGAAGAGGTTTCCTGGAGCCCTGCTCCCCTGCTCCCACCATCTGGCCTACCCCAGATCTCAGCGCTCTGCCCCCACTTCTGTCTGCCTCCCTCACTTTCTCTTTCACTGGAGGCCTCTGTGGGGACCCAAGGTGTCCAAAAGCCCTGGGATCAGGGAGCTGAATGCCTGTGACAGCTTTCACTCCTTTTAAGAGGATGGGAGAGACTCCTCTCAGCGGGTCTCCTTGTGGAAAGGGCAACAGCCCAAAGCCTGGGCCTCCACCCGGAGCCCAAGCTGGAGGAGGCTGAGCAAGCGGCCAGGCGGGGACTGGGCAGATCTGGACCTTGGGGGCCCGAAGCTGACACCATCGGGAGGGCCTGCTTAAGAGAAAGAACGTCACAGCACAAATGACGTCCAAAAGCAGTCATCGAGAATGAGGACGAAATCACAGCAAGTGACACACTTTAAACATCACTAAACGCAGAGAAACAGCGCTTGGCAGCGTGATTCACAGACAGCCTGGCCCACCTCCTCCCCAGGGTATTGCTTCCCTCCGTGTTTTGGGGCTGCGTGTTCTTTGGTTGCCTCTTCGGGTGATAGTGATTTCTAACAGGGTTTTCCACTTCGGAAATGAAAGAACCTTCTTCCACGTGCTTGACTGAGGCTTGTTGATTATTAAGGCCAAATTGGAAATGTTCTTCACAGGTCCTTTCTCTTTTGGGGAGGATGTGTTTTTCATTTTGTTTTGTTTTGTTTTTAATGGAGGTCCTGGGGATTGAACCCAGGACCTTGTGCACGCTAAGCACACACTCTACTGCCTAGCTGCACCCTCCCCCTGCCCTTTGCAGTTTCTTGTGGGGAGGGATCTCTGTCTGGGGGACTCCAGCCCTTTGGCATCACTCATGAGCTCCACTGACCACAGGGGAGCAGCCAGGCCAGCTCAGACAGGTCCTTGTCGCCTGGGGTCCCAGAAGGAATGGGTCTTGAATCCTGGTCATTGTGGCCCTGAGCAAGAAACTCCATGAGGCTCCCCCTGAAGCAAGTTGTCCTGGGAGCCAGTCCTCAGCCCAGAAACAAGACCGAGGCACAAGGGCTCCTTGTAAGCTGGGGCAGAGAAGCCCGTGCTGAACCTCGGGGTGGACCCACGCAAGTGAAGAGTCCGGTGCTTAAGCTTCATCATCTTCACTGACTGTCTGGTGGTGCTTCCTGCAAACGCCCAGGGGCTTGGCCCCCAAAGACACCCCCTGCTTCCCCCCACCACAGCCAGGTTCACAGGCCGGGCCAGGGAGTCAGGCTGATGCCTCGCAGCCAGGCAAGAAGCATGTTCTGTAGGAGGGAGGACAGCGAGGGGACAGATGAAAAGGCACCCACCCGGACGAGGAATGTGGCCATGCCCACAGGCAGTGGGATTTGGAGAACTGTCAATCATTACCCTAATCCAGGCTGCTAAACCTGCAATTCCAGGTATTCCCACAGGGAGACGCTCAGTCCTGCGGTTGGAGACATAGAAGCCTCATTGCCTTCCAAGTGCCTCTCTGGGGTCTCTAGGGAACGTGGGCCTGAGAAAAGGGGCAGCCCCCAACTCTAGCAACCTTTGCTGAGAACAGGGGAGGGGATTTTCACCAAGTGGGGAAACCAGTAAAAATCTCAGTTTCATGGGAGTGGGAGAAGCCTCAAACCCGTGCACCGGCCCCCATTCCACAGCCACCACACACACTCTACCGCCAGGGGGAGAAGCCAGATGCTTGGGCCACATCTGGCTGCAGCCCTGCCCCCAAGGAAAGGACAGTTGCCCTTGGGAGTGTGGGAACCAGGAACAGGAAGACCACCCCGATGGGAAGCCCTGGCTGTCTCATCTTTGCGTGGCCACTTACTTGCCCAGTGCTTCCAGAAATTTCGCCACTCCCCCACACCTCAGTCTCTTCATCTGTGAAATAAGACAACATCACTGAGTCCTGTCCAGCCCCACAGAGCCAGGACAGAGGTGACCTCAGCAGGAGCAGAGCCATGATCACCACGTCTGAACCCATACGTGCTGGACTCGAGGTCACACCTTGCCTGGGATTCCAGGCCCTGAGGGCAGCCTCATCCTTACCCAGGAACTCCGCCCAGCCCCTTCAGTCTGTTCGCGCTGGGCCACTTGCTGTGTCCCCGACAGGTCTCGGCCTAGCCCGCTTCCAAAGCCACGTTCGTGGTTTCCCATTCACAGGAAATGCCCCCCGCCTCAGTGCCCCCCGCCGAGGTGGGGTGGGATGCAGTCCTGAGGGGGCGGCCCCGGATGGGCCAGAGACTGTGTGTGCGGAAGAACAGGGCTCACGTCATCCCCAGAGTAAGGGGGGCCAGATACTTACAAGCTCTTATCCCTTTTTGAACAATAGATACAAGCTGCCAATTCATTTGGGGGCGAGCCTGCCTCCCATGGGAGCGCACGGGGGGTGTGTCCGAATCCCCTCTGCGACCCTGCCTGGAGCCTCTGATGTCCCCACTGTGACTGAACCGTTAGCGTCGGCCCGGAGTTCAGTGGACACATTTCTTGTGTCTGAGCCTCGGGTATTCAACCTCGTGTGTGTCTCTACAACGTAACAGAGTGTGGCCTGGGGCCGAGCTCATGTCTGGCTCCCCATTGTCTCCCAGGGTCCTTACAGGGGTTCACTATACTGTTCAGGAGGTACTTGCAGATTTAAATGCCCTTTGAGGTTTGGAAACCCCACTGGAGGCGTCCGTCCCCTCCTGATTCATCTGGACAGATGAGAAGTGTCATTCGCAGACATGTGGATGGTTTCCAGGGTGAACCTGAGCCTGCAGAGGGTGGGCAGGTGGGGCAGGCGGCAGCAGATCGAGTGACCTGGGAAGGCAGACTGTCCCCGTCCACCACCTCCCAACCGCGGTGTGGGGGCAGGAGTCCAGATGGGGCCCAACGAATGCCACACGCGGGCAGGACTGCGCCTTTGATATTCAATCCTCCCCCAGCAAGCTCAGGTTCCCTTCGCCCCATCTCAGCCATGCGCCAAGCAGAAGGCTATGAGGTTTTCTTTAAAAAAAAAATTCCTAACCTCCTTCAATTATACTCAGTCTCCCAGCATTGACAATGCAGGCAGAGGTTTGTAAGAGCTTTTCTCCCCTTCTTTTTTAACACTAGGTATAAGATGCCAGCTAATTCTAGGGCAAACCTACCTCCTATAGTTTCTGCAGTATTCACTTCAGTGTCAAAAGAGAAAGAGTATCTTCTGATGTGGTTGGTTAAGTGGGTATCTGATCAATCCAATTTGAATGCAAATTGGCCTATATCGATCCACTTATTTGTGTAAAGAAGGAGGAGCTCCTCGTAGGAAGCCGGAGTCTCCTTCTCAGCCCACAGGGTAGTTCAGTGTCGTCCTCCTGCCCTACAGCGGCAGCTGCCGTGTGGACAGGAGAGTGAGAAAGTCCTGCCTCTGCCTCCGATGGGAGGGGCTCGAGCAACACCCTTTCCGGGCATCTCAGCATCCTCATCTGAGAAATGGAAGCCGCTCTCCCCACGGACCACAGAGGACCACTTTAAGATGAGGAATGAGAGGGAGACACACTCTGGGGCCCTGAAAAATTGTGACCTGGGACATGTGATGGCAATCCTGAGTCAGAGGAAAGTATGCAGTCACACTCAGAATTCTGCCTGGGTACCGTCAGACTGGATGAAAGACCAAAACCCGACTCCAGGCTGTATACCAGACGCCCACCTTAGATATAAAGACACAAATAGGCTTAAAAGAGAAGGGTGGAAGTAGATATAAGGAGGGACATTCTACAATGCTAAAAAGGTCACTTAACCAAGATGTGGCCATCCCAAATGTGTGTGCAGAGTAAGAGAGCTTCCAAATGCACTAAGGGAAAACTGACTGAACTGAAGATAGAAAAGGACACATCTATGATCAGAGTTGCTGATTTCAACACTCCTCTCTCATCAACTGGTGGGTCAGGTGGACAGACGATCAAGAGGACTACAGGTGACTTAAACAACACTGTAACCACCTTGACCAAATTAAAAATCAGGGGATGAAAAATAAATACCTGAAATAAAACATTCATTGGATGGAATGAACAACTGATTAGATGCTCTAGAAGAAAAGACTGGGGAACTTGAAGACACAGCAATGGAAATTACCTGAAGTACAAAGAAAAAAAGATGTGAAAAACAGAGTGTCAGTGACCTGCAGGACAGTATCCAGTGGTCTGTTGTGCATATAATTGGAGACCCAAAGATCAAGCAGAGAGAGCTAAGACCTCATTCTCCAAGACATCTCTGGGATCCATGCCCCTGGCATCCCCCTCGCGTCCTAAATCGGGCTGACTTAGGTAACCAATCAAATATTGCAGGAATGATGCTGTGTGACGTCAAAGTCCAGGTCATTAGAAGCTTTGTGGCTTCGGCCTTATTCTCTCTTGGACAACTCACTCTGGGGAGCCAGCTGCCATGTCATGGAAACACTCGAGCATGGTCTCTTCCTCATGAACACTCCTTTATCATCTACTAAATTTACGAAATAAATTTATTTATTGTTATTATTACAAAATGTTCCTCTTTATCTCAGTGATGACACTTTGCCTGGAAGTCTGTTCATCTCATTGACACAGCCACCTCAGCCTTCTTATGCTTCTTATTTGCCTGGTTGCTCATTTTCCCATCTCCTTCCTTTCAGTCTAGCTGTGTCTGTACATTGAAGGGCGCCTCCTCTCCAGAGCAGGTTGGGTTTTGCTTCTTTTTTTAAAATGGAGTATTTAACTCATTTGCATACATACAACTTTCAGTTGTCTTCTTTGTTTTATTTCCTCCCATGTCCCTCCTTGCCTGTCTGTTCTGTTTTTAATTGAGTATCTTTTGGAATTCTATTTATCGGTTGACCTTTAACTATACCTATTTGCCATTCTTCACTGACCAATTATTTTCTTCTAAGAAAATCAGGGCCACTTAATCACATTCATCAAAAACAATCATAAAAAGTCATTTTAAAAAGATAACATTTAAAATAGCATCAAACAGTGAATAGCACCTATAAACTAGGTCTAACAAAAGACATATAAGACTTTCATGGAGAAAATTATAAGTCTTCATTGAAAGACATAAACTAAGCTCTGAATAAATTGAGGGATGCCACCTTCGTGGTAGGCAAACTCAGCAGTGTAGAGGTGACAGTTCTACTCAAATCAGTTATGAATCCAAGGCAAATCTAATCAAAATTCCTGCAGGCTACTTCATGAAGCTTGACAAAGTGATCCAAAAACTTATGTGCAAGAGTCAGCTGCTAAAATCAGGAAGCAGTCTTGAAGGAAGACAAAGAAGAGGAGGAGGAAGAGGTAAGGAAGGAAGGAGAGAGTACGAAGGAGTCGAATGTGAGCTGAGGATTCACAGTAAAGCTACTGTAATGAACACATTATAAACTGACTATGATGCAATAAAAAAGATTAAATCTTTTTTTAAAGAAGAAAACAAAGAAAAAGGGTTCAACACATGGATCTGGGACAAAGGACAGCAAGATAACATTAAATCCTTTCCTCACACCTACAAAAAGAAAGAAATTTCGGTTAATAGAAGACCTAAATACACAAAGGTAATCCATACAACTTTAAAATAAAACCTAAGAGAATATCTTTACACCCCTGAGGTGAGATATATTAAACCAACACAGAAAGCCCAATTAAGACAAGATCAATGCATTTAACTAGTTCAGCAGTAAAAAACTGAGTATGACAAAGATACCACAGGGAAAATGAAAAGACCAGCCACAGACGGGGAGAAGACACCTACAGGGCTTGTCAGCCACCAAGGATGTGAATCCAGAACATGCAAAGAACTTGTACAAATCAGTAAGTGAAAACATGGGAAAGGCTACAAAGAGCCAAAATACACAGAAAGACTCTGAAATAGGCATCACACCTCATCAGTAATTAAGGAAATGGAAGTGGAAGCAGCTAGCGATGGCATGTCGCTTCCATCAGACTGGCAAAAAAGGAAACAAGGGAAGTCTGATGGTGTCGAATACGGGCAACGATGGGGGCTGGGGCCCCGTCGCATCTGTGCTGGGGGCAGGAAGCGCAGGGAAAGGCAGAAGGGGCAGGTGAGCTGTCAAGGGGTCTCCCCAGGAGCCCCATCCAATGATCTGTCCCCATGTCACTGGCCACTAGTGTGTCATGCAGTCGCCACATTGGTAAAGAAGGCTGGGTCAGTATTGCCCAAATCATGCTTTCGACAGCAAGAAAGACGGGGCTGGGTCTCTGCCACACTCCACGATGCTCTTTCTGCTGGACTAGTCCATGGTCAGAGACCTAGAGCTCAAAAGCATCTGCTGAAACCGCTGACCCTTTTGCCTGGGCTCCCCATCCTGGGAGCCACCACCCTGGGCAGACGTGGCCCTCAGATTCGGGGTGGTCTCCAGGCCAGTGAACCCCAGATTTGCAGAACACTAATTCCCTTCCAGCCGACAGCCTTCCCCTAGAGAAGGGGTGCCAGGGAGACATCAGGAGCCCATCAGAGTTGCAATGAGCAGAAGGCAGCAGGACGGCCACGGTGGGGACAGACTCTCTGGCTGAAGCAGAGGTAGATGTGCAGGGAAAGAGCCTGGGTTCCCACCTCTGAGCCACCACCTGCCACCGTGACTCTTAGGGACAAGGGTGATACCCTTGGTTAGTGACCATAACCAGTGTCTGCTGTTCTGGATACCCAGCACCCACTCCCCCTCTTCTGGTACCATAACCCAATTTTCCTCTTGGGCTCTTCCCCAACCCCAGGGCCAACTTTGAGGGTGGGTTCACTGCCCTGGCCGGAGACAGGACGTGCAACCCAGGCCCGGGATTGGTCAGGGCTGGTCATGTGGCCCAATCCCCGCCAATGAGGCTCTTGCTAGGGAATGCTGGGAAAGGATTTTTGCTCAGTCCCACTAGACTTGAACCTGAGGGGCCCTGAGGCTCCCGCTGTTGCCGCAGTCCTGTGCCTGCCATCCTGTGACCAGCAGGAGGGACCCGGGGATGGTGTCCCCAGAAGAGAGGGAGACGGTGCAGCCAGGCCCTGGGGCAGTGCAGCCCGGGGCAAGCCGCTCCTCCACCCCAGGGCTTCCTGTTGACTGGCCAGTGCATTTTGGCCGCGTCCACTTGGAGCTGGGTTTTCCGCGTCTGGCAAACCAGACTCCTAAACAGCACGAGGCTAGACGCGCAGGGGCGTTGGTGGGCTGTCAGGGCGGCTGGTGCCGGTGCCTGGCTCCCCCGAGGCAGATGCGGGCCCTCCACACCGCAGCAGCCGGCCTGTCCCCTCCCTCCATCACGACCACGGTGTGATGGGTTTAATTTATCGTAGGAAACCCTTAAAGGCGCAGGAGCTTTGGAGAGCCTGTGACAATAGGCATAAAGCACGCATTTAACCCGTCTGAATGGAGGCTAGATTTACTGTCTGGGCCAGACGGGATTTTTGTCCCCAAGTCATCTCGGAGTACATTGGCCACTAAAGATCTCAACAGAAGACGAAGACGGAACAAAGGAAGTAAATTTTAAAAGGAACTTTGTCAAGGAGTTTTAGATGTTCACCAGATAGAAACCGCGGCTGCCCTCGACGCAATGACTGTTGGATTTGCCGAGCAGTTCTGGATCAGAGGGAGATGCTAATGAAGGAGTTTAAATGCACGTTTGATGGACCCCGGAGAATGGGGCCAATTTCATACAAGCCGGCAGCAAGGTTAAGGAATCAAAGAAGGTGGCCGTCAGATTTGCTGCCGGGGACAAGGCTCCATTGTCAGGGCCGCCTTTCTCAGCCGGGAAGCGTGTTTTTAACTACAGTGTTTACCAACGTGTACATCCTAGCCTGGCCGACTGGGCCGGCAGAATTTATGACCAGGAACAAACCTCTTAGAGGGGAAAAGAAAACAGCTCCTACCAGCTGGGGAAGGGCTGTTTATAAGGGCCCCGCGGAGCTGCATTAAGCGGTCTGGGCTTCGCCTGGCTCCATGGGGGGTGGGCGGCATTTGCAAAGCCCGGGGCCTAGCGGTGCAGATGGAAGGGGTCTTGCCTTTCGCGAACAATTCCCCGGGGGGACAGAGGCTCCCTCTGAGGCCTCCTGACGGGTTTCAATGCAGCTTGTCTCATTTTGCCTCCTTAAGACAATCTGAATCTGGGCCCCTCACAGCTGAGCTCACCTGCCAGCCAGGATGCCAGCATTTGCAGGCTGGAAATTTTGAGAAACTTGCAGACACCCAGCTGGGTTGACAGAGACACAGTTGGGAGGACTGACATTTGTGTGAACTGGCTCGCGCAGCCGGTGGGGAGGAGGGGGGCTCTCTAAACCTCCACGGCAGCCTTCAAGCCCGCACTCCAGATCCTTGACCCAAGGCCCCAGGTTGCCCACAGGGCCCCTCAAGTCTCAGGCTCTCCTGCACGCAAAAGGCCCACAAACGGCCCGCCTTCCAGGAGTAGACCCTGGAGCCCGGTCCTGGCTTTTCTGGCCCACACTTCTGCGCCACCCCAACTAGTTGCCGAACCTCGGTCCAAGCTGTCACCTCTGCCTAGAACAGTGCTCCTCAAAGTGCGGGCCCCGGACCAGCAGCATCAGCGTCACCGGGTGCTTGTGAGACGTGCCCATGCCCGGGCCCATCTCCCACCGACTGGATCAGAACCTCCTGGCGACCTGAGGGCTCCCACGGACGCTGCAAGCCCTCCAAGCGGTTCTTACAGCCCTGAGGGCCCAGAGGCCCTTCCTGCTTCCCCTGGCTCGTACTCTGTCTCCACCCGCCACCCTCATCCCCGCCTCCCTGTCTCCTGCTCTCTCTCTCTCTCTCTGTTTGAAGCCATTTGCAACTCACGTCAGGCCCTGGAGGAGCAGGTGGCTTCATGGAAATTTCCTGGGGAGGACAGGCAGCAGGAGGAGGGCTGTCCTCACCCTCCCACTCGGGGCTGAGAGCTCGGGGCCTCCCGGGCTTGGGGAGTGTCTAAAAACGTGGGGGGACCTGGCACTCTCTGGCAGCGCTCAGTGGGCTGTATTAGTGTCCTGGGGCTGCTGTAACAAATGACCACAAGTGGGGTGGCCTCCTACAACAGGAATTTATTCCCTCCCAGTTCTGGAAGCCAGAACCCCTAAATCAAGGTGTCGGCAGGGCCTCGCTCCCTCTGGAGCCTGCTCCACGCCTCTCTCCCAGCTTCTGGGGGCCACTGGCAATCCTGGGCGTTTCTTGGCTTGTAGGCCCTTCACTCCGACCTCTGCCTCCTTCTCCCTGCTGTGTGTCTGTGTCTCAAGCCTCCCTCTCCTTTCCTGTATAAGGGCAGCCATTGCTGGACGTCGAGCCCATCCTAAATCCACGCCGATCTCATCTCAAGACCCGTAACCTGATTCCAGCCGCCAGGACACCGTTTCCAAATGGGTCCCACTTGCAGGCGCCAGGAATCAGACGTGTCTCGCAGGGACCCAGTTCAGCCCATCACGGGTGCTTAGCCCAGTCAGGTGCAGGGCGTGTGCTGGAAAGACACCCCGCCAAGCGTCTACACTCAGTGCATCCGTCCCTTCAGATGGCAAGTCTGCAGCCACAGCACGAGCGCAACGTCCACATTTAGACGGCAGAAACCAAACAGATGACGCCCCCGTGCCCCCAAGCACCGGGGAGAGCTCTGCTCACACATCCACCGCCCGTGGGCGCGCATCATCACCTCGCTTACCCGATCAATCTCACGTGTTCCCACTTGACACGAGTTGTGCTCTGCCTGCTTTGCCTGAGTACCGCAGGGCCTTGAAGATAGCGAACTTTCCTTTACGTAACTGCCTTAGACCTCAGCTGTCCCCTACATCAGGTGGCCCCTTTGCCCCATGCACCCGTGGTCAGCCGCTGTCTCGGCGTTCAGAGGGCTACAGTTAGGAGATCCGGCATTCACTTAGCCCTGGAGCCAGGACGGCTAGGGAACCCATGTTAAAGCCCAGCTGCCCCTTCCCTGGCTTGACAGTCACCTGACTGGGGGGGCAGGTGCCACGCATGCTCCCTTCCCCCGTCCTGTGCCGCTGCATGGCTGGTCCCTCGTCATCCCTGAGGATCACTGCGTCGTTCTCCTGATGGGTCTCTCCCAGCTTCGGGCCGACCTCTCTAGTGCATCTTCCCCTCTGTCCCCGAGGATCCTCTGACAGTGTCTAACCCCTGCTGTCGGCCCTGCCCTAGGTCCCCATTGCCTTCAGAGTGAAGCCAAGCTGTGTGACACGGTCAGTCATGCCCTAGGGGATCCATCCCCACCAACGTGTCCAGCCTCATCTCAGGCAAGTCCCCTCCTTGAGCTTAAAGCTCCTGCGAAGCTAAACTGCTAACAGCACCCCCACGGACACCACGATGTTCCCTGACTCCTTGCTTTTGCAGCTGTGGTCCCCTCTTCTGGCGTGGAGTAACCTTCTGCTGCCACACTCTTCCTTTCGACCACTCCTACCCACCCTTCCACAGCTGCTCTGGGGTCATCACCTCCAGGACGCCTTCCTTGATATGCCACCCTACTCCAGGTTAGTTTGGGGAGCCCTCCACTGCACCCCTGTAATACAACTCTAGGTTTCCTTGCCATTGCACTTAACCCCTCTCTTCAGGATCACTACAAGCACTAAGCCCGTGACGTTCTCAGTTCCTAGCCTGGATTCTGGAACATAGCTGACCCTCTAACAATGAAGCACTAAGTCTAGAACTGACCACACCAGCACAGTTAGCTGGTTAGGCCACAAGGACCACTGTAACCCAAGGGAGGAAAGGATGCTCTTTTCAATAAATAGTGTCAGTTGACCAGATGGCCAGTGTGGGGAAAATTAACCTTTACCTCTAGCTCTCAGCATGCACAAAAATTAATTTTGCCTCCACCAGGCATTAATGCGGCAACATCCCCCCTTATGCTGCCAAAGAGGTGTCCAAAAAGCCCAGCTAAAAACAGAGGGTCTGTATGCAATCCAGAGTCTCAGAACACAATACAAAAATGTCCAGGTTTCACCTGAAAGTCATTCAACATACCAAGAACCAGGGATACCTCAAAGTGAAAGAAAAATGACACTCAGTTGATATCAACACCAAAATGACAGAGATATTAGAATGACCTGACAAAGATTTTTGAAGCAGCCATGATAAGATAGTTCAATAGGCAAGAATGTACAATGGAATAAAGACAGTCTCTTCAGCAAATGGTGTTGGGAAAACTGGACAACAGCATGTAAAGCAGTAAAGCTAGAACACTCCCTTACACCACACACAAAAATAAACTCAAAGTGGATCAAAGACTTAGACATAAGACAAGATACAATAAACCTCCTAGAAGAAAATATAGGCAAAACATTATCTGACATACATCTCAAAAATGTTCTCCTAGAACAGTCTACTCAAGCAATAGAAATATAAGCAAGAATAAACAAATGGAATCTAATGAAACTTACAAGCTTCTGCACAGCAAAGGGAACCATAAGTAAAACAAAACAACAACCCACAGAATGGGAGAAAATGTTTGCAAATGAAACCGACAAATGCTTGATCTGCAGAATATGTAAGCAGCTCATACAACTTAATAAGAAACAACCAAACAACCCAATCCAAAAATGGGCAAAAGACCTAAACAAGCAATTCTCCAAGGAAGAAACACAAATGATCAATAGGCACATGAAAAAATGCTCAATATCACTAATTATCAGAGAAATGCAAATCAAAACTATAATGAGGTATCACCTCACACCAGGAAGAATGGCCGTCATTCAAAAATCCACAAATGACAAATCCTGGAGAGGCTGTGGAGAAAAGGGAGCCCTCCTGCGCTGCTGGTGGGAATGCAGTTTGGTGCAGCCACTACGGAAAACAGTGTGGAGATTCCTCAAAAGACTAGGAATAGACTTACCATATGACACAGGAATCCCACTCCTGGGCTTGTATCCAGAAGGAAATCTACTTCAGGATGACACCTGCACCCCAATGTTCATAGCAGCACTATTTATAATAGCCAAGACGTGGAGACAGCATAAATGTCCATCAACAGATGAGTGGATAAAGAAGAGGTGGTATATTTATACAATGGAATACTACTCAGCCATAAAAGCCGACAACATAACGCCATTTACAGCAACATGGATGTTCTGGAGAATGTCATTCTAAGTGAAGTAAGCCAGAAAGAGAAAGAAAAATACCATATGAGATCGCTCATATGTGGAATCTAAAAAAAACAGAAACAAAAACAAACAAACAAAGCATAAATAAAAAACAGAAACAGACTCATAGACATAGAATACAAACTTGTGGTTGCCAAGGGGGCGGGGGGTAGGAAGGAATAGACGGGATTTCAAAACTGTAGAATAGATAAACAAGATTATACTGTATAGCACAGGGAAATATACACAAGATCTTATGGTAGCTCACAGAGAAAAAAAATGTGACAATGAATATATATATGTTCATGTATAACTGAAAAATTGTGCTCGACACTGGAATTTGACACAACATTGTAAAATGATTATAAATCAATAAAAATGGTATAAAAAAAAACCAAGCAATTATGAATACATTTGAAACAAACACAAAAATAGAAATCTTCAGCAAAGAAATGGAAGATAAAGAGGAATCAAATGGAAACTTTAGACCTGAAAAATACAATAACTGAAATTTAAAGCTCGCTGATGGATTCAGCAGAATGGAAGGGATAGAGGACAGAATCAGTGAACCAGAAGGTGGAATAATAGACATGACTGAATCTGAACGACGGAGAGAAAACAGACTGAAGGGAAGATGAGCAGTGCCTCAAGGATCTGCGGAAGTATTAAGAGAAAAAGAACCTAACGTTCATGTCATCAGAGTCCCTGAACTAAAAGAGAAAGATGACAGGGCTGGAAAAGTACTCAAAGACATAATGGCTGAAAACTTCCCAAATTTATAAAGAGACATAAACTTACAGATTCAAGAATCTGAGTAAATCCTAAATAGGATAAATCAATGAAATCCACGCCAAGGCACATACAATCAAACGTCTGAAAACCAAAGACAACATGGTGCCAAAGACAAACCAATAAAGCTGAAAGGATAAATAGGCAAATAGGGTTGTAGTTGGAAATTTCAACACCCTTCTCCCCATGACCGATAGAACAACCAGACAGAAAATCAACAAGGGAACAGAGCACTCAACACCACCATCAACTCACAGGGTGTAATTCACATTTACAGAGCATTCCGCCCAGCAACACCGGAATATACGTTCTTTCATGGAACGTGTACCAAGACAGACCGTACCCTGGACCAGTAAAGAAGCCTCAGCAAATTTAAACGAACAGAAATCATACAAAGTGTGTTCCAACCACAGTGGACTCAAACTAGAAATCAATCAACAGAAAGATAAAAGGAAAGTCTCTAAACACTTAGAAACTAAACAACACAATTCAAAATAATTCTTGAGTCAAAGAGAAAGTCTCAAGGGAAATCAAAAAGTATGTCTAAGTTAATGAAAATGAAAGCACAGCATACAAGCATCAGTGAGACCCAGCTGAAGCCGTGCTGAGAAGAAATTTTATGGCACTAAATGCGTGCAATAGAAGTGAAGGAAACAAATCAGCAACCTCCCACTTCAAGAACCTAGAGGGGGAAAGAAAGCAAAATAAACATAAAGAAAACAGAAGAAAAGAGATTATGAAGATAAGAGCAGAAATCTTTTAAATTGTAAACAGAAAAACAATAAAGAAATTCGAAGAAACAAAGAGCTGGTTCTTTGGGAACAATAAAATTGACAAGCCTCTAGCAAAACTGACAAAGAAATGAAGACAGAAGTTACAAATTGCCAATATCAACAATGAAACGGGATTTCACTATAGATCCTGGAGAAGTCAAATGGATAAAGCAATGCTATGAACAACTCTACACGTGTAAACTTGACAACGTAGGTGAAATTGACTAATCTCTTAAAAAACAGCAATTCACCCAATGTGAAATAGATCATCTGAATAACCTTATTAAGGAAACGAAATTTGTAATTTCAAAACCTCCCCTCCAAAAATCTTCATGCCCAGATGACGTCACTGGAGAGTTTTTCCAAATGTTTACGGAAGTATTAACACCAATTCTACACAATCCGTTTCAGAAAATGAAGAGGAGGAAACACTTTTCAATTCATTTTATGAATCCAGTATTATGCTGATACAAAAACCTGACAAAGAAGTACAAGAAAAGAAAGAAAAGGAAAGAAAAAAGGAAATTACAGACCAATATCCCTCATTAATAGAGACACAAAAATCCTTTAAAAGCTATTAGCAAATGTAATTCAGCAATATATAATGTGACTTACACGCCGTGACCAAATGAGTCTTATTTCAGGAATGCAACACTTGTTGAATACTCAAAATGTAATCAGTATAACCCATCACAGTAATAAACTAAAGAAGGAAAACCACACGATCATGTCAATCAATGTAGAAAAACCATTTGACAGCATTCAACACGAATTCATGGTTCAAAACTCTGAGATCAATAGGTTTAGAGAGGACATTCCTCAACTTAATAAAACCTTAAGCTAACATAGTACCTAATGGTAAAAAAAAAAAAAGTTTTTCTTCAAAGATTGGGAATGAAGAAGTCCGCTCTCTCACCACTCTCACTTAGCATAGTGCTGGACTTTCTGGCCGGCGCAGCAAGGCAAAAAGAGGAAATGAACGTCACACAGATGAGGAAGGAGAACTGACTGCTCCTGTGTGCAGATGCCACGGCTGTGTCTGTGGAAAATCCTAAGAAATCTGTACAAACAGCCCAAAATCTCCTAGGACTAATAAGCAAGTTAAGCAGCCCCACTGGATGCAGGGTTAACATACAAATATCTATTGTATTTCTATATAACAGCAATAAACATACGGATAACAAAATTAAAAAGGCAGTACTATTTAATGTGCTCAAAAGCGAAACACTTAGGTGTACCTAACAACACGTGTACAGGACTTACGGTCTGAAAACTTCACGATTCTGATGAGAGACATCAAAGATCTAAATAGACGGAGAAATAAACCATATTCATGACTGGAAGAATCAACATAATAAAGGTGTCAATTCTATCTAAGTTGATATGAAAGTATTGATTAATATACAGCAATTCCTGTCAAAATCCCAGTAAAGATTTTGTAGGTACAGGCAAGATTATTCTAAAATGTAAATAGAAGGAAAAAGGAAGTAGAGGAGCTGAGGCAATTTTGGAAAAGATGGATACAATGGGAGGAATAAGTTTACCTGATTTCAAGGCTTAATATAGATACAAAAATCAAAGCCATGTCCTGCTGGCAGAGGGATAGGCACACAGATCAACGGAACAGAACGGAGGAGCTGGAAACACACCCACACAAGTCTGCCCCACTAATTTGTGACAAAGGCGCAAAAGCAATTCAGCGGGGAAAAGATTGCACATTTAACACGTGGTGCCAGGGCGTGGGGCAGCCACAGGCAGTCAGATAAGCACTGGCCAGAGTTCCACACCTTTCACGAAAGAGAACTCATAACGGACCATGGATATGTACAAGTAGAAAGACCAAACCTTTAGAAAAAGCACAGGAGAAGATCTTCAGAATCTTGAGTGAGGCAAGGAGTTCTTAGACCTGGCACCCAAAGCACCATCCATAAAAAGGAAACCTGATAAATCAGATTTCATCAGAAATAAACCTTTGGTTCTGCCAAAAATCCTGTTACGAGGATGAAAAAGGCAAGCCATAGACTAGTAAAAAAAAAAAAATTGCAACCTATATATCCAAGAAAGAACAAGTACCTAGATATTTTTTTAAAAGAACTCTTAAAGCTCAACAATAAAGAAGCAAACAGTCCAATTAGAACACGAGCAAAGGACATGAAGAGACATCTCCCAGAAGAAGATATTCAGATGGCAAAGCAAGCACATGATAAGATATTCAACATCATTAGCCATTAATCATACACGTTAAAGCCACAACAAGCTATCACGACACACCCACAGCAAAAGCTGGTGACAACACCAAGTGCCGGCGAGGAGGCAGAGGAGCTGGTGGGAAGGCAAAATGGTATAGCTACTCAGGAAAACAGTTCAGTGGTTTCTTAAAAAATTAAACACGCACTGACAATGTGACCCGGCAGTTACATTTCTGGACAAATAAAGA